>NW_027526422.1:60896630-61346413 GCF_048455015.1 Haemaphysalis longicornis
AAAAAAGTCAATTTTTGCGTCCGTTTCAAACCATGACGAAGTTACATTTGCAAGGCCCTTAACTGTGTCACAAGCATCTGCTGTCAGCCCATCAGAGCTTGCTTAGAGTGGACACTTTAAAAGGGACATTAATTTAAAAGGGAGATTTAAAAGGGAGGCATTTAAAAGGGAGATTAGCCAAAGCTTGTCAGGCGGCTGAAGGAACCAGAAAGTTCTATCCGGTCTCTCGCAGCGGGTTAGCGTTGACGAAACCAACTCACGTGCCCTCCTGCTGCCATCGGACAACCCTCCAAACCGGTAGTAGCTTGCCTAAATATATCTATAAAGAGGAACAGGCGATCTTGTTCACTCCAACTCTTGACATCATCGATGAAGCAAAGGCCCAGGTAAACTTTAAGCGACTCGATGAACACGAAGGGCACGCCGTCACGTAACATGCACCCTTATTCGATAAAGGATTACTCCTATACTTCTACTACTAGTTTTGGGGTCACGACCAGAGGAGTGCCTGGGTGCCCTGGTAATTTAATCCGACTTATGTTCAGGCATGGCATGTCCTCCTCCTCTTATAAAACTCCTGCTTGTAGAAAAGCATCTGTACGGAACGTTTTTGGATCAACTGCAGATGGGGGGAAGCCGACAAATTGCTTCCCGTATTGAGGCAAAAATTAGGGGTAATAAGTTGAATACATTTTACAAACGAAAAAATTCGCGGAAGAAAAAAGAAGCACACAGGACGCTCGCTTATTCCCAGGTACTGTGAATAATAAAATACGGAAGCCGTAGATGTACAGAACACAGAATGGCGCCGTTATAGTTTAATGGTGAAGGAAGCCCGTATTCCGGGCGCTTCTGTAACGGCTGCCTTTCCAACCGTTCACTAACACGCGGCTTTCGGGCCGCATAATTGTTACACGCGATAACCAAAGGACCAAGGCATCATCATGAAACGTAGCTTCAGGCTGAAGTTTCTTTTGCTTAGGACATAACTTTAAGGAGGCAACAAGCAAGAATCAAAGCAAATGTATTTGCAGCACACGCTGATCGGGACTGGTACACATACCAGCCAGTGAGATCCGTGAATAATAAAAATAGCGCTCAGAAAAAAATAAAAACAATCAATGGGCGATGCCGTCAATTGCGTATCCGCCAGGGAATGCGTATCCGCCAGAGATTAGTATATTGTAGCCCATGCGTGAGCCTTGCGAAAAAACTCCACGGTCGCTTGAGAAAGCTTATGAAAAACGTTGCGGAATGAAATGTGACCCGGAGGCAATCTGAAGCGCAGACGTCAGCCTCTTTTTTCAGCGAGGACATTAAAAAGTGCATTTTGCATAGTAATTTCCTAACTGCTCACGGGTACCAATTACAATAGGAGTTACATAAAATTGCTGTAGATGAGTTTTGGAGCCCTGTCTTCTTGTAAAAAAAAGTGGGCCGCGTTCCCTCTAGCGTGGCAGCTGCTGGGGCCTCCCACTGTTACAAGGATTCTCAACACACGAACCCCTTTTCTTCTTGGCGCCTCTGGCAGGTTTGCCAGTTTTTTCAGTCACGGGAGCGGCGGCAGGCTTCCTTCGCGGTGAGCCAACGCTGGCGCGAGCTCGGCCCGAGCCACGCAAGGAGCGTCGTGGTTCCGGGTGCGTGGGTGTCACGGAGAAGGGGACATCCTCGTACGTGGGACTGGACGCCGCAGATTCATTCCGGGTGCCCTCGGCAGCCGCTTGCTCGAACACGTCTTTGGTGATGGTCACAAAGCACTGTGGAAGAAGTAATGGGACGGAGAAGTGCAGTAATGCATAATTGGGGGCGAAGAATATGGTCGGCGGTGTTTGCACGAGAATATCTGCACAAACTCACAAGCTTGTAGTATCCTGGAGTAGCAAACTATTAAATGGCAGTTTGTTACTAAACAGAGCTGTATTGCTGGCATATTTTCTAGCGCCGTGTAAACATTCAAATACAAACGTAGCAAGACAGCATGCAATATAATGAAATACCTCTGTACGATTAGAGCCTACGCGATACGATAAGATAGACCATTAGTACGTTGATGGTCTATGTACTGAAGCCATTGACAGTCGGTTTCATTATTTTACACAAGTGCATCTCTGGTAAGACAATTCCATCAGTGTCAGTATCGCAAGTTCCCCAAAGGTCGTCCTAATCAATATTTCCGCATGAATTCAAGGTGTATTACAGTCAGCTTTATAAAGACAGCTTCGCAACAATACAGAAATTCACTGCAGAGAACATTTCTTGTAGTGCAGTGTAAGAAGTTTTTTATCAAAGTATTAAGGCTATGGCTCATGGTGTGGAATACCTCCTCCAAGGTGGAAGTTGGGTTTATTTTTTTTATGAAACGCCAATCGAAGCGCATAGTACACGAATTTAAACTGGCGCGGCAGGGCGAGAGCTAGTTATTCGCATTCAACCTTCGATTTGCCAGATTAATTTGCGCAGCACTCCTGTGTTAGCTCTTCTACAGGGACAAGCCGAGCGCAGTTTCTGTCTTGAACTGGGGGCAAATCTACAGTTACTATTGCCGAATGGGTCGAACCACCGTCCAGAACACTCTGACTCTTTGAAAAATGACGGGTACCAGCACCAGCTACTTTTCCCTACAAAACTTGCCAAAGGCCCTAGTTGGATTCGTGCTGTTCTCCACAAGGGGGAGTACCTTCAGTCGTCGATAGTCCAGACTTCGACTTTGCAGTTTGCAGACGCCAGAAACATTCACGTGCAAAGAGGACGCGGCGCTCAGGCCAAACATTTTCCTCGCCGATGCCTTTATCCCCGGACACATATGGTCCGGAGCTAACCCGAAACGGGAGATTTGAGGGTGGTTCCGCGGGAGCGCTGTCATAAAGACCTCCCTGTACCCCTGGACACCATTCACGCCGTTGGAGCACTTCCAGAATGACCCCAACTCTCCGATGGCGCATGCAATTACAGACCTGGCGGAACCCGGATGTGCAGTACGCCCCCCTTTGCGCTGTCGACCCGCAAATGTACGTTTCGTACATCTCACGGTTTACCCGGCAAACGGAGTGTGCTATACATCGCCTGCGCCTCAAAGTAGCCTAAACAATTAACAAAACCGGTCTTGTGGCATCACCTCTGTGCCCCCTTTGCGGTGTACAAGGGGACACTGAACACAGGCTCTGTGTTTGTCCACGTTTCAACTCGGCGCGAATGATAGCGCGAAGCTTACTACGGGCGAGAACTCTGAGCCTGAAGGACTTTTTAGGCCCCTGAAGCAGCGAAGACAGTGCGGTGCGGGGTCTTAAAGCTCTTGTGCGTGTTCTTAAAGACTCTGGACTCGACTCTAGCCTGTACCACTGCCTCTGCAGCTTTTTTATGTGTGTGAGTGGGTCAGCCTCGTGGATATTCTTTAGTTTTTCCTTTTTTAATTTGTATTAATAATGTTTGCCTTTAACCCTCATCACATGTTCACCAACCATCTGAAGTTGCAAGTCAAGCATTATGCAGAGCTGACCTCTTCGGTCTCATTAAGGAATCCCCCCCCCTCTCTCTCTCTCTCTCTCTCTCTCTCTCTCTCTCTCTCTCTCTCTCTCTCTCTCTCTCTCTCTCTCCCGGAGAAGAGCTACCCATCAATCCTGTTCTCGACGGGGATGACAGCGTAGCATCACGTCCTCAGCCAGCATTGAATGGGCGCACATATCCACCGAGGTGCAGACGTCGTCCCGAAAGTTACCGACTCAAACTAGCAGAGGCGAGGAGTGTTATACCGCGCCATGTTACGGCCACCCCGTATTTAAGCGCTCACGTCCCTAGCGCGACAGCGAACAGCGTGTCCGACACACCCTGCTCTCGCCGTGGCCGGCGGCTTGACTCCTGCCCGCTTGGGCAATGACGGCTGGGATACTTCCCACTGTCGTCACATATTGTTCTTTGACACGGGCTTTTTAAGCGTTGGCTTGCTATCTGCATACGAAACGGATTTCAACAACGTCTTGAAAGTAGGTAGAGTCAAACATGCACTTGTACTTTTGCGCTCGGCCGCAATGTCCTATGCCGGGTAGGACATCAGACATAGTCTGCATTAGTGCGCTGTTCCGTATACATTGAAACGATACTTAATGCCTAGTTGCGTAGATCTACACCCCAGCGCTTTCAAACGACATGCACAGAGCTCTGATGCGGTGTAGCCTCTACGTACTTCGCACCTTGCTGCCCTTTCAAGCACGTCGTCTTGAGCCCAGCGCAGGCCCTGGAGAAACGTTACGAGTGCCGCTTGCGCATTTCCCTGGACGTGCATGTCATTCTGCAAAAATATCGATACACGGAAACAGATTCTCACCGCAAAGAATTTTCCCCACGCTTCTACGGCGTCTGGTGTCATGTGTCGCCCGTCGCTGTCCCGGAGGATCTCCACGACGCAGTCTCCCACCGCCTCGAAATGGACCGGCTGGACACCCTTGCGCTTCACATGCTCGGCCGCGTTCTGTCGCGCAAGGATCTCAAACGTTGCCGGCTCGTTGAGGCTGTCCACCAAGGAGGTGAGGCGGTAACCGATGGCGCAGGTGTGTGCCCGGAACACGGGGTCGTCCTTCAGGGTTCCCTGGGGCTTGTCACAAAAGTTCGGGAAGAGCGCCAGGTACTCCGGGTGTTTGGCGAACAGGGAGAGGAACAGTTGCGTTCCGTACTCGTGGTGGCTGCTGCAGTAGGTGTGCCACGTCTGCTGGATTAGATTCACTTGCTTAGGCGTGAGACCAGTGTGTTCGTCGGGAACACCGCCTAACTTGTGCGAGGCGTTCCCCATCGGGGTGATGGTAGCGCGGGTTCTAGAGGGAATGGCTGATGCGCACACAGAGGGATCGGTCAGGAAGAGGGCGGTCAACGAGGCGGACAATACGCGGAGCTTGTTCCTCGAGGGTTGGCGCTGATTTGCTATCACGATGATGATAATGATGTTCCTTTGTGGATGGTGCACATACCCAAACAGGGGATCGTCCAAACAGTCTTCTTCTTTTTTTTCTTTTACTACTGTGGTGGCCCGTACCCACAGAGGGGGATTGGCCAGGGGTTGTGGGCGGCTATTTATGTAAGTTATAAAATGCAATGTATCAATGAAAAAAAATCAAGAATAACCAGATACACAAAACAGTGACGGGGGAGACACGATGAAAAGATAGTTTTAACAAAGAGTCTTCCGGTTGCCGAAATTCAGTTTTTTTTCTTTAATTTTTCTATTTTCTTTTTTTGTGCGTGTATGTTGTCGAAACTGCTATCACCAAAAGAAAGGTGCACTGCAGTTTATACCTCGGGGCGAGGAGTTTAAATGGGACTGCCAGATAACTTTTACTCTGCTCAGCGAAGCGGCGGCATTCAAAAAACCAGTGTTCTCGCTCTGTGCATTTTCTTATTCCCCTTCTTCTTTCTCTTCTTCCTGTTCGTCGTTTCCTTCGCAATCTTGCCCTCTCGTTTCTTGCTTTTTTTCTCCTCTTCCTTCTCATTCAAAACTAAATTTGAAGATGACCGCTTAGAGAATATCCGTAGTGCGTGCCTGTGAAGGTCGAATCAATTGGGTGACCCTTAATTGCAACGGTTAGACTCACAGCGGTAGACGAATTGCCGAGAAATAAAAAAAGCAGCGAATAATTGATTAAAATATTGCCAAATGAAATATTAAAATACTATTTTGTAGAGGGCATCGAAAGAGGTGAGCACGCAAGCCGACTGGTCCTAATTCCTGAACTGCTGGAAGTAGGTATAACTTCACGCCTCGCATAAGCGCGCAAGTTGGCGAGAAACTAGGTTGTTTTTGAAGGGGTCGAATGGGAAAAAACAAAGTTCTCAGAATGGTGAAACGAGTACATTCAAGCCAAGACAAGTCAAGTTTGTCACACACACTCACTCACTCACCCACCCACCCACCCACCCACCCACCCACCCACCCACCCACCCACACACACACACACACTCACTCACTCACTCACTCACTCACTCACTCACTCACTCACTCACTCACTCACTCACTCACTCACTTGTGGGACAATCTGCTACACCCGCACGTGTAGCATAGTGAAGAGAATAAAGCTCTCACGCCCCGCGCCTCGCGCCATGACCTTGACGTCATGCGCGTGGTGCCGGGCAGGCATTCCTTCCAACATGGTGTCAGAAGTGGGATGTGCTGACCGCTGCTCTCCGCCTGAACGAAACGTCAGCACACCCAACCAACCCTCGTTCTGAAGGGCATCGAAAGAGGTGAGCACGCAAGCCGACTGGTCCTAATTCCTGAACTGCTGGAAGTAGGTATAACTTCACGCCTCGCATAAGCGCGCAAGTTGGCGAGAAACTAGGTTGTTTTTGAAGGGGTCGAATGGGAAAAAACAAAGTTCTCAGAATGGTGAAACGAGTACATTCAAGCCAAGACAAGTCAAGTTTGTCACACACACTCACTCACTCACCCACCCACCCACCCACCCACCCACACACACACACACACTCACTCACTCACTCACTCACTCACTCACTCACTCACTCACTCACTCACTCACTCACTCACTCACTCACTCACTCACTCACTCACTCACTCACTCACTTGTGGGACAATCTGCTACACCCGCACGTGTAGCATAGTGAAGAGAATAAAGCTCTCACGCCCCGCGCCTCGCGCCATGACCTTGACGTCATGCGCGTGGTGCCGGGCAGGCATTCCTTCCAACATGGTGTCAGAAGTGGGATGTGCTGACCGCTGCTCTCCGCCTGAACGAAACGTCAGCACACCCAACCAACCCTCGTTCTGAAGCCGCTTCTGCCTCGTCTACGGGCCTTCCCTCGACTACAGACCTGCGTGCGACCTTCGCGAGCGACTCACCCTCGATGGCCAACAAGAACGGCAGCGCGGCCTCGTTCCAGATCACGGCACCTGACCCGTTCACCTTCTCACCGTCAGACTGGCCCCAATGGAAGAGACGTTTCCTCCGCTACCGGGCTGCGTCAGGGCTCAGCGATCGACCCAAAGAATGCCAGGTGGATGCACTGGTCTACCTCATGGGACCCCAGGCAGAGGACATCTTCAATACCTTCAAGCTGACTACTGACGAACAGAAGAACTTCGACGCAGTGCTTAAGGGCTTCGAGGACTACTTCATACCTCGGCGAAACATCATCTACGAGCGGGCGAAATTCAACACCCGAGTCCAGCTGGATGGTGAGTCAGTCGAAGATTTCGCAACAGCCCTACACGCACTAGCAGATTCTTGTAACTACGGGGAGCTCCGCGAAGAGTTAATTCGAGACAGACTAGTCGTGGGCCTCAAGAACCATAAACTGTCGCAAACTCTGCAGCTTGACCCCAGCTTAGACCTAATGAAGGCGCTAACCATCGCTCGTCAGAATGAAGCAGTCCAACAGCAGCAGGCAGAACTCTTATCGGGCACGCCAAAGGAAGCTGTCAACCTCGACGCTCTGAAAGTACGGCGTAGTAGACCCGTTAAAGACCCAGTTGCAACGCCACTCCCAACCACACACCACCCGAGGCGTTTCAAGAAATCATGCGGCTGGTGTGGCAAAGAGCGTCACGTGAGGGCCATCTGTCCTGCCAAAGACTGCGTCTGCCAGAAGTGCGGGAAAAAGGGCCATTTCCAAACCGTCTGCCGCTCAACAAATGCTCTTCGGAACATCGAGCAGGAGCCAGGTTTCCTGGGCCTCATGGCGACGACGGCTTCATCCAGGTGGGAAGTCTCTCCCCTCGTCGAGTCCCAGACCCTGGTATTCAAAATCGACACGGGAGCGGATGAGACTGTTATCCCGGAGCGACAATTCCGACAGCTCTTCAAGCACGTCGTTCTGACTTCCCCCGACCGGGTGCTTCAGGGTCCAGATGGAAAGACTCTGCGCATCTCGGGACTGGCGAGATTGAAGGACACGTGGGTCAGCTGTTATCTACGCTCCCAGTTTCACCACCTTCCTTGGACGAATTGAAACAGGAACAACAACACGACGAACTTTGCCGCCAGCTCCGTGCATTCACGCAGAAGGGTTGGCCGAGCCGTCGCGACCTAAAACAAAACCTTAAGGAATTCTGGCCACATAAGGACAGCATCACCGAAGTCAACGACATCCTGATGCATGGCTTTCGGATAGTCGTGCCCAAAAAGCTACAGGAGTCAGCTCTCCGCGTACTGCACGAAGGCCATTTCGGCATCGACAAGTGCCGTGCGAGAGCAAGAAATGCGGTCTGGTGGCCTACGATTGACACCGACATCGAGAATCTTGTCAAGTCTTGCCGGACCTGCCTCCAGCACAGGACTAACCGGAAGATGCCGCTGCAGCCGACAGAATTTCCTGACAGGCCTTGGCAGCGAGTCGGCGTCGACCTGTTCTTCATTGGAGGAGCATGGTGGCTAATCGTCACCGACTACTATTTAAGGTATCCCGAGTAGGCCAAACTCACGAGCCTGAATGCGAGGGCAGTGGTAACTCACTGCAAGTCAATTTTCGCAAGGCATGGAATTCCCGAAGTGGTCATCAGTGACAACGGTCCACAATTTTCAAGGGGACCTGACTCACCGTTTGCAGCCTTCGACAAAGAATACGGTTTTAAACACGTGACATCGAGTCCCCGGTACCCTCAAAGCAACGGGCTCGCGGAAGCTGCCGTAAAAGTGATCAAGAGCTCCCTCGAGAAGACGGGCAATCCCTACAAAACGCTTTTGGCGTACCGGACGAGCCCACTCAAGAACGGTTACTCTCCCGCTGAGCTCCCAATGGGTAGGAGACTCCGCACTACTTTGCCGGCTTCTGCGGACAGCCTAGTCCCCTGCCTCCCGGACAGAGACAGGCTGAGGGCATACGAGGCTGAAAGCAGGAAAAAGCAACAGCACCACTTCAACATCCGGCATGGGGCACGAGACCTTCCGGACTTGGACCCCGACACTGACGTATGGATCGTGGACCTTAAAAAATCTGGCACGGTCAAAGAGCAAGCGGAGGAGCCGAGGTCCTACTGGGTCGACACGGAGTACGGATCTGTTCGCCGCAACAGAACTCACCTGGTCGCAATGCCTCAACATTCCAACGAGTTGCAGCAACAAGAGACAGTCCCGCGGAACCCATTATGCACAAGCAGTGACCATACTCACAGCAAGAGTGGCCGGTGCATAATTCCGCCATCGCGGTTGGAACCGTGACCTTTTTAGAGAGGGGAGGATGTGGGACAATCTGCTACACCCGCACGTGTAGCATAGTGAAGAGAATAAAGCTCTCACGCCCCGCGCCTCGCGCCATGACCTTGACGTCATGCGCGTGGTGCCGGGCAGGCATTCCTTCCAACATCACCCACCCACCCACCCACCCACCCACCCACCCACCCACCCACCCACCCACCCACCCACACACACACACACACACACACACACACACACACACACACACACACACACACACACACACACACACACACACACACACACACACACACACACACACGCACGCACGCACGCACGCACACGCATACACACACGCACACACACACAGTCTGTATACATACAGGCTAAGCGATAGCCAATCTATAAGGAGGTGCCTAACGATCCCACAAAATTATATGAAATGGAAGTTCAGAACACCCTCAAGTCTCGTTTCAAGGAAAGTATACAAGATAACTGCCGCGATGATGATAATCATGTCACCGGAAGTTCCTGTTACTGGTGGGTTTTACACACTACCAAAGATACACAAGACCAATCACCCGGGCAGCCGTTTCCAGTGACGGGGCGCTGACCGCAAAAGTTTCTAGCTTCCACAATCACATCATAAAGGACACCCCCCTACATTACCATCTTACATCAAAGACACCAGCCATTTTTCACGGGGAACTGCTGGAATCGTGAAATCCCCAGAGTATTTTCAGTTGACGTTTGACGTGTGCTCATTGTATACAAATATTCCCCGCTTGGAAGGCATTGCCGCGATCGTGACAGCACCCATCAATAGATATTGAGAGTGAAATTCTCTCAACGCTCTTGAGAGGCACGTGCGAGCGCCATTTGGCCGTGTTCCCATGTTCCCATCGCTCCGCTCTTTTTTCACCCATTGTGGCGGTTAATTGAGTCGTACGCTTATGAGAGTGCATCGATGTGATACATGAAGTTGCGAGAATCATCGGGAACCCAGATTTTGAGGTAGGGGCCCATTTTTGACGATTTTGAGAGACTTTTTTGCACCCACGAGGAGAGCACGCCGCTAAGCCTAACCACGACTACGGCTTCGGCCGGGGCGGCGCTAGGCCTAGCCCGAGATCGAGAAGTTTGCCGGCGGGATATCGAGTGCTTTTCGGTGTTCACGTGTGCGGACATTGACCTAAAATGGCTACCGTCATGCGAGTGGAAGTGGACGGCATCGAAATTCTGCCGGCCCAGTGCACGCGATCGCAAGGCTGGAAGACTGCCGGTGAAAGAGTCCGGCGGGCGGGCGAAGGCAAGCTCAGCCTTACGCCCGCACTTCGCAACAGTCGAGAAGGCGCCAAGAACACAGATGACGTCACCGGCCTGAGCAACAGCGGCAGCCGCGGCTCGGGAGCGGGCGCCCGCGACGGAGTGACACTTCACCCCAAGGAGAAACGTATAAATAAGGGCAAGCTGTTGAAAGGCTCGCGCATGCCAGACCTGCCGCGCGAAGATATGATCATCGTGCACCCGCGCGGAGGCCTCCGCGTCAGCGATGTTACCCGAGTGGAGCTCAGCCGAGCTCTAATGGCGGCGGCCCAGATCCCCGCAATCGAATCGAGAAAAGACGTCGTCTGTCTGAACTCGCAGCAGAACATCGTGGTGGTGAGCACTTCCAAGAGGGAGAACGCTGACCGATATATGCTGCCGTGGAGCGAATCGACGTACGTGGCACGACCCACGAGGTCAGTACTTACGAAGCAGCCCCTCACGACACTGTAAAGGGGGTGATATGAGATATCCCGCTGGAGGACACACCTCAAGAAATCCAAGAGAACGTTGTCCACGAATTCAACCCGATGGCGCTGCAGGCCAACCGCATTGGCAAGACCCTGTCGGTGGTGATTGCCTTCGCAGGAAAGAAGGTGCCTCGTTACATCAGGTACGGCAACCCAATGATGGAGTGTACGTTGCACAGAAAGCAGATAGACGTGTGCTACGCATGCGGACGACTGGGACACCGCATGGACGTGTGCCCAGACCCTTCAAACACGATTTACCGGGGTTGTGGAACCCCCGGGCCGACGGCCGACCACACATGCGACCTCAAGTGTAGCCTGTGTGGAGGCAATCACCTCACGGCAGCCAAGGCCTGCAAGGCGAGATTCAAGACCCCCTACATCGTTCGTCGACGCCGGTGGGAGAAGCAGCATTCCAATCAAGGAGACTATGAAAGAGGAAGAAGCCGAGACAAGAGAGGTCCTGCAGGCGGACCCCACCGTAGCAGCTCGTCGCGGCATCGAGGAAGGTCGCTGACGCCGGCCCGGAGCGGCGACGGCCGCCATCAGAGCCGCTTCCGGTGGCAATCTAGACTGCGGAGCTGCGCAGGTGGCCGTCAAGGCCGCTCCCCGTTGAAGCCCGCAAGGAACGGCAGCGGAGGCGGTGCTGGCGGCCACTGGCGCTAGGGGACAGAGCGAAGTCGAAGGCGAGGAGCGGTTCGAGACGGCGAGCCGGCGGGAATGGACCGGAGTCCGGGACCCGTTCGAGTCCTGGTGGCCGTTCGAGATCGAGGGTAGGACCCGGAGACCAGCGAGGGAACACCGGCAGCAAGGTGGGCTGGGCTAGCAGGTCTCCCGGGGCTAGAGTCCCCGACTCCGAATTCCCCCCCCCCCTCCCCCCCCCCACCCTTCCCCCTCCCCAATCGACCCCAAGCCCGCAAAAGGACGGTGGCGAGGTGACAGAACTCAAGAAAATTATCGAGCGCCAGAACGCTCACATTCAGGAGCAGAATGCCCAAATCAGGGCAATTATGTCCAAGATAGAGAAGTTGGCGGGAAGCGCAGGCTCGACCGAAGCAAGACCACAGGAGGGCCCGACGATGATGCCTAACGTCGCTGAAGGTCCGCGCAAAGTGCCGCTGAGGGGATCTCCCCCCGCCATTAGCCCGAAGAGAGTGATGCCGGTAGCGAGCAGCGCGAAACAGAAAAGCACCCAGGAGGCGATGCACGCCGAAGAGGCCCAGGTTAGCAAGGCGGCCGTTGAAACACCAAAAGCGGAGGAGCAAACGCAATTACCTCAAGGGGATACACTGCCGGCCATTCTGGCAGCGTTAGGAAGGATAGAAGATCGCCTCAACACGCTGGAAGTGAAGCACGCACGTCTAGCAACGAGGGCTGCTGCCATTAAGGTTCGCACCCGCTTTGCGTCCCTGAAGAAGGAACGTGCCGACAAGATCAAAGGCGCGATCGCGAAGAGGCTCGTTCGACTGGACATTAGCAACAAGGATGGTACAGAACCCAAGTAAGCAGCGTCGCTAGCGGGTGGACAGCAGCGAGTCCACCGGCATCTATCAATGGAACTGTAGGGGCATCCGTCACAAGGAGATGGAGCTCATTTTGCCCATCAGCGGACAGCAAGATCCGCCTGCCATCATTGCACTGCAAGAAACGAACGGGAAGCCGCGACTCCCGGGATACATTACGTACACGGACCCCTCGGAAACGGGGACAGCCGTTCTCGTCCGCAACAACGTGGCGGCAACCCAGCACGTCACGGCGCAGAGTGGGTGCGAGCACACGCTGGTAGAAGTCCACGCACGGGAAATTGGCAGCACAAGAAATATATTCGTGATGAGTGCGTACTGCAGGCCGTCGCAGAGGCAGTACGACTTCGACCGCATCGTGCAGGAGGCGAAGAGGTTGGCGGGGACCAGGCCGCTCCTGATTCTCGGTGATTTCAACGCCCCACACACGCTATGGGGTTACAAATTTTTGTCAAAGAGAGGAAAAGCCCTGATGCGAACCATGGAAGACCAAGACCTGGTCCTACTTAATGAACCGAGTGTCACTACGAGAAGAGGCAACAGCGTGGCCAGGGACACCACGCCTGACCTGTCGTGGCTGGCCGGGTCGCTCGACGCGTCGTGGAGATGCGAAGAGGTCGACCTGGGGTCGGACCACAGCATCATCAGCATCACCGTCCGCGGTCCCCGTTTCCGAGCCGAGCTGGGCAAGGCGCGGATCACCGACTGGGACAAGATGAAAAAGTTCACCCAGGAAGATGAAGACGCCACGGGCAAAGACGCCGGGCAACAGTACAAGACACAGTCTTACGAGGAATGGGCACGTAACCAGAAGCAGGCCCTTCAAAAGTTCACCCAGGAAAAAGCGACAACGACGCAGACGCCGTTCGTCGACACCAGGCTGTCCAGTATGTGGCCGGCCCGTCACTCGCTAACTCGAAGGTGGAAGCGTCAGCGACGCAACAGAATGCTCGCCAGACGCATCGCCTTGCTTAACAAGCAAATCTCCGAATACGCGGCTAAGTTATGCAAGGAAAATAGGCTCAAGATGTGCGACGGCCTTCAAGGTCAGCTGTCCGCGGGGAAGACGTGGAAGCTCCTGCGCCACCTCATCGATCCGACGAGCAGCAAAACGGCGACCAACCGCACCCTCACCAAGGTGCTCAACTCGTACAATGGCGACCGACGCAGGCTACTCAAGGCTCTCGCGGACAAATACCTGCAGACCGAGAAGGGCGTCCACCCGATCCCGGAGGAGTACGAAGGACCCGAGAACGAAGACCTCGACAGACCGTTTACCATGGCGGAACTGCGAGCTGCTATAGACGAGAGCAATAAGATGATGATTATTACGGGTAAGCGCCGCGCCCTACATTTGTGAAGAAGGAAGAAGCAGTTGTGGGGCCGCGTTTGAAGGATGTGCCGGCCGTCTGCTCTCCTTGGGGTCTGCTCTCTCCGAAGTTGTTCAAGCTGAAACCTTGCAGACGTCTTATACGAGTGAGTCCCGCAATTCGCTCGACCGATGTCGCGCATCAGGCCTCGGAAGAGTTTTGACGGAGAAATGCCAGCCACTGACTTGAAAAGCCTAGAATTTCTTAGCGAACATCATCTATGTTGACCGTGCCGTTCTTATATGAACAGATAAAAAATAAAATCATGGGGGGAATTTTGAGCTGCCGTGGGCTCTGTTCTGGCTCATACGAGTCAACGTTATTCGGAGCAAAAAAACCTCAGGCCGCTTTGAGGCAAAATGTAAGTACATAACCGAGAGCATAAGAGTTCTTTAATTAAATTAGGAGTAGAGGTTTAATTAGCTTTTACGAAGTAACAAACGCGTTAAAAATCAGTCATTCTCTGTTGTGAAGGTTGGTTACCACGGGAGCTGTTAGCCAACAAGACAGAGGTAAGAGACAATTCTTAACACAGGTGCAAAATCATTTGTTGCGAACTAACTAATCGTGAGAAGCAAATAATACCCGACGTAATTATTAGGACGTCTTAGCGGTAAATTGTTTTGGGGCGAGTTCCAATAAAACAAGAGCTACAGCCAACGTTTCTTTCGTGACGTGCGCGACAAAAAACGTCCAACGCGGCTGCGGAGGAAAGGGCGCTGCGAATTTACCCAGCGTTCCCCGTGTGCTCACGCCGGCGGGCGCATCGGCGTGACCCGGCTTTGTAGGCTGCTTTAGCGACGGTTGTTTTGGGCCTGTTTAGGCGCAGCTTCGCGTCCATTGCGCATTTCCTTCGCACGGCTAGGTTGATTAATTGTTCGACAGCGCCTCCAGGTTAACCCGCACCGGACGGAATTAAGTGGTCGTACGGGAAACATACCTTAAGGATTAATTTGCAGGGCGGGAAAACAAAATCTAGAGACCACATACAGGCCGCGAGAGAAACGCTACCTTTTGCGCACTGCTTCCCATGAATGGGACTTCGTTTTCTAAACTGCTGATTACCAATTCGGTTGTGTTTTAAGAGGTATTACAGAAGAGGAAAGTAGCAACTGGTTCTGATAAACACCGATTATAAAAGTTCCCTCAGTTTTGTCACAATTCTCAAACTTACTAAACTAACTTGTTTAAATAGGTATATATGGAAACCACTAAGCTCACATGCCGAATTGTTTCGTTGTCCGCGCTTGTGCCGCGCGGTGATGTAGCCCCGAGCTAGCCCATCGGGATGGCTGGGTTCCGCTGTCTCACCCTTCGAGTGACGCTCCACGCTGTTTTCTTACTGCCGACGCACGTCCTGGCTAGAGCGGCGCCGCTGTAGCCAGGACGTTACCTATAGCCTGCCGTTACCAATAGAATTTACAGGGGCGGCGTAACGGCAGGCAGAATCCCTGGTTTCACTCGTTGCAGAGCCACGTGTGTGAATTCAAGTGACGTCGCATGGGCACTTGCTGTGGGTGTCGTTTACACCTTTGTTTTCCAACCACCTTCACAGCGTGGATTGGAGGCAATTTTTTTTTTCGTTACTATACTTCCCCCGTAGATGCTCATGTATTGACAGGAGACGGAAATTGTGTGATGTTACAACTTCACCATGAAGAAATATGGAGAATTAAATGAAACCCAAAGAAATGGTATAGTCACCTCAGCGGGCAATAGTCATGTAATTGTTTTGGGGCGAGTTGCATAAATCAAAAGTTGCAGCCGTCCTCTGTTCACCATTCGCGAAAAAGTTGGCTTCTCGGCAGGGCGTTTTTTGCTCGCGCACATGAAAAGTGCGTAAAACCCTTGCCTCATAAAACTCACGCGACAGATGGAGCGTGAACAGTCCGAATGTGGGAAAAATTGAATTGAACAAATCTTGCAAAGAATTAATGCAAGATGCACTGGTGGATATAGTTAAAAATGCGTTAGCATCGCCTTCCGCGGCCTCGTGAACTTGAGGTTCGGTCCACGCGCGCGCACTGCTTTGGCTTCAGCAGCGTGCACCTCTCGCCGTTTCTCGCACGCCCTTTATGCGGAGCACCCGCGCGCAGTGGCAACTGTGCTTCTGCCTCAGAGGTCCTGGTTTCCCTCTTAGCGGAAGGAGGATTGGCGGTCTGTCACTCCTTCCGTGGTTCAGCAGTCTCGGCCTAAAACCGCCGCCATTCACAAACCATCCTCTTTTGCCGCCTACACGACCAGGCGCCCTTTTCGCATTTTGTTTTACGCTACGCAGTAACGCGTACAAGCAGTGATACGACGCGTCCGAACGTGCCCCCGCAACTGGACCAGCAGCGACGCAGAGCTAGCGCCATCCCCGCCGCCGCCGCCGCCTCGGCTTGACTTCACCCTTTTTTGCGCGCGAATGATTGGCTGTCGCTGCGTTACGTCTATTGCATAAGCACCAATCATGATTCGCTTCCCGGGGAGTGCTGCAGACTTCGCTCCAACGTCTTGGGCTGCCCCACCAGCGCCTGGAGAACCTGCTACACCCAGCAGGCCCCGACTCCACCCGCCGTGACGTCTTCCGCCTCCTGCTGGCCTACTTGGAGGCTACAGGACTTGCTCAGCGCCTATAGACAGTAGTCTGCTGGACGCGCCATTGCTGCTGCTTCACGGATATTCACGTCGAGGCTCCTCGCTCTTGTTGCTCGCCTACCTATCCTTTTATCTCTCCCTTTCTCCTACCTATCCTTCTATCACTCCCTTTCTCCTCTAATCTTTACATACCCCTCCTCCCCCTCCCCCCCGCACTGGGTTGTATGCAGGTGAGCCCCCAGCTGGGCTCAATAATATCCCCAGTGCATCTCCTTTTCCTTTTCACTCGAACCACTTAGTAGTAGTAGTACCCTCCCTCGCTTTTCTCAACGCGTTGCTGTGACGAGCTAGCTCTGTTACACCGCTTTCTTTGCTCATCGATGGCAACCGTACGCAAAAACGAACTGCAAGAAAGTCAAGCTTGAACAATGGGAAGGCACTTAGTTCGACAAAGGCACATTAAGGTCATCAAAAGAAAGAAAACTCTTCCCGCGGTTGTAATAGAACCTTGGTCACTCGAGTTATGAAGACAACGTCTATCCGGCCATTCCGACACGGTTGAAGCCGTTCGGATTGTGCACCTTGACTTAAACATGTTCCTCTTAAGAAAGGGGCTTCGATTTCAAAAATATTTGTCGTTAGACGAAGTTGCGTTTGAGCTTTGAAGGGGAGGCTTGGACTCTGATTGTTTGGAGAGAGAGATAACAAACTTTATTGTACGCAGGACCTAGGTCCAGGTCCTTATTTCAGTCTTCAATTCACCGGGTCCCCGTAGTGCTGGAGAATGTTCGTGCGGATCCAAAGCACATGTTCTCAGAGAGCCTCCTGGGCAGCCTGGATGTTCACTGTCGGCGGGGGAGACAGCCAGATCTCCCAGGAAGTGATGGAGGCGAGGGAGGGGGAAAGAGAGGGTGTGGGGGGTGCATCCCCAATAAGAATGAGGGATGGAGGGGTAGGGATAACAGGGGGACAGGAAGGATGGCCAGGACGCCAATAGATACGGAGTTTGCTTTGATTTGGGTTGCGTTGGAAGGAGGCTTCGCGTTTCAACCATCTTTGTTGTTAGACGAAGAGGCGTTTGAATTTTGTAGCGTGAGCTACACTGGCCGAAGTTGAGCAGTTTCCCTAGGCTCCTGGAGAGCCGTGATAAGCATGCGCGTGGAGCAGTGCCGTCTCACGGCGCACAGCTGGCGTGCCGGAGCCGCCACCACCGCGATTGGAATGGATTTGATTGATTTGGATTGGATTGGATTTGAACTGGATTGGAAATCGTTTTAGCAGCAGCAAGCATGATAATCAGCTAATCCTAGACAACCAGGAAACCCAAGAATAAGCAGTTGAACCTTAGCTCACGCTACGTATACCCTGGCATAGCCGAGCTAAGCCACTACTAATTTTTTGCTGACATGGTCCCTACATTCCTAACGCAATAAAATCTCATACCTTGGTGCGTTACTTCACTTCCGGACGCAGTGGCTCGTCAGTCGCAAAAGGAGCTCAAGGCGATGCAGCTGGAGATGATGACCCGCTACCCGCACCCGCAGCAACCCGTACCCGTGCCTTCTTACAACGCCTTGGGAGGACAGTCCGGGTACGCGGCGTCGGCAGAGAGCAGCCACGAGGCCGGATCCTTGCCCCAAGGTCACGGCGAACCGTATTACGTCGGGCCGGCCCAGCGGAGGCTGGAGACCGGTTACACGTGGGCAAAAGAACGACAATACCACAAAAACAAGTAAGCTGGTGCACGGTAGACTACTCAACGCAATTTTGGCTATAGTTGGTGATGCGGCATACTAAAAACAGCTAAGAAACGTGAACACAGGAAAGAACACTTAGACAGACCGGGGTCTAACGGTTAAATGAGTTGATGTCTAGCGCCCATGTTCTTATGCGTGTCCCCGTTTTGTAGCGTGAGCTACATTAGCGGAGGTTGAGAAGTATCGCGTGGCTCCAGAGAGCCATGCTGCGCATGCCCGAGGAGCAGTGACGTCACACGGCGCGCAGTTGGCGCGACGGGACCGCCGCCGCGCGCGCCTCACCGGTCTGCGCATTCCCGAGGAGTGACGCGATAGTCGCGGCAGACGCACTGGCGCCGGCGCGTGCCCAGCGGTGCGCCTTCGTTGCGCAGTAGCTAAGTCTGACGCTGCGCCGGGGCCGCAGTGCTCAACCAGACGCTGAGCAAAAATAAATATACATGTGTCACATAATGCGTATACCGTGTGTGAGTGTCACTGCAGCAGCAGTAAGCATGATAATCAAGCTAATCCTAGACAACCAGGAAAGCTAAGAGTAACCAGCTGAACCTTAGCTCACGCTACGTATATCCTGGCATAGCAGAGCTAAGCCACTGCTAATTTTTTTGCGCTTTTTATTGTGTCGGAAGTCGACGATAACCCTGTGGGTAAGGTGAAGGTGCTCACTCGTTTGGAACACCTGATTAATAATGAGTTAAAGCAACTTAAACAAAAATACGCGATTTTTATTCCAATCTACTGAGCTTATTGCCTTAAATAAGTTCTCGATTCCGTTTCGAGAGAGCGTGTGCAATTTCAGCAATGCATCTAAGCGTCCAAGATACGTAATCAAGTATCGGTATTAGAAATAAGTTCATCTACGGTATATTAAATTGAATATTTGATGGTATGGTGTGTTTATTTAGCACTTGTGCGCAATATTGTGTGCAGCCTGTTGTGATGGAAGGGCTAGACGCATGGGGTTCGGTACAAAAAATAAATGACGTCATTTTGTTAACAACGTGAGTGACACTTTCATGTTCTTGTTTTAATCATTGTTTCTCTAGTTTATGTGGGTGTTTTATAGTATCATTTGCTATTAATCTTTTCTTAATTTCCCCGTTTACAACCATGCTGGTAGACACTCCGTGCATATATACTGGTTGCAAAACCACCGACCCGCCAACCGACACGAAAACGGGGAATTGATTGATTGATTGATTGATTGATTGATTGATTGATTGATTGATTGATTGATTGATTGATTGATTGATTGATTGATTGATTGATTGATTGTAGGGTTTAACGTGCCCACGCAACGCAGGCGATGAGGCGCGCCGTAGTGAAGGGCTCCGGGTTAATTTTGACCACCTGGGGATCTTTTACGTGCGCCGAAATCAAGTACACACGGGGGTTTTTGCTTTTCGCCTCCGTCAGAAAAATGGCCGCCACGGCCGGGAATCGAACCCGCAGTCTTGTGCTCAGCAGCACAACGCTTATAGCCACTGAGCCACCGGGGCGGGTTCGGGGAAGTTCTTCATTAATGGTCCGCGTTCAAAAGCGTCGAAGGTTGTGGGGATCCTGGCGCCCGAGCCATTGCGCGATCGCTATGTTTGTGCCGTTGCCCGGCACTTTTCCCCTCTCTCCGAGAAACGCCGGCTCGTCTCGGCGCCACTGTGTAGAGACGGGCCGTCTTCTCAAACTCCTGCCTGAGGTAAAGGCTGCAGCGACCGTTGCGGCGATAAAACACTGTCACGCAGCGGGCGCTCCGCCCTGGTAGTGGAGCTAACCTCACCTCATTGGCCCGTTTGAACGATTCCCGAACCCCGCTCTCGCCGGGACGAGAACGCGCGCCCTGCGCGGGGGTCCGTTCGGGGAGACGCTTCGAGGACGCGAAGGCGTTGGCTGAAGGTATGTGACGCTTTCTTTACCAGCCGGCTGCAACTCTGTTGCGTCGGCGAAAGCCCACCAGTCCTCCCTCCTGCGGGCCGTTCCTTAGGCTGTTCCTGTTGTCCCTACGCTTGCATACAGTAAGGCCGTACCTAACACTTCACTATCACGCCGTGCGGTACGCGCCTGTGAGCGAATGGGCCGCGTCTTCCTCGCTGGTGCGAGCCTACCTGGCCCGCACGGCGATGCGCGCGCACAACGGTTGCGCCGCGCCCCGGATTTTGCCCTGACCGAAGAGCCCACTGGCTCTGCGCCGACGACGCGCGCACACTTGCGCGTGGCGCCCCATCGCCCCTATCACGTGGCGCTCCTATCACCTATAATCGCCCCTATCACCAGCGGCACTCCGACTTCTCGGGGTGGGACCTTCTTTTAAAGTCGGAGTGGCGCTGGCTACCACCCCCAAGCACAGGAAAAAAATTACATTGACATAAATACCCCAGAAAGTGGAGGGGAAAACTAGGCCCGCCGGTAGCGTAGTGGTTATCGCACCAGACCGGTATTCTGGAGGTCGTGGGCTCGGATCCCACCTGGCGGGCATTTTTTCTCCACTTTCTTTCTTTCCAAATTCTTTATCTGTTTCTATGACCTACTATATCCTCCCCTTTGCTTTCTGAGGTTTTCTTGACTTCCAACCCTTATTTCTATATATATATATATATATATATATATATATATATATATATATATATATATATATATATATATATATATATATATATATATATATATATATATATATATATGTGGAAAGAGGAAGGTGCGCTAAACTGCGCCCTTCTAAAATAAATTACGTAGAACTTGACGCGCAACCTGACCGCTAAATAAAGCGTCCGTCTCTGCTTTACAGAGATAAACACACCAGCCGACGACACTTCGGCGAGCGCTGTCGGGACTGCATGCTGCTTCTCGTCGTGGTCCTCCTGTTTGCCTTGCTCGTCGTATGGGCCATCAACCAGGGCTACTTCGGCGGCGGTACGTCGCACTAAGGAAGGGGGGGGGGGGGGGGGGGGGAATCATACCTCATTTCCATCGCGCCACGACGAACGTGCGCGACGATCGTATAGTTTAAAGGAGCCAAATATTCCGTCAGTACCATTTGACTCAAAATTGCGGCCTGCCTGGTGGATACTACAGTACTCAGCTTTTACCGGCATTTGGATGTGCCTCTCAGGGTTCCCGCTAAAGTCGGAGTTTTGCCGCGTAGTATGATCGTAGTACAGGCGGCTTAGCTGGTATACGTTACCGTTTTTGGCCAAGGTGTAAGCGGCACAAACCAGTGGCCCATGCTGTTGTGGGCTAAGGTCAGCTTCACGTTGCCGCTTGTCGCACTTGATGGGAGTGCTTACGCATCTTTATGTAACACTCGGTCCGCAGTTCGAGATACAAGGGCAATTCCACCTCCTCCGAGGTCTAGCACTAACAATTCGCGTGCCCTCCTTCTTGTTCCTTCCTCGTCAGCTTGTTCCTCCTTGTTCAGCTTGTACCATGTTCGTTGCTCAGCTTGTTCCTCGTCAGCTTGTCCCTTCCGTCTCTCATCCCCGGCAGGTCTGTCTGTAGCCACCTTTGTCACTATGTTACTATGTATTTACTTAATGCACCGTCCTCTGGGTATATCTCAATCCTAAAGTTAAATGGGTGGGCTATCCACGCTCTTAATGCGATAATTAGAACTGGTCAAAGTCGCGTTATACGATGCTAGTGATGATATTTATGACCCTTTAGATTAGAGCGTTGGCCGTTTACCGTTAATCTCGCTGCCTATAATAACCCCTTCTGGTGGCTGAACCCCGTTTGGAATACGAAATTTCTTGCTGATAAACAAGGGGAGATTTTTTTCGGCCCAATACACGGCACCAAAAGGTTGAAGGGCGGTAGAATTGTTCCCTTTGAATGCTAGGATCGTTACGGTGACTTCCCAACGAAAGTTTGATGTGTGCGTTCTGGAGTGCCTGTGACGTGTTCTAATGTAGCACGGTGACAATCTCTTTTAATTTAACAGGGTGTACTGTTGGGCGAGTTAGTTGTTCGTGTTGTCTCTTTCAATAATTATCTCGTAAGAATGAACGCCACTGCACATACCCCCAGGTGTGCCCCTCGCCCAGGATATCTAAAAACACGTGCAATGCTATTAGCATTACGTTGTCAGCAGGAAATGCAAAAGCTTTCCAAAAGTCCAAGTTTTACCGGTCGAAGTGGCATCTATGCGCCTCGAGCGCTGCCTGCAGGGGCGTTACTGAAATCCCCCTAGTGGCCCGTTTCGAAAGCGGCCTCGGGGTGCACCGGCCCGCTCCCCGCTGTCGCCGCTCCTTCGGCGGCGCGTTCACGACTGGAATTTACCCCATCTATACATTCAAAATAATATTAATATGCAGAAGTCACTCTGTTCGCAAACATGGTGTGTTTATGAGGGTGTAAACGTTTCTGACGCGCTCTTAGTGTGACACATTCGGTCTGTTTAAACGCCAGGTGTGTGTTACAGGGCATCATCTCGAAGCTGGCATATGCATGGAGCTGATAGTAATTCCACTGCCCTGAAATTTACTAACAGTGCCTCCGTTAGCACCCTTTCCCCAGACGATCATGCTGTGGCTATATACTATGATGTAAATCTGTTTTGTGCGCTTACGTAATGTAGCGGAGCCCTCATACCTGATGGCACGACAGTTAGGGTTGCCAATATCATACCTCATACGTTGATCACTAGTCTGGGCAAGCCAATGTGGCACAAATTTCACAAATATTCTACGAAATAAGTATGCCTAGAAGAACGGCCAGTTTGGCTTGTTGGTACAGATTCATGATTGCAAAAGCGCTACTTGAAAACGACGACGACGTGTTGTGTCTCTTCCTTCGTCGTCGTTTTCAAGTAGCGCTTTTACAATCATGAATAAGTATGCCTGGTGGGTAAGACAAAATTATACCCACGTATCAGCACACGACAAAGAATTTAATGCTGGGTCATCTTGTCCTGAGGTGAGCGCTCGCAACATTTCATCTGCTACATATATCCATCGCGAGCTCCGTGGTGACGGGCTTAAAGCCGCGTGCGCGACTTAACGCTTCTTCGAAACATCACCATATGACACAGGAAGCCTGCAGAAACTAGCAAAAACTGAAATCAGATGGCCTTATCAGATACCCCATTCTTCCAACCACACTTTTTATTATTGCTGCAACGCAACCCGCCGCGGTGGCTCAGTGGCTAAGGCGTTGCGCTGCTGAGCACGTGGTCGCGGGTTCGATTCCCGGCCGCGGCGGCAGCTTTTCTGATGGAGGCGAAAAGCAAAAACGCCCGTGTGTACGAGATTTCGGCGCACGATAAAGATCCCCAGGTGGTCAAAATTAATCCGGAGCCCTCCACTACGGCGCGCCTCATCGCCTGCGTTGCGTCGGCGCGTTAAACCCCACAATCAATCAATATTATTGCTGCAACGCAGTATATGTCTCACTCCCCCCTCAGTTTTCATTCCGGTGAAGCAGATTTACTCGGCGCCGCTCCGGGGCTCCTCCTCGCCACCGCCGACCCCTCTTTTACAACGGTTATCACAACGATTATTCATTCCCCTCGCCCCCACTGAGGCCTCTTTCACAAGTTGCGCACTCTGCTGACAGCGGCTGCAGTGCCGTTATCAGATGATTGCGGAGAATCAACAACAGCGCAAATGGGCGGAAAGACGCCCGAAAGCCGCCGCAGCCGAGAATGTAGCCGCGGTTGTTGCCTGCATCAAATTGAACTTCTCCTACTATCTGCGCGCCCCTGCCGGTTGAAAGCAACTTGTCGAGTTGGAATGCCGGCGTGAGCACATTATTCTTCTTTAGCTTGAAAGCCATTCCGAGCAACATTGTCGCGTCGGCGGCCCTCGTTGACCAGCTGGTCATAATTCTTCTGGCAGAATAATAATAATAGATTTTAGTCTGGTAGCATATAAAGTCTTTCTCTCTCCACTCAACAGTGTATACTTCAAGCCTAATCACGCGCCTATCCCCCGTTGCCATTTTAGGCGTGCACGGGTTGGGGGTGGAGGGAGGGGGCATCCACGCACATGTGCTACCGATGACATACCAGTTGTGGTGGTGGGAGATTTAACCGCGGCAGTCTCATTTCTCAATGCGCCCAGTCAGCTGTCCTCCGGAATCGAGAGGTTCCGGTCTGAGTTGGTGTGTTGCAGAGACAGAGAGATGCCTACGACTAGGCAGCTAAAGGGACACCCTCGTGTGTGCCCACTAGCATATAGGACGAAGCCCTCGAGGTGTTAACTCGCTATGTGACGGACGCATGTAGCTCGCTTGGAGGAAGACCGGAAACTTAAGAAGCGTCATCCCGAGCAGAAGCGTGAATGCGCGCGAAAACTACAGAAAGCCGCTGCCGCCGCCGTTGCCGCCTCAAGTTCCAGCTGGTCATGTAGCTGCGAATCCCTCCTGGATGAACAACAACTGGCCCGCTTGGAACACCGACGTGGGCCAATAACACTCGTTAAGCATTTAAAAGGCTTTCAGAGCGACATGTTCGACGCTATCTTTCCCTTATAAGTACCGGCGCATGACCGGTTGCCGGTCTATGCATGCACAGGTTCGGAGAGGAGGGCGGTAGGGGGTGGGGCGGGAACGCGCAGATATAGGTTTCATATCCTTACTGATGACACGTCCGTTGTGTTGGCGTGAGGTTCAACGTCGCCGTCAAACAGCCCAATGCGATCGGCCCGGTGTCATCTGTGGTAGAGTGGATTCGGTTGGCGTGTTACACAAACAGTGAGATACCTACGACACGAGAGAGAAAGAGACAGCTTTTCGTTTGTCCGCTGTGACAGAGCTCGGGTCTTTTCCAAATTTCATTCAGGTAATTGGCTAGGAAGAATGCCCAGTCGTAAATTACAAACAAACGCGTTTTGTTTCGCGCACTACGTGAAGGACGTGCTGCTTGGCAAATCATCCTTCTTCACAGATTGGAAGGGCACTAAATTTTTTTGTGAACTGCTTACCCTGTAATTCAAAAAGTGCGTCCGCTGAGTGATCAGTTGTTCGTTGAAGTAAAAGAACAAAATGAAAGTGAACGCGCAGATTGTGTGTGTGATTACTCAAACGCTCATTACTTGATTTCGTTCTGCATTCGGACACAACGATAATTAAGCTCCCCCCTGTCTTAGGAAATAGGATGGGCATTCCGCATCTAGTTGGGAATGGTGAGTTCGGCCTGGTTTAAGTTTAGACGGACGTCTTCAGCGTTTCCGAAGCTGCACTGGGTTATTTATTGCATTCCCTTACGAGCTGTTCAGTTTCTTCCCGGCTTGCAGACCATTTATTGTTCCGTAGTTTAATTGCCTTTCCTTGGTTCCTGTATAAGGTGTGAGTGTGCACATATTTAACAACACAGATCCTTGCTTAACATTTTTGAGTGGCTTATATATCGTTAAAGGGACCAAGTGGTTGTCAGGTATTGTCACAATCACATCCCCGAGACAGATTTTTCTGTTACGCATATATTCGAAACGAAGCCGCATCCGTTGTACGCTCTGCAAGACGAAACCAACCGCTGAATGTGCCAGTATAACGTCTAAACGAGGCGACAATAGAGTTCACTTGTGCCTATCGTGTTCGGAGGTGACAGTGGTGACATGCTGGTGCCGTCGCTGACGCACGTAAGAGCGCTCAGGAAGCGCGCAGCACCACTTCCCAGGATAGCTTTTGTTGGCTCTCGAGTGTTCCACCAGGCCGCAGCTGTGTTTTGAAGTGCTATAAACGTACAATATGCTTACAGACGTGGCCATTACAAGTTGTTTAGGGCGCGGGAAGGCAAAAAAGAAGCGAAAGAGAACCAAAACATTGCATGAGATCTTATCAGCCATCAAGCGCTCATCCCGTAAACGCCGCAGATAAGCGGCGTCAGACGGCGCAGCCACCGCGAGGCTCGAGGCGTATAGGCAGTGAAACGCACCGTACAGTTGATAGGATGGGAACGTAATAATCAGACTCCATGGGAACGTTTAACTGGCACATAATCCTTGCACACTCGGAAGATCGCGTATTTCTCAACCGTAGTCGATGCAGCCTCCGTGAGAGAGTATAACCTGCGATGACCCCGTATGTAGAGAAGCACATCGTCTTGGCAACTGTACTACCGTGGACGAAGCGAAAAAAAAGACAATTTTTTTCTAATACCTATGTATACGAGAAATTGAAGCCCGGCGCGAGTAATTCAGCTGTCAAAAATTATTGTATGCCATGTTTTTCTCGTTCCCAGGTGGAAAGAAATACCAGGACAGTGGTAAGTTGACATGTGTTCCGTTTTGCGACTTTTCGCTTTTTTCACCCACAACTGTAGCCTTAGCGTTACCCGGCGTGCCTCTTAAGTTCTCAGTAAGCCATTGGAAATGCTATCGTGATTCGCTGTACTACTCGCTTCGAACGACTGCTAAACATCGCTCAGCGTGCCCGAGACATGTTCCCGCTCTCTGCGTGCTATCGCTTTCAGGTCCACCGCAGCTCTCATCCGCAGGCTGAGGGGCACGGTGGAAATAACACGTACAACCACACAACCACACATGCACGCACACACGCGCACACACACGCACACGCGCACACACACACATATGCACGCACACACGCGCGCACAGACACATACACGCACGCCCACACATATGCACGCGCACCCGCCGCACAGACTCACACACGCGCACCCGCACATATTCACGCACGCACGTGCACACGCACGCGCGCACACACACATATGCACGCGCAAACGTGCGCGCACACACACGCGCACGCGCACAAACGTACACACACGCACACACATACATATGCATGAGTGAGCGCGCACGCCCACGCACATAGACACCAAGCGCACACGCACGCACACATATATGCACGCGCACACGCGCGCATAGACACACGCGCGCATAGACACACACGCACACACACACACGCACACACATATGCACACGCACACGCCCGCGCCTATGTACGCGCACGTACGCGCCCGCGCATACACACGATATAAGAGTAGAGTGCTTGACAGCTTAATGGTATATTAAATTGGAATCACCAGGAAAAACAACATTTATTACGGCATTTCACCTGGGTTACGGCCCATGCCGGCCTTAGGGGAAAAGAGGCAGCCCATGACGTCACTCGAGGACTCACGACCTGAGCGGGCCCCAGCCTCTTCCCCTACCATGGTGCCAGGTCCGCCAGGGATAGACTGACAACGTTACACGATATCACCACTTATTAGCGCCTCGCCTGCCGTAAATATCCCCCGGCCCATGATCCAGAACTCGCCCATTCCCAAGAACGTACCCGGCGACTTCTGCCAACACCAAGGTGGTGTTGCTTCTGCAAACCCACGCTTTCCCTTGCAGGGCGGTACCTTACCACATCCTGCCTGTGCCCATCACCTAACTGGCCCGCGTGAGGTATCCATGCCACAGTCCCCCACTGCATGGGAGCCGCCCTCTTGACCCCTTCCCTTCAATGCCCTCTGACGAGCTGTGGGAGGGAGCTCTGGGTAGCGCTGACCCGAAAGTCCAAACCTCACTCGTGAGCAGAGCTGCTACTGTCGCCGCCAGACTCGCGCCAGCGGCCACCCCGCTCCTTTAACCTATTTTCGCTCAATAAAAGTTTACCCATTTTGCCCTCTCCCTCGGGTGGGGTCCTGGAAAAAGGCTGGATCCCTGCCGAAATGTCGTAGTAAATGCTATGATTTTCGTACAGAAATAAGGCTTGGCAGTCAAGAGAGTTTCGGAAAGCAAAGGGGAGAATGGGGTAGGTCATTCAAACAGATGAAGAATTTGTAAAGACAGAAAGAAAGTGGAGAAAAAATGCCCGCCGGGTGGGATCCCTGGGTGGGATCTCTTTACTTATGTGTATACAGAAGTCTTCCGTACTCGAAGGGACCGTAATGATTTGTTCGTATTAGAAGAAATTGGTCTTAAGCGGAGGTTTTTTGCATTGTGGGTGTTACTAGAGAGCAAAGTGTTCGTCTAAACCGAGTTACTTATAAGCGGAGTGGTATGTACGTATGCATGTATGTATGTATGTATGTATGTATGTATGTATGTATGTATGTATGTATGTATGTATGTATGTATGTATGTATGTATGTATGTATGTATGTATGTATGTATGTATGTATGTATGTATGTATGTATGTATGTATAGATAGATAGATAGATAGATAGATAGATAGATAGATAGATAGATAGATAGATAGATAGATAGATAGATAGATAGATAGACAGACAGACGGACGGACGGACGGACGGACGGACGGACGGACGGACGGACGGACGGACAGACAGACAGACAGACAGACAGACATAGAGACAGACAGACAGACGGACGGACGGACGGACGGACGGACGGACGGACGGACGGACGGATGGTCAAAATGCCATTCGGTCTTTTAGCGACACCAGTTATGTAAAGAGAATGTCTCGTTTCCATATTGCAGACACAGAACCAAGCCTCGTCAATCATCTTTCCAGTGGCAAGTAGACCCATTTGTCCCTTTTTTTAGAACATATTGCCCTAAGATTTTCCTAATATCTTAACGCGGTGCATTAAGAGCCCTGTGGCGGTGAAAAGCTGGCGTCCTCGGGGGCTTTCACCGGGAGCGAAAAATTGGCGGGATGATAATGATGATGATGATGCTTAGCGGCTTCCCCTTTGTAACGGGGTGGCTTTGCATAGCGACCTTAGTCGTAACGCCACTGTACAGTCACCTCGCAAAAAAAAAAAAAAACCTTCACAAAATTTTAGTGCTAGTCTGACTTCTTTGTTCCCATGTCTTCCCAGATTGTTCTCTGCTCTTTTCTCACCAACAATCTAACCTTCTTTTACTAACCTCTACTGCTGTCCAATTCACTTTTACGCTAACCTTAAACCCAAGGGTATCCGGAAGATGGATGGCTCCCTCACTGAGGACTGGACGGATACTTTTGGTAATATATCGCATGGTTTCTGGCTCCTTTCCGCAGCCTGCGCACAGTTCTTCCTGTAACGGCTCGCGGATAAGCGTTTTGCCCGCAAGCAACCTGCCCGGGCTTCAAAAAGCAATGGACTCCCTTTGGTATTATCAAAGAAATTTTCCCTTGTGATCTCCTGCTTCCCGATCCTGTAGATATCTAAGGACTTCTTCGCGTCCATCCTCTTTTTCCAGGTCGTTGTCTCTGATTTCTTCACTTCATTTTTTGCCTTAGTCGTTTCCCCTGCTCTTCCAGGTTTTATATACTTTGTCCTGAGCCTTCTGGTTCTTTTCCTCCCCTGCGTGTCCACGCTTTTCATGTAAAGATACCGTAACACTTTGGCCGCCAATCTCTGGTCGTCAATATTTATAAGTCGTTGTTCAAAACGTATTTTGCTCCGTGCTTCTCTCACTTCAAAGGAGGCCCATCCCATGTCTGCCTGCACTGCCTCATTTCTTGTTTTACTGGGGTTGCAGACAATTCATTGAACGCCACTTCATAGAAGCAGTTTTATCGAACACGGTTTCATCGAACGCCATTTGGTAGAAGGATGTTTCATCGAGGACATTTCATCGAATTTGGTCGCACACAATAGAGGAGAGCGTTAAGGGCGCATTGGCAGAACGAAATGAGATTATTTTTCGAAAGCTTCTAAGAGCCTTAAAGGGGCCCTGAAATACCTTCCGCCGATGCATGGATGTACATGTAACCAAATAAATCAACGTATTAGCAACTCCCCCCGCAAGAATGTTGTTAAAGCGATGAGTATTAACTGAGGAATCGTAAATCAAAAACCGCGCATTATCGTCAACCTTTAAACTTATTCTTCGCTGTTGCCGGCGCGCGAGTCTTCCCTCCCATGATGCTGCGCTCCTCAGAACTGCCGTCTGCTACGGGCAAGATATGTTGACACCATGAAACCCGCACTCCGCTAAAGGCTGGAAAAGCGAAGGAAAAATCTGCCGCATGTCTGCGGCGGTCTGGCCTTGCCCTTTCGCGGTGTACGTTGCTGCAGTTGCTATCGGCGTCACGTGACTTTTTATCGGCGGCGAACTCGCAGCCGCACGGGGAGGATCGTGCGCTCGTTAGCTTTGACGTACCGCGCACTGTTTATCCAAAAAGCGCCGTATCAGATGTGGCCCCGCTGGTGCCCGGTCTTATTTTGCGGCGGTGGTAATTCCTGCCGGCGGCATGTGAAGAAGACATTTTAAACCGATACAGAACCCGTGCACAAAATGCTTCAATCGTGTGACCAGTTCAGCTCGGGGCGACGCGTGGCGGAGAGCGGCAACGTTGGCAAAACATGCTCCGCCGCGGCTCTGAGCTTTCTAGCGCTGGAGCGAGCGCCATTTTTTTGACAATCTCAAACATCGGTTACCTTGGCAACAAGGCACAAATCGCTCCAGAAGTCAGTTACGGTTGCGTGATCCCGGTTCAGCTCGGGGCGCCACCTCGCGACATGTGGGCATTGCAGGCGTACCACTCACTCCCATTGGGAAGTGCGAGATGCGTTTGGCATTACAGGAGGCGATGGTGTGTGTGTTGAGGACGCCTTTGTTTCGCGATGAAATGCGACGTTGTGCTTCTGCGGCTGGATAGGGCTTCCCATGGTCTGGATTATCTTTCTCGAGTGACGTACGACTCAACCTCCCATGGGGTATGTGCAGTGTGCGTGGCTAAAAGCCATCTCGGCTTGTGCGCGAGAGTTAAGTGACTTGCTGTTCGTCCCCGCAAACCGCGCGCGAGGTGAGTGCCGAATTTTCGACGGGCAGGAGGGGGCAACCCATCGTCTGTCAATCGCGGTTCAGACTTGCAACGCATGTTGTGACGTTGTGTTCGTTCGAAACGCATCTCTGGATTGTTTTGAAGTTGAATAAAATGTGTGCGTCAAACCCGGGCATTCGGCTCAGGGCGTTCTCTGCAATTGCACGAAAGAAGTGCCACGGGGCTTTCTTTGTGGTACGTACTCAAGTAAGATAATATCCATGTCGTGTTATGGCCATGTTGCATTCAATACAAACGGTTAAGCGTTTGTTTACACTTGTTTCGTTTGTCGTAAAATGTCAAATCACTCCCTCACTCCGCTGGCAGATCAGCCGGCGAGCCCACGCTGAGCAGACGACAGATCTCTTGCGCATCCTTCGCGAAACTGCTGGACGAAAACCGTAAAGCTTCGCTTTAAAAACAGTGGAGGAGGAGGTGGAGAAGCGGGCGTGGCGGGCGGAGCCGAGGCGCTAACATTGAGGTGTGTTCTTGCAGGAAAGAACGGTGTCAAGGGGCAAGAAATAATCCGTAAGTCACCCCTTTCTTCTACTGTACCATTCCGAGCGTAGCAGCGGCGTGACGTTAGGAATGATTGTCTGTACGCCCGTAACGCCGCGAAAAATGTCAGAGTGCACGCTCCAGCCCCCTGCATTGCGTTAAACACAAAAGTTTCAGTGAAGACGGCAAAAAGAGGGACAGGAAACTTGGGGATTGTTGCTGCGTGGTTTCCTTTTTGTCACGATATGACAGCGTTGTTTCAATAATGAATAGATGGACGGCTTACGCGTGTTTAATGTCAGTGGTACATGCTTGTTGCATCCAGTGTTTTAGAATTTCCAGGTAGAAGTATGCAGGAATTACAGCTAATTGAAAAGTCTCTTGAAAATCAACATCATTAGCCATAGTAGAATAAAAATATGATGTTCTCTTAATCGTTTTGATATCTAGAGAAAACGTTAACGCCGTTAACCAGGTAGCCACATGTGCGCCGGCTACTACGATTCTGCCAGCAACACCAGAGCTTGTCATGTGACTTGCGTGAACCCAAAGCTTTCGTGTCTCGTGCTTCCGCCATTTCGGGTTTACACCTCAGCTGATGCTGTGAGGCCCCTTTGTTCTGTAGCGAGCGAATGAATGAATGAATGAATGAATGAATGAATGAATGAATGAATGAATGAATGAATGAATGAATGAATGATCGTCACACGATAGCAGCATTACGGTTCGGGATAGCAGCCGTCGGCCGGTGTATACTGTACGCATGTGCACCTCAATCTTTTCGTGGGTAAAAGTTGGACGTGAACAGGACTATAGTCTCGGTATAATGAAGTCGGCAAGAATCACAATACGAGTAAAGCTCCGTATAGCAACATGACTCTAACGTTTTTACCGCCAAACTAAGCTAACAGACACGGAAGCGGGATAGATGATGCAGTTCATTTTCCGTGCATGTGACGCTCATCGTTACCGCCTGCATCTAGAACGAAAAGTATACACTTACGTCTGCCGCCTTTGTACTACGCTAAGCAGTTGCCTATAAACCACAGTTAGTCAGTTTCGAGCGCTTAAACCTCAAGGCATCTCGCGAATTGCAGTTTCTGTCGTCAGAGGCCGGAAACAAAGTGAGACACAAACAACATCGAAGCTTGAAGATATTTCGACGGAACAACCGTCTCCATCGGAGCCACCGACATCACCGGAGCCACCGATTCCTCCAACTTCGGAGGAAACAATGCCAACGACGACGAAGAGGCCTGGTGTGTACCCCACGTGAATTTGAATATGATTTTTAACGCGTATACTATAGCATTCTTTGCCGAGTACCTCCACAGCCAGGACCGTATAACGCCCTGCATTTCCACAAAGATGCAGATATCGCGGAATTTCAACCTGTAATTGCCATAATGGCGTAAATGGAGGTAACTGGCCGCAGGAAATTTTTGAAAAACTAAAAAAATAACAAATATATAAAAATATGAAAAGTGTTGAAGCGTGTAAGGCGCTGCGTTTCCACAATAATGCAGATTTCGTGAGAGTTTCCCCTTTAATCGTTATATAATAGCGTAAATGGACATAATTGCTCAGCGAAATATTGAAAAACTAAAAAAAAATAAGAAAAATATACAATAATTACGGAAAATGGCGAACCGTGTAACGCCCCGCATTTCCACAATTATGCAGATTTCGCGAAAGTTCCAACGTAATTGTTCTAATAATGTAAATAGAGATAATTGGTTGAACCAAAATTTTGAAAAACTGACAAATAAGAAAAATATTTTAGAAATATGTAGAATGTCAAAACGTATACCGCATGCCATTCCCACAATACTACAGATTTCGCGAAAGTACCAACTGAAATCGTTATAATACCGTAAATAGACATAATTGGTCGAATTAAATTTTGAAAAACTAAAAGAAATAAGAAAAATGCAATATAATTACGGAAAATGGCAAAACGTATATTGCATGGCATTTCCACAATAATGCATATTTCGCTAAAGTTCCAAATGTAATCGTTGTAATAAAGTAAATGAAGATAATTGGTCGGACAAAATTTTGAAAAACAAAAAAAAAAGAAAAACATAAAGATATAAAATAATTACGTAAAATGGCGAACCGTGTAACACCCTGCATTTCCACAATAATGAAGATTTCGCAAAAGTTTCACCTGCAATCTTTATAATAGTGCAAATGGAAATAATTGGTCGGACAGGATTTAGAAAAAAAAAAAAAAATTCGATGGAGAAAAGTCACGCTCAAGACAGGCGGCATAAGAATGCTACGTTTTAGTAGATAATTCTCTGAATTTCTGCAGAATTTTTTTTTGTTGTTGTTGAACCATCTGGCTTTTTTGCGCACATTCCAGAGTGGCGATCAGGTCGAACTTACAGTGCGACGCGCCGAAATATGAGTGTCGAGGCGTGCCTTCGAGAACGTCATCAGATTGTTTAAAGGGACGATGAAGGCAAAGTGCAAGTTTGGTTCGTTCAAAGGCTGATTTGTCCAATAACAATGACATCAATACTATCGCGTACTTCAAAAAAAATATTGGAAATATTAAAGAAAGCACATTAAGCAGTGGCAACTCCAAAGCCACTTACCGGCGCCATCTCCATCACGTCACAGAATCTTGTTTGTGCGATTGGCGGCCGTCGGACTCAGCCACTGCCAAGAAGCATGAATGGGCAGTTGCAGTGGGGAATGGTTGGTTGGAAACAGCGCGTTCAATTCAATTTTATTCAATTCAATTTTTATTCAGGGATGTATACATATTTACATATGGGTTGTAATACAGACGGAGGTCCCAAGACCGAAGCCGTACGTGGGACCTCCGATGAAGGATACACAAAATATTACGAGCGACGTTAAAAAAAATAAAAAGGTATACAGAACTATTGAACCATAAAGAACTACATATACAAAGCCAAACTATCAAACTATACAGAACTATTGAACAATACATAACTATGTTTTCAGAGACAAAATATAAAACTAAATAGAACTTTAGATACAGTTATAACAAGTAGTAGATTTCAAGCAAAATATAAACAACGAGATACAATTATACCACAAGAAATTTAAATGTCAAGCAGGTAGTTCATAAGTACAGTTTTGAACTTATATAAAGAATTTGTTTTAATATAGCTGGGTAAAGAATTCCAAAAAGATATCGCTGAAAACAGTATTGTATGCTTACCATAATTAGTTCGGATCTTAGGAAGCAAGAAGTTGTTTTGACTCGAAAAACGCGTGTTATTCGTATTAGTAATCATGCGAACCGGGAAAACCTCTAATACGAGTTTGCGATTAAGAATTTTGAAAAATAAGATACCGAGGCTGTACCGATAAATTTGAGTTAGAGGCAAAACCCGAAGTTGTTGAAATAGTGGAAAGGAAGAAGATCGACGGGGTGCAGAGTTGATGACGCGAATAGCTTGTTTCTGTAATGTAACGAGGGGTGACAAATGGGAACCGGACAACTTCACACACACAACTTCTGTTGCACAACTTCTGTTGCGGACATCGTTACAGACGGAGGCCTGATACGCTTATCAACTTGTTTTGCGATGGCATGAGCTTCAATGATCTCTTCAGCGAGTTAGTCAAGATGCTTGGCTAAACGTGTAGCGCTCTCAAAGCCTGGAAAGCAACCACACGTGCAGGTATGCGCAGCCGTGTGTGTGAAGTCTGCGCCGTGTTTGTGTCTTATTTCTTTATTCTTAGTCTTCGCCCCCTCTTGCGTTGTTATCGCCATGGGCAGGACGATTATTTTGTACCTTTCCCCGATTGGGGATAATTTCCACTATCGCCATGAACACCTCCCCTCGCCGTGGTGAGTCAGCATTATTACTGTCCTCGGACGGTCAAAGCCGGTACAATATATTTGTGCAGGATATGTTCTGACAGCGCAGTGCCGCTTTTAGGACTTCAGGCGTCGGAGTGCATTCGTTTTTATCGCTGGACGGAGCCACAGACACCTTAGAGAGAACTAGAGGGGCCGTGAAGACAAAAACAAGTCACTAAACACCCGGCTTTCTCCTAATAACAATGATACCAATTTTATCGCAAACTTCATTTAAAAAATCGAGATATTAAAGAACAAATTAAAGCCGTTTCACTCAATGCGAAAGCTGCCGGAAGTGCAGAAAGCAGTGATTCGCCATAATGGGCTGCAGCGCCGTTATCCGCTCACTGCTGCCACCCCGTGCATTTCAAATTTCCCGCCTTCGCAGTGCTCGCGCGCCCCCTGTGCCAGCGGGAGTTCGGTTCTTTTTTACGCTTGCGTTAATTTCGTATGCTAGAGCTGTTTGCAGCATTTCGAACGCGTAATTTTTTTCTTGCGCGGCTGGGGCCTTAGATCTACAGCATTTCGAACGCGCCATATCTTTCTTGCTCGCCCGCTTTTTTTTTTTCGCTTATTATCGTAAAAACCAACCGAACGAGCGTTACTAAGTAAATTAAGGCGGGTGCTGCCTGTTATATACACAGATTTTGCGTGAAATGTACCTGCAGTTTTTTTTTTTTTTTTTGCGCTAAACAACGGGGAGGTGTATGACAAGCACCAGCGGTTCACCAGGTTTGAACGGTTATGACTATTTAAAACCGCGCGGTTTTCGAAGCCTCAGCGTGCTTCCCTGACGACGGGACACAAGGCCGTTATCACGCTGCGCCGGCCGACTCCGGCAGTCGCATGGACTGTTAGCAAGCTAAGACGTCAAGGCGAGCCCATAAAGTGCTCTGCACTTAAAACAAATGGAGAAATGGCGTCTCCGCAGTCCCGATCCAGCGGTTTCTCTATGACGTCACAGAATCTTGTTTGTGGGATTGGCGACCCCCTGCCTAAGCCAATCGCAAGACACATGAATGGGCAATCGTAGTGGTGCCCCTAGGTCCGCCTGAGTGTGCAGTTAGAACGTGCAGTTAGAACACTGATAAATATGTTGTTAATGCTGGCCCGTACTACGTCCCTCCTGCCCAAATTACGTCACTGCAACGAGAAATTAAAACATTTTTCGATAGTCCTTGCAATTTCTTGTTACAAAACGTCTTTCGCGGCTGGAATGCAGCTGAGTGAACTAATAAAAGCTAAAGCTTTCGAACTACACAAAGTTGTATTTGGTCTCCATGGCCCGTTTAACCTAGGATTTTCACCTATTTTCGTACCAACTAATCCGACCTTGATTTATAATTGAAAGAACAGTGTAATTCTCGTCAATCTACTTGTGTTGTGTCTTAAACCTGACCAAAGCTACGTGTGCGTAAAAATTTTGTCTGAATCCCCAAAAAACCCAGCTTGCCAGCCCGAGAACACTAGGAACTAAAAAGTTAACAACAAATTTTCACAAGCACCCAAGAGATATACACTGAGCCCCTGTAAGGCTCGCCGCACTACTGTAAACAGATGTATTCATTGCTTAGTAGAAATTTTTTCTGGCGCAACATACGAAGTCTTTTAAACATAGCATGATGGCTCAATGACCTCTTATTAAGTACCTCCATAAAACGATGTGCATCCTTACAATAACGCTTTACACATGATGATGATGATTGCTATTGGTTTCCCCTTTGAAGCTGGGTGATGACATGTCATCTTACCAAAAATGATTAATATAACCATGTTTTACACTCTTGGTTTAATACTAGCACTGCTTAGGGCAGGCACTAAAGCTTATTAGGCCCGAAATACTTTCTTTTCCCTGTTACAGGTGGTAACTGTCCTAGGCAATATTCCGCTCTCTGCTTTTCGTCCACCAGCATTCCAATCTTCTTTTCGTCCCCTCGAAAGCCTTGAAGTTAACTTCCTCTCTGATACCCTTAAATCTTAAGGCTTCTGGAAGCCCAATATTCCCTTCATGTAGATTTGGATGGATACCCTCACATTCTAACACTATGTGCCGCATAGTTTCTGTTTATTTTCCGCAGACCACACATACCCCGTCATTTTGTGAATACTTCCCCACAAAACTCTTAGTTCGCAGGCAACCTGCTCTAGCCTCAAAAAGCAAAGCACTGCCCTGGGAATTATCGTACAAATTTTCCTTTCTTATGTTCAATTTCTCAGCCCTGTACATCTCTAAAGACGTTTTAGCTTCCATTTTTTCCCTCCATTTATTCGTTTCAATCTGCCTTGCCTATTTTTTGGTTACCTTGGCTGTTTTGGATTCTCCACTGTTCTTTCGGTATTTCATCGTTAGCCTTCTAGTCTTTCTTAACCACTGCGTGTCCACGCTTTTCAAGTATAGGTACCTAAAAACCTTAGCTGCCCACCTTCGTTGATCCATTGCCCTCAACCTCATCTCAAAGCATATCTTACCCTGAGCTTCTCTAACTTCAAACGACGCCCAGCCCAAACCTCCCTGAACTGCTTCGTTAGTTGTTTTTCCATGCGCGCCTAAGGCCAAACGTCCTACCGTTCTCTGGTTTACTTCAAGGCCTGATAGAACGTCTGATTTTAAGCAGAGTACAGCATTCGCAAACGTGAGACCCGGAACCATTACCCGGAACCACAGAACTCTTTTAAAGTAGGCTTCATTACTGTACACAAGGGTATTGCTAGAAAGACATCTCTAGGACAAAATGAGCGATTTCATGTGAAAATGCTAGCACTGGGGCCTTTTAAAGGGACACTGAAGTGATATGTAAACATTGCGGGATTACTAGCGCAAATTGTAGTCCGGAGTCCCCAGGCCATGTTTCGACCACTCTGGGCGCGTTTACGCGATTTTATTTAGTAGAAAAATTAATTCGAAACTGCTGTCCTCCTCTCTTTACGCTCGCCCATTTTCTGTGGCGTTTTCGTGTGACGTCGGGAGGAGCCGAGCTCGCAATTGGCTGCGCTACTGCACGGCTCCCCGGCTTTCAGACACAGTCAGTCGTCCCAGCGTCAGCCGGCCGCCGACGGGTCGTCGCAATTCATTCGCTCAGTTGAAACGAAGCCAGGACACGTTTGTGAATGGAAGAATGTGCCTTTCTTTACTTGGTTAGTTTGTACACTGTATCTAGCTCCAAGTCAAGGTCGCTTCACACAAGCGCTGCACAAGCGCACATGCGACGCTTCGATGACTGGTACGCCAGTAGGAAAATATAAGGCCTCTTGAAGGCGTGAGAACAGTCAGCGAAGTCAATATAGGTACTAAGGAAATAAAATCAACTGATATTTTTACCGTACAGCGTAAAACTAGGGTGCGGGAAGCTCTTTTTTGCGCTGGGCGAACAAGCACAGCGGTCAGCAGCACGACTACGCATCTGCGAACGCTTTTCCGTCTAAGAAATGGAATTGCTAGACGTGAGCTATTGTGGAAACTCGGGGGACGCTTACTGCACGAGCGCAATACAACAAATAGTCACCGACGCTGCTTGAAATACTAAAACTAAATAAAAGTGTAAAGTGGTTATACAATATATACCTTATATTACCAGTGTCACCCGAGCCCGCCCCGTGGCCGAGTTGGCTGGAGCGCTTGGTGTGTCGACGTAATTGTTTTGCAAGTCGCGAGTTCGAATCCCCGCGGGTACGTGCTTTCTTTTTTTTATAAGTTAACTTTTTCGTTCTCCACCGATGTTTTCTATACTGAGTTCACCTTTTTTTGGGCCGCAACGTTCATTGCTCCACGAACTAGTTCACAGAACGCGCGCATGCTGGCACTGGCGCGCTAGCGAGTTCTCGTTGGCGTGCTGTTGCCATAAGCACCGACTGATTGCGGACAGTGGGCACAGGCCAGAATCAACAGACCCTTGGCCTGGTGCGAACACGCTTTTTACGATACAGGCATGAGTGAGGCAAGCTACAAATATGGGGGAAAAGCGCATGGCATCTGAGCGTCTGCGGGGACGCGGAGGGCGTTCATGCACTGCGTAGGCCTCGGCTAGTGAATGCTACGATTTCAAGCCGTCCTGGGAGGCTTATCTTACGCATTTTACAGCCGACAACATGGCAGAAGCGCGGTACGATGATTACTGAGATATTGAGAATGTCCATCCAACAACGCCATCGGTTGTGTTTTACAGAACCGAAGCCGAAACCGAAACTTGTTTGATTGCTAACCTTGGGCATCGTCCAATCACGGTGCTCCCTCCTCGCAACGTCACAGCGTTAGTTGGTGCAGCCGCCGCAAACCGCGCATAGTAGTTTTTCTTCTTTCGCGCTGTGTAAAATAATTACCGATTTGTCAACCGGATAAACGATGAAAAGTGTGCTAATTTGAGCCAGTCTACGCAGTGCAAGCAAAAACGGGAGCTTGACAAATTCACTTCAGTGTCCCTTTAAGTGCAGAGCACTTTATGGGCTCGCCTTGAAGTCGTACGGTCGTACCTCGCTAACGGCCGATTTCAACTGCCGTAATCAGGCCGGGCTGCGAGATACCGGACCAAGTAGAGGCTTGTGTCCCGTCGTCAAGGGGTCACACTGAGGCTTCGAAAACCACTCGGTTTAAATAGTCAACCGTTCTAACCTCGTGAACCGCTGGCGCTTGTCATACATATCCCCGTTGTTTAGCGCCAAGGAAGTGCACGTACATTTCAGGCAAAATCTGTGTATATAACCGGCAGCCCCCGAGTTCTTTGAGTTAGGAACGCTCGTTGATTTGGTTTTAAGAATAGTAAGCGAGAAAAGCGGTCGCGCAAGAAAAAAATGGCGCGTTCGAAATGACGCAGAAAGGCTCCCGCTGGCCCAGTTTCAGGCAGGGGGCGCGCGAGCACTGCGATGGCGGGAAATTGGAACTGCATTGGGTGGCAGCATGCCGTGAGCGGATAACGGCGCTGCAGCCAATTATGGCGAATCACTGCTGCGCACTTCCGACAGCTTTTACAATGAGTGAACCGGCTTTAATTTTTTTATTATATCATTTTTGCATGCAACTAAAGTGTGCCTGTGATTATCACGTGACAGGAGTTTCACGGCGGGTCGCCAAAGAGTACTTACTGCAACAATTTCGCTGATGGGGTAAGGCTAGGTGAGGCGTGTAAAGCTGTGAAGCAGACAGTTTTTATTAAAGGGACTCTGCAACACTTTTTCAACTTCCTCAAAAATCATAAATGCTTGCAGAACGTAGTCATCCAACACATTCAGTGCTTATATTAGGGGGTCTCAAAGTACCTTAGCCAGAAATCACTGCTCTGTGCTCATCAGATAGCTTGAAAACTTGCCCAAAAGATTTTTTTCTTTTTCCCGTTCTTGGCGTTCCTCGACCGCTCGAATTACGTCATTACAGCGGTGTAGCAGCTATTGGCCGGCTTTTCTTCAGTTGCAGCGATGAACGCATTCGATAGCCGCTTCAAAAAGAAAGCCACAAAAGCAAAGGAGAAACGAAAGGTGCGTCTGCTGCGCCGAGCAAATCATGATGTTTACCGGAAGTGTTGCAGTCCCTTTAATTAAAAAATGCCCGTGACCACTTTGTAGAGTTCTCGGATCAGGCGGTTCCGACCAGGTGATCTCTAGTTCTGTGTGATCGCATCACTTGAATACCAACGTGCATTTCACACACGGATAACTACGTTTCTAGTGCTGACCCATATGACGTCACTCCTACCCATAACACGTCACTGTAGCGCGAAACTCGAATGGTTTTTCTATATTTCTTGCGTTTTTTTTTCGTTTCAAAGTTAACGTCTTTTGTGGCTGTAACGGAGCTAAGTGAGCTACGAAAACCTAGTTCTTTAAAAGTGGGGAAAGTTGTGTTTTATCTTCGTGGCTCCTCTAAAGATTGATGCCGTGGGCGATTACAGGCCCCCGGGGTCGTGACGGCGCCGACAGTCCAATAGGCAGATCGCCCATGGATGCTGGCCAGCTGCTATCGCCGCCCCCCGGCGAGCCACCCACTCCGGGCGATAAAGTCAGGCTCATCGTCGACGTGGACCCCGGTGTGGATGACGCCATGGCACTCTCGCTAGCCCTCACCTCTAAGCGAGCCAGCCTCGAGGCGATCACGGTGGTCGCAGGAAACACACTCTTGGAGAACGCCTACAGCAACGCTTTACGTGTGATGAAAGTAATCGGGAGGGAGAACGTACGTGGCACTCGGTGTTCACCGCTGCTGACAAATACCCACGTCACACGGCAGATCTAATGACATTTAGAGCGAATGTCATTTGCTCTAAATGTCACTAGTTCGGCGTATGCAGGAGACTACCGAATGACATTTGACGCGAATGTCACTTAGCAGCTAAGTGAGGTTGGGGAGCTTATTCGAAGGCACGGGCAGCAGTGGCACGTCACTAGACAAGAAAGTTCAGTGATAAACTAGTAACGGCAGACCTTAGGACTACACCGGGCCCGGGTCGTGGCGCTTAAAAACCATGGTTTTGCAGGTACAAATAAAGTTTTTCCTAATCTTAATCCTAAACCAAAGAATACTGTTTCTAAAAAAACTGTCAGAAAACTTATAATTTCCACTTCATGTTTTTTTTAAATAAAGACAAACAAGTATTTACAAAAAAAAATCTCGCCCCCAATGACCGAGCTACCCTGATACGGATATCTTACGGACTTGTCCTTGCTTGTGATGTCTACCTATGTCACCTAAAGCGGTGATTTCCTTCCTTTTAATTAAAAAAATGTTCACTTGTTTTGTTTAAAAACTATTATGCATGAAACATTCTAGAGGCACTTGAACTATAATTTTGAATTTCGTGAGCTTGGTAATCGTCACCGCTGTATTTGTTTCGCCGTGCAGACCCGCACGGGCAAACAGAATGCCTTTTACAACTAATTTCTTTCACTTTGAATGACATTAGATTTGCCGTGTGATATAACTCTTCTTTTAGAGTGAAAACTCTACTGCGCCATGTCTCGCAAGGTCATTCATCGCGTCGCGATGACCTTGAGACGCCGGAGGGCGGGTGTGACTCTGACGTCACGCCACGTGTTCTGCTACGGAGAGGCGCCGCAGCTGCGCTATCTCGAAGCTTTGCCGCTGCTGCACTATGCAACTAGGCGAGGGGTTAACGGCTGCTTCGCCCGTGCTTGGCCGCTTAGTGTCACCATGGATGTCCCGCCGGCTCGACCGTCTGTGCATGCGCTTCAGTGCAAGCTACAGGCTGAATTCCATAATCCAGAAGCCAAACTTTTATTAAACACTTTGCACATGGGCCTTTGCCAAACCAAATGACACAGGCCTTTCGCTCGTAATGACTACGATTACATGCGTTAAGCCTGACCCATTGTTAAACTCGACCGCGAAACTAGACCAGCAATAAAGCTTCGTTCGAACGAACCTCAAAGCAGTTTCGACAAAAATCTGGAGGGGGACGAATGCGCTCAACGGAACGTCGGTCAAAAGGCAGTTGTATTTAATAGCCTTCTCTCGCGGGCAGGTGTGACAGCCGTCACAGGAACTGAGTTTCAGGCGTTTGTATACAGGTTGAACAACGACTTTTGACGAATCTTTGTGAGGTCCATGTAAAATGCGACTCAGCATACTCGTTTCGGTATTTATTGTAACAGCGGAGCTGTTGTTGCTGGTCGTAATGTGCGCGGCGTCCTCAGAACACCCAGGGTAATAGTTACTCCCGACGTTTACCGCGCATTTGAGCACGTGCTTCACGGGGAGCGCCCGTCGTCGTCCAGACTTGTGCGTGGCGCTCGCAAAAAATAGCAAGATAACAGTACACGTGCTTCCGCACCTCAAGGGGGGAGCACAAGACAGCTCGCGCTACAGACGCCCAGTTGGGGAAGCCGGTTTCCGCCGGTTCCAGCGCGTTCTTTCGCATTCCGCTTTGGGGGAAATGTGAAAGCCTGTGGACAAAAGGATCCGAGCCAGCCAATCATGCATGCGGAATACGACGATATAGATTGATATCACGATAACTACTTTTACCACAGTGAAAAGCTGTGAGGGAACATGTAAATAATTAAAGAATTGCCAACCTAATGCAATGCGTGGTGGTGTGTCCTTCAGTGCTTACATAGAGAGAAATCCTCCAGCTTCGCTGTGGTTGAAGCCTTGCATGGCTTAGTGCAAGCTTCGCCAATTTTCTTTTTTATAAATTGAGAGACGCGTTCTGTATGTGGCGCTTTCACACGGTATACCAACAATTGTTGAGAGGTGTGTAGTTATTGCCTGCCAGCGAGGTTCGATGAGGCGTGCGCCAACAACCAGATACAGTCGATTCCCTTGCACGCGCCAACGTGCGCGCTCACAAACGCACACCATCAACTAATTTGTATAGTTTTTATTGCTGCCGCAGTGCCACCCGTTATGACTTTCGGTCTAGTCTTGGATTTAAAGGTTCAAAGTCTGTGTACACGTGATAGACGAGAGAGCTTATTTTAGAACCTGACGCAGGTAACTGTATCGAGTTACATCTGTTGTCAGCCACGAATGTTTAAAAATGGCTCATCAGGGAGCTCAATGCTTTACGATTTACGAAGGCTCGAATACAGCGCAGATGCTCCTGAGATTGCGCGGGCGGCAGCGCGGTCGTTATTGGGATTCCGTTTCCTGGAGAGTTCCGCTGGTTAAACCGGCTTGATCGAGTCTGCGGCACGCCAGCCTTTGTACTCCGGCACTCTCGCCCACCGGGGCAGCAGTCCTCAGCGATCGAGGCACGCAGAACGACCTGACAAAATGGCGTTCCGTTGGACACTTAGCGGTTTTCAGTTGGCAGAAACTTGGAGGCTCACTAAGAGGGTTCAACTTAAATTGAGAACGACTCAGCGGGCAATGGAGCGTAAAATGATAGGTGTAACATTAAGGGACAAGAAGAGAGCGGAGTGGGTCAGGGAACAAACACATGTTAAGGACATATTAGTAGAGATTAAGAAGAAGAAATGGACGTGGGCAGGGCATGTAATGTGAAGGCGAGATAACCGCTGGTCATTAAGGGTAACAGAGTGGATCCCTAGAGAAGACAAGCGTTGCAGGGGGCGGCAGATAGTTAGATGGGCAGATGAGATTAAGTTTGCGGGGATAAATTGGTCACAGTTGGCTCAGGACCGAGGTAATTGGAGAATAATGGGAGAGGCCTTTGCCCTGCAGTGGGCGTAGATAGGCTGATGATGATGACGATGATATGTCTTTCGTGACCCTAAGTCATGAGATACGTAATAAGGTAGCAAACTGGGAGGGCTTTCATAATGGTCAGCGCACATGAAAACCGGACAAGAAGAGTTAGGACTTACTCTTCTTGCCTCATTACTCTTCTCCTTACTCTCCTTACTCTTCTTGTCCGGTTTTCTTCTGCGCTAACCATTATGATCATGTGATATGCTCGGCGTTATTTTCGCCAGTAGCAAAGACAAACCTGTCTCCCTGAAACAACGACTCGCCACAGAGGCGTGTCTGTCAGCGCTGCGGCGCTTCCATCACGGTCTCTGCAGGTACCAGTGTACAAGGGTGCGGATCGTCCCATAACTGGGCTCTGGGAACCCGAATCGACCTTCTTCGGACCCGACAACTTCGGCGGCGCCAGCGCGAAGTACCAGCCCGCGGACGTGAAGGAAACGGGGAAGTTGGCGCACATCGCCATCAGGGACATGATTAGGGAGCGCCCCAAGGAGCTGACCGTGGTTCTCTTGGGCCCGCTCACGAACATGGCCATCGCGATGCTGATGGAGCCCAACCTGACCGACGACATCGCGCACATCTTCATACTCGGAGGGAACCGCGAAGGTACACGGGAACGAAACTGACTGTCGTCGTCCATGATGACCTCAAAGCAATGCCGCAACGCCATAACTTTCGAGTAAACGAAAGCGCCCGTTTCAGTGTCAATGTTTCCGAATCATCGCTGTTCGAAACTTGCTCTTAACACGTCGGTAATACACGGCTTTGCTTCAAATTTTCTGAAATGCATGCAGAGCAAGAAACGCGGCCCATTACTAAGCGCGAGCACGTCAAACCGAGTGAACCAGCACAGACAAATAAATATAACGGCCCTCGGTTTTCCCAGGTTCTCTTCATCTTCTTTTTTCTCGTGCGAGACAGGGAGCGTCGGAAAAGTCACACGCATGGTTTACGCGAAAGAAGTTTACCTGCTTTGTCAGAAAAGTGAGTGAAAGCGGGGATATTCTACGTTGCAATGATGGATGAGGAGAAGACGCCTAACGCTGTCTTAGTGGCTGGACCTCCAGCAGAACTCCTGTATTTGCTTCACATTAACATTTCGCAGTAAATGTGCCCATGCACTTGAGCAGGCTCTTTATTGCTGTAGGGTTAGGAGTGGCGGCGGCGTATTCGAAATTCATATCCCGTAGAGGCACGCTCTAGCTAGGGGCACGTTTGACAGAAGATGCCTACCTAAAGCAGGTAAAATTAACTCCAAGTGAAGTAAATAACAGGCAAATACAAAAAAGAACAACCACGCACGTACGATCAGCTAGCCTCTGGTGAATTAGTTTTGGGTCAGTCGGAAGCGACCTAAAGGGGACAAAACCACTCGAATTAAAAGATAATGGCGAACAAACCCACCTATTAGGACTAAATCCACTAAAACCACGCCAATGTCGAAAAATATTCAGAAAAAGTAACGAAGACCGACATAAAAGAGCAAACCGCTAAAACCGAGAGCTGAAACTGACCTAAAGGAAGCAAAAGTACTCTCAATTCTACTTATAAGGTACAGCGCTATCATTATATATATCACGCGGGACAAAAAGAAATTTGTTTCAAGAAAATTATATATTAAAGAAATTGGTTGCGGCTTAGCTCAGCGAACCTTGAATGTGCAAAGAAAAAGCTTGTCTTAAAGGCCTGGTTAAGTCTTGGTTTCGCTTGGTTACCCTTTGACGTAGCTGCATTGCGAACCAGGTTTAAAGCCGTTCGGTCCCTTGCAACGCTCACAGAAGGAGGCCCGGCCTCGCTTTCATTCTCGCGGCGAACGCGGCGCGAGATGAGTCTCATAGCCTGATACGACCCAGCGGCGCATGCGTGGGAGGGAGCGGTATGGTCGGCTGCCGATCAGCTGAGCGGCCGCTGGTGAGGGGCCGTCGTAGAAGCCGAGCTATCTGACCCTGCAGGGAACGCCCGCAAGGGAAGCTCGCGGGCCGCAGCATTTATTTTTATTTTATTTATTTATTGATACTGCAATCCCATGCTGCTTCATTCCCAGGGAGTGAGGCATGTCCCGTGTTTCATACGATGGTGATTGTAGGTAGGTCGGGAGTAGCTTTGAAAATCTTGCGTACTTTTGGAAATCCGGAAAAGGGCCACGTGACTGCATTTATTCGTGTAAGTCAAAGGTAAATTGAGTATCATTTGGGGCTTTTTTCAGCTATCTATAAAACGGGAAACTACTTGATGTTTTAGAAGAGATTGCCTTACCCGAATTTCGTAAGATGAGCTGCACCGTCGCCAACCCCCGCCCCTTTGTCACGGCATCAGTGCGTGCGTGTGCGAGCGTGCGTTGCTTTCTTTGTCCTCAAAGTATGTAGAGTTTCAGGAAATGAACCTTCAGGTATACAGCCTCCATGTTAGAAGTATCCTCCTTCTATACCTGCTGCGCTGCTTTTCTCCGACTTCTAATATGCCGCGCTTCTTACTTTAACGAGCCTTCTAGACGCTGCCCTGGTCTTCGATCCAAAGAGGTGGACGTTGTACACCCCTGATTCACGCGTGTAGGATGAAGCCCTAACCATGAACCGAATCGCTTCTTTTGTAGGCTCAGGAAATGCGAAGGAAGGAGCCGAGTTCAACTTCTATTCGGATCCCGTGTCAGCGCGCGTCGTCTTGCAGCGAGCCACCTGTCCAGTAACCATCGTCACCTGGGAGACATTGGAACACGATGCGTTGCCTTGGGTGAGAGGGCACAACACGATTTCTGCTACATGGTTACAGCCTTTTGCTCCTTCGCACTGCTGTGTTAATGCGAAAGATTGTTGACCCTAAGCTACAATAAGGTTGAAAACAAAAAAAAAGTTGCACAAATTCAGAGCATTGTCTATTAATGCGTAGCATTCTTATGCCGCTTGTCTACACTCTGAGTTCTATATAGCGAGCATTGGGGCGTAATTAGAGGGAGTTATGCGTTGGTGACGTGAAACTGCTGCCGCAAAACTGCTTCTGGAGCACGTGGGGGGAAGAATCGACAATGGGTAGCGTTTATGCGTCGTCAGACATCGGAAGTAGACACGGAGTGGTTCGCACGAAAGGAGTGCCATCCATCGGATAGACACGTGCCTCGGCAATCGTACCCAGAGTAGAAGTACATCGCGGTAGGCCCAAGCAGACCCATAGGGATTGTGCTTGCATGATTTTTTTAATGTGCGGGGGCGTGAAGTAGGCAAGCTGGGGATGGCTGGCAGGCTATAACGAAGGTAGCCCAAAAAAAGAGTTCGGCATAACTGCAGTAGGGCGCTCTCGGATGGGCCCCATCTCATTCCTGTCAAGAAACGGAGAACGTGCACAAAGCTTACAAGCTTTGTCTTTAGCATCGTGGTATGTTTTGTCCATGACAGCCCGCGGTCCACAACAACGCCCAGAAATCTCTGGCGCTTAACGGACGGTATTAAAGTTCCATCAATTGTGATGGGGTATTGGACCGTTGTCTTTTTGGTGAAGAAAATAACAGTGCATTTTGCTGGAGTCAAGCTCAAGCCTTGACGGCGCGAGACGTTATCGTTGCAGCTCGCTGTAGACGTGCTTGCCATTGTGGTCGAGTTATAACAGAAGCCCAGATACATGTTCCGGATGCCCCCAGGGACTCACCGAAGCTACTTTTGTCGCTGTTCCATCGACTGCGGCTCGGCGTAGCTTTTACTCATCGCTAGCAACACCTCATCGGTGGTTCGAGTGACCCTGACTGTAAAGCGTGTCACATACCGTAGGCTATTGAATATGAGCTGTGCGACTCTCTCTGCTAAGCGCATCACCTTGGAAAGTTAGCCACGTCGTTGGCCCGGTTAGACAATCGGGCATTGTCTGAGGACGTCCTGCTGGGACCCTGGCCAGACCCGCAGTGTTCAAACAAGGCCTTCAAGGCAGTGCTGACATTGTTAAAAAGTAGCGGTTTGGCAGCTAGATGGTAGCCCAATCCCGTTGTGGTGAACTATTGAACGTGTACTGTGCACGGCATGGGCATTTTGTATATACTTATACTATCACCTCTATGTACATCATTATACCTGTCCCCATCTCTATCTACGCTCTTTTCCCCCTTCCCCCACACCACACAGAGTATCAGGTCAGAGACTGTACGATCAGGCCGACATCTCTGTGTTTTCCTTCAATTAAAAAAAATACTCTCAAATGCGTTGGGTTAATTTATTGCTTTTAATCTTCTTTCGTTTTTCTTCCAATCATATCAATTTACACTTTTATAGTGATTAAGTGCATTTACGTCGAAAACTGTGCATTTTTCCGAAGATATAAGGTGGAGTGCAGGGTTGATCTGATTTCGCGATTTTTTTATTCGTGTTTTTGTCCTTCTTTACCCCGCTTTTTAATTCTGCCTTCGGTCTTTGGAAGAGCTGTATAAAATACATATTGTTGCTTTGTCAGTTAATTTCTGGAAAATGAATATTTTTTATTTTTTGTATTTCTAGGTATTTCGAAATACCGTTCGATTAATTATCTCCATTTACGCTACTACAACGATTAACTGAGTTACTTCCCCTAATTATGCTTTATTGTGGAAATGAAGGGCGTTGCATGGGTGGCTGTAGATTATGTTGTAGATTGTTTGCTGTAGATTATGTTTGAACCTCAGTGAGCCACGCAACGAGGAGGACGCGGAAGGACCGATGTACGTGCATTACGCAGTGCGTGATGGGCTTATATGGCACGGCCTCGGAATGCTGCCCTCTCCCTCGCACCTTCGCCATTCCAGAGAGTACTCTAGCTGGCCACACTTTCATTTTCCGCTTTCCTGCGGGGTCATATTCGACGGCGTCTTCGTTCTCTGGGTTATCTCGTAGCGCATCGGCGTCTCCTCGGCATAGCTCCCTCCCCCTCACGCTTTCGCCGCACTTTCCTCGTCCGTTTACCTTGTGTCTTCCGCGTTCCCTTCGTCCGCCCGGTTACAAAGCCGGCGGGGCGGCCAGGCGGACGCTTAATTCCTGCGCACTAAACGCTTTTACTCAAACACGATTTCAAGCACTATCGGCGGAGTGTTCCATGTTCCTAGTATTTATTTATTTATTTATTTATCTATTTATTTATTACTACAGACCCTAAATGGTTCAAGCAGGGAGGCACGTCATATATACGACACAAGTAATAGCGTACGCCAAACAACAATAAATACACTTCGCTCTACGACCTTCACCAGAAGAATTGGATGTATGATATGTAGCATGGCAAAGACAACCAGTGCTACAGGGTAGGTGTTAGAAATACTGTTTTCTTGGCTTCCAGCTTTTGCTTCGCAACAGAGCATGGCGGTGTTTCTTGGCGTTATGATCAATCTTCTCGCTGTTGCCTTGGTGTGCTTCCGTCGTCGTCAATGTACGTAGTGAGGCTTTCGCAATCAATGCACCCTCACACTGTCCATTTCTTTCCCCCAAAGGACGTCTACGACGAGCTGACGTCCAAGAACACTACCAGGGGCAAGTTCCTGCTGGACATCACCAACCACACGGCGCACTGTTGTACGGCCCCCAATGGACCAGGATTTGCCCTGGGAGACTTCCTGGCGATGCTCGCCGCTCTGTATCCAGAGTCCGTCAACGCTACGCTCAGGGCACGGGTGGACGTGGAGCTGCACGGCTCCTACACCATGGGCCAGGTGGTGCTCGCGGGGCAGCCCCACCTGCTGCCCCACGTCAAGCGCAAGGTCACAATCATCGACAGCTTTAACATCGAAAAGGCCGTCGAAGTTTTCCGTGAAGTCTTCGACGTCGACGGCTGAAAAGGCCGCGAAGATGTCCTGCTGGTCCACAATGGAAACTCGGGTGTCGCTTACGCTCTCTAAACGCGCCAGCAGTTGCTCGGCTGTGATTTATATTAAATCGACTATCGTTGGTGAAAGGGCGGTTTACAGTAGGTTTTGTTGCCGAGAGAAAATACCGAACGCAGTGGACAGGATCGAAGCTTCGTTGTTGCGCAGTGATTTCCGACGCGGGTTTTATCAAATATCGCTTGCCCTGATATCGAAATATTCTTATTTTTACAAACTATGCAAGTTAGCACTATTTCTTAAAGGGACACTGAAGTGAATTTGTCAAGCTCCCGTTTTTGCTTGCACTGCGTAGACTGGCTCAAATTAGCACACTTTTCATCGTTTATCCGGTTGACAAATCGGTAATTATTTTACAAAGCGCGAAAGAAGAAAAACTACCATGCGCGGTTTGCGGCGGCCGCACCAACTAAAGCTGTGACGTTGGGAGGAGCGGGCACCGTGATTGGACGATGCCCAAGGTGAGCAACCAAACAAGTTTCGGTTTCGGTTTCGGTTCTGTAAAATACAACCGGTGGCGTTGTTGGATGGGCATTTTCAATAACTCAGTAATCATCGTACCGCGCTTCTGCCATGTTGTCAGCTGTAAAAATGCATAAAGACAAGCCTCCCAGGACGGCTTGGAATCGTAGCATTCACTAGCCGAGACCTACGCAGTGCATGAACGCCCTCCGCGTACCCGTAGACGCCCAAATGTCATGCGCTTTTCCCCCATATTTGGAGCTTGCCTCCCTCATGCCTGTATCGTAAAAAGCGTGTTCGCACCAGGCCAAGGGTCTGTTGATTCTGGCCTGTGACCACTGCCCGCAAGCAGTCGGTGCTTATGCCAACAGCACGCCAACGAGAACTCGCTAGCGCGCCAGTGCCAGCCTGCGCGCGTTTTGTGAACTAGTTCGTGGAGCCATGAACGTTGCGGCCCCAAAAAAGGCGAACTCAATATAGAAAACATCGGCGGAAAACAAAAAAGTTAACTTACAAAAAAAAAAGCACGTACCCGCGGGGATTCGAACTCGTGATTTAAAAAATAGTTGCGGAAGCATACCTAGCGCCCTAGACAACTCGGCCACGGGGCGGGCTCAGCAGCCCTTAGTAATATAGGGTATATATTGTACAATCACTTTACACTTTTATTTAGTTTTGGCATTTCAAGCAGCTTAGGTGACTATTTGTTGTATTGCGCTCGTGCAGTAAGCGTCGCCCGAGTTTCCACAATAGCTCACGTCTAGCAATTGCATTTCGTAGACGGAAAAGCGTTCGCAGATGCGTATAGTCGTGCTGCTGACAGCTGTGCTTGTTCACCCAGCCCAAAAAAGTGCTTCCCGCACCCTAGTTTTGCGCTGTGCGGTAAAAATATCAGTTGATTTTATTTCCTTTGTGCCTATATTGACTTCGCTGACTCTTCTCCCGCCTTCGAGAGGCCTTATATTTTCCTACTGGCGTACCAGTCAGCGAAGCGTCGCATGTGCGCTTGTGCAGCGCTTGTGTGAAGCGACCTTGACTTGGAGCTAGATACAGTGTACAAACTAACCAAGTAAAGAAAGGCAGATTCTTCCATTCACAAACGTGTCCTGGCTTCGTTTCAACTGAGCGAACGAACTGCGACGACCCGTCGGCGGCCGGCGGACGAAACGCTGGGCCGACTGACTCTGTCTGAAGGCCGGGGAGCCGTGAAGTAGCGCAGCCAATTGCGAGCTTGGCTCCTCGCGACGTCACACGAAAACGCCGCAGAAAATGGGCGAGCGTAAAGAGAGGAGGAGAGCATTTTCGAATTAATTTTTCTACTAAATAAAATCGCGTAAACGCGCCCAGGGCGGTCGAAACATAGCCTGGGGACTCCGGACTACAATTTGCGCAAGTAATCCCGCAATGGTTACATATAACTTCAGTGTCCCTTTAAATACTACTGACTAATAGTCTTAAAGCTCTCTTCTGTGACCAATTCGGCGTAATAATTACATTTACATTTGCCGTCAACGCTTTCATGCGTAAATCTTGGCTGCCCAATTGTACAAAAACCCGTCGCTGTTGTTGCTCTTCTCTGGTACAGCAAGTGGCCGCGGCTGTAAAGACTAAAAGTTTAAAGGAGTTCCACTCAGCGTAAAGGCTGTAAAATGCGGAGCAGTGATTCGCCAAAGAGGCTGTGGCGTCCTATCTTGATTAATTTTAGTATCAGACTGGCATTGATACCGAACGTAGTCAAGAGATAGCGCTGCAGGCCTGAAAAGGCTAAGGTCCCTGAAAGTAATTTTAGGGACCTTAGAAAAGGCCTCTAAAGAGACACTTGAGTTTTTATTAATTGGGAGTAATTACTGCATTAATTCAAGATTTTGTAACACACAAGTGTTTTATGCGGGGATACACCAAGATTTTACTGACGTCATATTCGCCACGTAAATGATCGCTAGTACAACGAACACAAGAGAAATGGCAGAAAAAGTTTCATTGACGTGAATGGTGCTGCGGTCTTGGAGACTTCAAACGAAGTTGTGCATCATGACGCTAACGAGCTCCGACAGTTCGCGCCTTGATCGGTTAGCGTAAGCTGCGTCAGCTCCGTCGTGACTTATTTGGTGCATGCGATGAGAAACGTCAGCAGGAAGCGAAATGAATCCGCGCGTTCACGATCCAAGCCATGAACTCTCCCTCTCGCGTTCCACAAGCTGAGCTCGTCGCAAAGCAATCGTGTGTCGTACACGCCACGAAGCATGACCGAAGGGGTAGCACCTTTACGAAGCGATCCGCCAGCAGGACGTGGCTCGCCAAGCACACCCACAAGACAGCCGCCGACCCGTAAATCATGATTTTTTCTTTGCAGATTTCGCCGCACATTTCACTTTCGTGTTTTACCGATTCCTGTGACAGAGGAATCAACCACGGTTTTTAGATGCGACGCTGAGAGCATCTCTTGCTCTCGGCTCCGTCCCTACTGCGTCATGGCGTCCGTTGTCCGCGCTGCTGCGCCTCTCCTCCCCTCTCTGCGATAGCGCACACTCTCAGCCAAACATCTGCGGCGCGCGGCGTAGCGCGATGGTTGGCGGCGCTGCACTCGGCGGAGCGCGCGCTGTGCGCATGTGCAACGCCCTCTCTCTCCGCGGTCTCCTCTCCTTCGGCGCTGCCCATATAACCGGTGTGCCGCGCTCCGGCGGCCTTTCGGTCGACGGTTGCTCTCGGCTCGCGCTTGTACTCTGGAACCCCCTCAGCGCCGCATCACACCAGGGTTCCCGCGAGGGAAGGTGGGCGTAATTTTTTCCTTATTTTATACTATTCTGTACTTGAATGCGGCCTAGCAAGAGCAGCCTCTGTGGCAACGGCGCAGCCAAAGATAACCCAACGCGTTGCATACCAGTAGCGTGTGCCTGTGTTGCGCAATGAGATTGACATCGGCTTCGTAACGCGAGGGATCCAGTTTTGATCCTAACCAGGGGAAGCGGTGATCTTTTCGAAGCCACTGTTTGGGTGCATGACGCCGCGTCACTGCGGTGGCCAGATACCATGAACCCGGGCGAGCCGGACGCCAAAAGTCATCCGCACTTAATTAAAAAAGGCATTTGAGTGCGCGCGGGATATGAACGCGGGTCTGTACAATAGGAGTCCAGTGCGTCACTCCTGAGCTATGTGCGCACGTTGCCGGCGGTGGAAGAAAATTTCGACCGGCGCGTGTCACGTGACCAGGCAACGTGACGGCACGGGAGTAGAAGAGGAGAACCTCGGTCGCGCAGAACTCTCTCTCAGGGGAAGCTGTGGCGTGCGTCACTAGTCGGCCAGTTGAAGCAGTTAGCACCAAACGACGAAGAAACAAAAGCGAAGAGGGAGTAGCAAATACGATTTAGCAGTAAAAAAGTCGCCAATAAGCATTGCCAGGCTTTCGCCCTGAAGGCATGCAAGCAGACGTGTGTGTCCCACTAAATTTTATTGGTGCCGCCATAGAAGGAAGGGAAGATGGAGGAGCACAATCCTTACCTTCTCCGCGAGAAATAGTTTCACTCTTCAAACTCCATTGATGCTCTAAGTATTCAGTGTGCGTTTGACTAATCACTGAAGACGGTTGCCGCAGGGTATGCATGTATTTTTTTCTTGCAATAAATGAGCTCCGTGTTTGATACGCGTTTTCCTGTCGTTCTATACATATATGCTCTGTAGCGCAGTCCAAGAACATCTGAGAGCCATAGCGATTGATTATTGTTTGAAACAGGTGGCGTAGGGAGACTATACTAGGATATACTTTCCAATCACCGGGATTTCCCGAAAAGGATAATCGTAATTGCCACCCTCACGCACGTACCACGGCATCGGCCGAGACGGTAAAGGCAAGTAATCAGGCGACAGCCGAATGACACTCAGAGGCGAGAATGCCAAAACTGCGAACGAGCGAGATAATGTTGAACGAGCGAGATTTGAATTAAGTTTAAGCCATATTTCGACGATGTTGTCCGAAAACATAATCATCCTATGTATGTAACATACCATCTAAGTTGATAGGCCAGGAGGCAGAGTGCAAACAAAGGCTCCGTAGAAGCATTTCAACAGGGAAGCAAGCTCAGTATAAAAACAACCACAAGGATATGTGATGGTCTGGTAATATGGTAGTCAGGATGAGATCGCCCATTCCGCGCCTTCAGTATCGACTGGAGATATCTATAACTTCTTTTTTTATGACGAGAGCCATATACTTTGGCGCGGTTTGCGAGAGTGGCGGCTGATATCCCTGTATTTGTTGTCAGTCTAGGGTAGAAGACCATAGGCGAAATTCTGCGAGGACGCGGGCAGTTTTCCGGCGGAGTGGATTTCTCACATTTGCTTCGCGCAGAAAATACGCCACCGATAACGGAACGCAGAGCCAATCACATGAGATTACGTGAGAAATGAACCCCACCGGAAAGCCTCCAGAGCCCCACAGAATTCGTCCCTAGGTTGTGTTGCTCACACACGGGAGCCTTGTCGCTGGTTACGGGCGGGTGGTGGACTGGAGGGGGGGGCGGAGGGGAATCACGCTTAGTCACTGCTCATCCCAGTAGGCCAAAGTGGCCCTGAACGATTAAAGCCGTCGGCAGAGTCCGAGTATTGTGTACGATGCAATGGCTGCTGTAAATTAAGGACGCCGCCACAGTATACACAGTGCACCTCACCCTTGGGATGCACAGGATACATAGCGGCCACGACAGCACAAAACACAGAGGCACACGTACCGCTGGAGGCGTCGTGCTGTTGAAGCACCGGCACAACGTGCCTCTCGCGTGGAAGGTGTTCGCGCAGTGACGCGTCGTCGTTTCTGAAACAGCAGTGAAGAACGTGGGCCCTCGTACCATCGTTAGTTGCACGCGTGGTTCGGTGCTACGACTGAACTGGTCTTTTGCATTTGCATTACCCGTAAGGTTTGCTTTAAAGTCTTCAAAGAGTTCACCCAAAGTAATTACCTGACTGGGCACTTATATTTTGAGCGTGCTGCGATAACAATAGCCCACAGCAGTTCCGCAGTACGGAGTTCATCACGAGGTATGATGTTACACAATTTAAAATTCGAAACAAGGAAGTTTAGCCGTTATCTCATATCTTTCTTGGCCAATGCAAAGTTATCGACGATGCCCAAGAAGAAAATAGATTTAACTGTACATGATATTTAGTATGACCACACTGTTAAATGCTAGAGCATTAAATGGTTCATTAAGTGAAAAATCCGCCGTCCCAGAAACACGGCAAATGAATTTCCTTTCGCTGCTTTGCGTTACATAGCGCACGCCTCAGCGACAAACAAAACAAAAATAATGAAAAGGCGCCCGATTTTGTTGCCACGCAACCTTTGCGCATTATAGGCTATCCCGGATTACGCTCCCCTTTGGACACCCCTTTCTCAAAAAGAAAGAGGAGCGCTGATGGCGTCTCCTGCAAACGAACACATTTCCCCTTCTGACCAAGCTTCCCTTCATGTGGCCGATGCAATACGACTCGCAGTGGCGATTCTGCAATGCGCCCTGCACTCTGTACCATTAGGTGTGGGAGTGCCAGCTCAACCCCTCACTTTCCGCGATTTCTATCCCCTCGGCTGAGCACTGGGAGGGAGAACTGGCCAGCTCGAGCATCGAAGGTCAGCTTCGGCTGATCCACTGGGCTAGCGGCTGGACTCTGCAACGGGGTCCTAAACTGTCAAAACGGAACACTTGGCTCCGTTAATTTAATAAAGTTTATTATTCTCTTTCTCCCTTGGGCATGCGCTTTTCTTGCCCTGCCTGCACAGCGATCACCAGCGAGCCAGGGCGACACACACATTAAAACATCCTCACTCACCGTGGTGTACACTTGTGCATCACAAAAGTCAACTGAAATAAAGTTATTCAGCCATTTGGTTCGATTGTCTGGGGTTTGTGGCAACCGCGGCACGTCTAAAAGCCAACTTTAAACGCTTTCTCAAGCCCCCCCCCTCCTTCCTTCCCCAATTCAATTCTTACTGCTAGAACTCCAATGGGCCTTCACGCAGGATGACACGAAACGCAAACGCTTTTACCTTGAACTCCCCCGTTCCCCACTTGACCGAGAATACTCCTGCCAAAATGAAACCTATCTCTCTCTCCGTGAAACGTGCAGAAGTCAATAAGATAAAAATGCTTTCGCATTCATTACACCAGAAATAGTGCATAGGTGTCCTTATAGTTTTTATTCTGCTTTTGGTCAATGCGCCGCGGCACAGTTGAGGCCTTATCTGCATTTGACTTTACCGTTCAGGAAGAAGCATATCGCTTAGAAATAGGGCACAAGAAACTACGTAGTCCTTCATGAACACAACGTTTTTCTGCTGCGACAATGATAACCATGACGGTGGTCAGGATAAAACCGACAGAAAAAAATCCTCGTTGTCAGCAGATTTCGATTTATTCATGTATCTCACGACATCTTTACAAGCCCCGGTGAGTTGAAAGTGCCCCCAAGTAGCTTCCGACGATACCTGCGTTGAAACTCCGAACAATGGTTACGTTACTCTTCAACTCGGTTAGCATGTGCGAGATCCACGCGTGGACCAGTTGGCCCCGGGCGTGAGTGCCGCATAGTTCGACAGATGCACGGTGCTCGATGGTCTAGGTGTCGCTGTCCGGATTTAGGGTGTACAGCACGGCGAGGAAGTCCCCGACGCTGAAACCCGAATATACTGCTTTCGTCTTCATGTTGTGGTGTACTGTGTAGCTGCTTATGTCGCGGAGGAACTTCGATTGCGGCTCACCTTTGCTGGTGGCAAGTTCGTAAACACTCTGAAATGACAAAAAGGAAGCCTGGTCCCATTTAAAGCGCAAATGATTCACGTGGGTAGAAAAAAAAATTGAGGGGAGCGCTTATAACTTTCTAGGAATGTAGAGGCGAGAGGCTTGCTGAGCCTTCTGTTGATCTGCTGTCGAACTTTCGGACCGTGTTCGTCAGAAGACTGACCACTTGGCCAGCCCCTTCAGGACGTACCGCCTCCTTCGAAGCTTGCTCTCCATCTCTAGGAGCATTCGGTTCGCCCTCGTCGGTACCATCCTTCCACTTTCAAGGTGGCTCGTATTGCACACGCGGAGCGGCCTAACTTCATTTGCGTTGCTGCGTCCCTTTCCCACAGCGCGCTGCGTTGCCCTTTCTCAGAGCCCTCCTCCGATTCCCCCTTCCCCCCCCCCCCCTCTCCGCACTGATGTTTCCATTTCCCTGCGCGAGATCCGCTACTACAATCACAAGAGTTTTTTTTCTTTTCAAGTTTTCTTCCCCGACGATTTTTTGTACCTCACAACACGCGTGCTTGTAACAGCGATCTGGTGCCTTTGCCTAAAATGTGTAAGCCGCTGCGCTAACTCGTAAGGTAACGCGCTGTGATAACTTGCTACGTTAGAATCGTCATTCATAAATAGCACTTAGCGTAGCTATACAAATGAGGCCTGCTGGAGTTAAGCCTACATATGCAGCGTTATCTCCAGTCCTGCCACCGGGGTAGTACAATAGCAGGCGGTTTCCTCTTCGTTCTTCTGGTTATCACGAGTAGCGCGTCGCCGCTGGAAGGAATGCCTCGCGCCGACTCGGCATACCACCCTCCCCCTCACACTTTCGCCGTACTTTCTTCCTTCGCTTTCCTGTTCTTTGTGTCTAGTTTGTCTTCGGTGTGCCCTTCGTTCGCTCGGTTACAACGAGGGACGGCGGCACCGTGAAACCACAGGAGCGGGCGCTTAAGTGCTGAGCACTAAAACGGCGTCTGAGGCGCGATAAAGGCGGCAGAGAACATAAACTCCAAGAACACCTAAATATTTCTTATGATTTGTGCTTGCGTTATGAAAAAAAAAAAAAAAAAGCCTTACTGTGGAATTACCGAACGGATTTGTGGTATTGTGAGCGTTTCTGTGTGACTCGCAGAGTCCCCCGGCTCGCTGGAGACTGCTCACCGCTGGGGGATGCAGGGGCGATGGTGGAAACCTCGGTGCGGCGAGTGCTAAAACCATGGGTCCCCTCATCATTCTCATCACCATTATTTCTGTTTCCTTGCGTCTCCTTTTTATTTCATTTTTCTCCCTTTTACTGTGAACAAATCCCTCAGCAAATTGCTTAAGGAGTCCATGAATACAGAATACAAGTTTGGTTAAATACAAGTTTGAACAGACTACAGGACAGAATACAGGAGTACACTCATTAAAATACTTCTTTGTCTTGATAGAAATGATACCGATTTCGTTGGAAACTTCAAGCAAATAATCTAGAAGGAAGCAATCGAATCAGTGGCGACGCCCCAGCCACTTTCCGGCAATTTCTCTATGACGCCACAGGACCTTGTGCGTGAGAATGGCGGCCACCGACCAAAGCCATTGCCAAGAAACGTGACTAGACGATTTTAGTGAACCCTCTAATTCTTTTAGGGATTAAAAACCAGCCAAGAAGACGAAGACACAAGGAAAGAAACAGACAGGACGATGCTGGACTAACAACTGAATTTTATGAAGAAAAACAGGAACCTCCCCCAACCACACGCTGCGCCTGGGCAGAACTCAACAAGTGATACTTATCGCTTCGTACATGACTAAAGATAAAGTTCGCGACAATGCATAAAATTGAACAACACGCGAACAAGAAAGTATCACCGATTACCCGCCAAGAAAAGAAAATTCCTTGTCAGAAAGGCTCAAAGATGCAACGCTTATGCTCTAATTCTGTTTAATTATTCCGATGGATGCATTTTAACACAATGATCTGATTCCGTAACTGGTGCCGCTGTTGCGTCACTGCTGACGACATACAGCCCGAAATTTGAAGTATTTGCAATATTTTTGGCATTTTCTTGTGTGCGTGTGTTTTTTTTTTTTCGGTGGGGGGGGGGGGAGGGGTAAAAGAAGTCAGGCGTGGTTGAGTAGCGCCGTGTGAGTTAGCAAAGCCTAGTTCTTTCAAACTGAACAAGGTTGTATTTTGTCTTCATGGCCCCTGTACCGTTTGTTAGCCTTATGTTCCAAGCAACGCCAAAGTCACGGTACGTAAAGCTGAGGGAACAAATAAACGATGTTGGACCTCATAGCGTAACGTTAGGCCATCGGACAGCGCAAAATGAAGCGCCGTAGCCAATGGGGGCCTTCAGGTTGGCGCATACCCGCGTTCACCGCAAATGAGTGCATTCGTTTTCCCTGAGCTTCCTCCTGACGCCGCATTATGGAACACGTATCAGCCAATGCTAATTTGCGAGCTGCTACATACGTCGAACACCACCGGCGAAAGCTTTTTACTGAGTGTAACTTAATGCTTTCGCATTGGAAGCAAATACGTAATAAAAAGGTCCTGCCTCGCGCTGTCTTGAGTGGCGGCGAACAGAAGCAAAACATAGACGCAAAGGCGCTTTCCGTGATAAAAAATTCCCCCGCATTTCCCCGAGGGGGAGAATGTGAAAGTGCGAATGCACGGTTGTCGGCCCGCTTGCGGCGCTTGCGCTCGGCCCCCGCAGCCCACCGCCTCGCCGCCTTCTCTTCCATCTCTTCCATCGGGTTTGTAGTATCACGTGTACACGACGCAGTTATCAAGCCGCTATAACGCTATAACGCCGCTGAGTCGCCAACGCACGCCGCTGACGACGTAGTTTGAATGCGTTAAAGATATAAGGCGCGTTACTAACATTGATATCAGCGTCGCGTCCGTGGCTTAGTCGGTAGAGCGTCGCGCTGCGGCTGCAAAGTCCTCGGATCGAAACCTGGCGCCGGATGCTGTTTTTTTTTTTTTATATAGAGAGGAGGACTGCGGACGCCGCCGCCGCCGCCGCCGGCGGTGGAAGGTTTGGGGTCGCTTATAAAGTGCATTCGCACTTAAAAGCGCGTCGAAGGGAGGCTATAAGAAGAAAAAAGATGAAAAGATATGTCGCCTCGCACTGTCGTAAGGGGTGCTGCACACGGCAAAAACAAAACATACTACTGCGTTCTACTGGCTTAAACCGCACATATCCGGCCATATCCGCGAAAAGAAAGCGCGATGAAGACGATTAAGCTGGAGCCTATTCCGCACTATAAACTATTTACAAACAGAAAGTTTCAGCCCCAAAGTATTGTCCATCTACATAGATAGTGATCCCCCATCATTTTGTTTGTTCAGAGACATCACACAGTGAATATATATCGTCGTAGAAGTCAGTTGAGAGTTCAGTGAGTATGTCGTCCTCTCTGTGTGCCTTCGCCTATACGTAGCGATTCTTAATCAAGAACTAGTGCACACCAACTCGAACAATTTACCATCCTCTTGAACCATATGACATATATCTCTGCGCCAAGTCCCCGTAACCATATGACATATATCTCTGCGCCAAGTCCCCGTACTGCCGTTCCCCATTTTCACCTCAGGAGCAAGATCACATTACTGCACGGCAGGCGGCGAGAACGAACTATGCTCAGTGGCATCGCACTACTGGCTGAAATCTGGGGAATTTTTTAAATGCGCGGCGACCCGACGCAACGTCGTAATTCTGCCACAAAAGAACAGCTGTAATGCAATAATCCACTTGGGAGGCACAGCTGGATACAAGGTTGAGCGAGAGAATGGAACATAGAAACTAAATAAAATGTGGGACGTATACGTTGCGCTCACAACGCAAAAACATGTACAGGCTTCGGTCGACAAGTGACAATCCAGTCGGAGCTAATGGAGTTATTTGTGCCAGCTTTTCGAAGGCACGGATGTAGGCGTCACACGTCGTGTTTGTTGCCCGGTGATGCAATCGTCATGTATTTCTTTTTTCAATTGCCAAAGCTGCGCGGAGAACATCCTTGTCACAGCCCCGATAGAGTCCGAAGCCTGACCTATCCAATAAAATCGCTGCACTGCAGAATGCCTCGTCACGCAATGTCAAGGCGGCTGCGTGCCAAGTTCACCCTCGGGGTGCTGGCAAATGTGCTCGTCGCTGTTGTGGGCCCTGTCTTTGTAGGCGTTGCGGCCGCTGGCGAGAGCCAACAGCCACCCATCAGCTTGATTTTCGACGTGGACACCGGTGTCGACGATGCTGTCGCCATCGTTCTGGCCGAAGCCCTGCCAAACGTGAACGTTGTCGCCATCACCGTCGCCTTCTGAAACATCGGGTTGTCGGAAGCCTACGACAACACCCTGCGGGTGCTCAATGTTGTCAACAGAACAGACGTGTGTCCCCTGTGTCGTTGTTAGGCCTAATCATGAACTATCAATTTTCTATTCTGGATGATTCGGAAATTTTGTTAAAGTGTATTAGACACACACACACAAAGCGCACTCGCTGACGAACAACTGAAAAAATAACGTGTAACTTAATATAAGCAATCATGGTGCTGGATAAGAGGTAGGGAAAGACAGAAATCTCGGTGCAGGGACGACCTGAAACAATTCGGCGGCAGAGAGTGAGTTCGGATAACGCAGGACAGAAGCACTTGGAAATATATTAAAGAGGTCTTCGCTTTGCCATACAGTGGGAGTTAATTGCGTGCTGTCGGTGCAGGACACGGCAAATGTGTTTATATTCAATCCATCAGAATGGGGATTTCACTCTTCGGTACTACCCCTTATCTATAGCGACGGTCGTGTGGCGGGCTGTGGTTTCAACTTGGACATCCGGAGTTCGTTAACGAGCGTCCGTACATTACTACACCACTCCGGTGTGGCACTGCGGACCCCGTCCTATCTTCAATCAGATGGTCCTTCTTATCCTTATACTTGATTGACTGTGGGGTTTAATGCGCCGACGCTACACAGAAGTTGAGGCTCGTCGCAGTGGAGGGCTCTGGAATAATTTTGTCCACTTGGGTATATTTAACGAATGCTGAAATTTCGAACACATGGGCGTTTTTGCTTTTCGCCTCCATCAGAAAAGCGAACCCGCGTCCTTGTGCTCAGCAGCACCCAGATCCCTTATCATCCCTTATCTCTAGCATCCTTTATCTCTAGTTTCCTCTCTGTGTTTGCTGTGTCAGCTGTTACGTTTTAATTTTCTAACTCAGTTGAGAAGTGGTCGGCTCAGTATTGATCGAACGCAGAGTAAGAACAATTTGAATTTTTGTTGTTTGTGTTTACAAGAAATAAAATTGCAAATATATGACTTTTGGCTCAATATTCTCCCTTATATGCATACGCTGCTGCAAAAGTCGCCCTTTGACTCTCCAAAGCTGCTTCAAAACGCCCCTTTTACTGCTCCAAAACTGCTCCAAAACAGCATTATTCATAGTCCAAGTCACAAGCCCTCTTCCACCCCTGTAGTAACGTATGGTGACTTACTATATTGATCAAATAAGAACACGTACACATAACGTCCTTAGGATTGATTGTGAACTATTTCTCACAAAAATTTTCTTTATTTTTTCGCGATATTTTCGTCAAAACAAAATCAATTTTTTTTACGACTATGCTCCCTCCATATTGTCAGCAGACAGAAAGAAATCCATAAAGTTTACGGCTTCCCTGTGAAACAACTAATTTTGTCGAGTAAATGAAAGTCGGCGTAACGATGGAGCCGTATTAACGGCGAATTTCAGTAAAGTTTTTTAAAGATACCTAATTGGATTAAGAACCACAAAGAATTTTACACTAGCTTTCGAGAAAGCGCCTGCGATTCTTTGTTCACACGCCTCGATAAACGCACGCAATTGGATCACAACCAAGCGCAAGACACCGTCGCTGTAAAAATAAGTGTTTTTTTTTTTCTATAGACGGCGTAATGCTCGACGCAGTACGAGCCTTGGAAGAATGGTTGAGTTTTATGTCTTCCTTTTAGTACTCAAGGTAGCAGCGGAACTTAGCACTGCTTAAAAAGTGGATGGTTAAAAAGTCTGCTACGCACAAACATGTGGTACGGGAGATACAAGGAAAAGGGGGGCGCGGGTTGTTCTTTCAAGATGTTTTCTTTATTTTGCTACAACCCTGCCTCACACGTTTTCTTTTTCTGCGGTTCTTAACCTTGGAGCTATATTTTGGCTCGAACCACGTTACTAGGGTGGCATTCATGGCTGAAGTATCCCGGATGCACGGCCTAAAGGAGAAAAAAAAAGTAAACATGCTTGGCGAAAAACCACGTGGTTCTCACAATTCTTTTTGAGTAGCATGCAGTGTTGAAAATCCTCGTACTATATCTTCCGTCCTCGTGTGGGAAGGACACACACGGCGACCTCTTGCAAGATGTTTTCTGTAAAGTACTACCCGCTGTTGCGAAAGCACATGCCCTACTAGCTGTCCTCAGAAGCCTGGTAAAACTCAGTGAAGAAAAGTCCCGCACTCACCCTTGACCGCCGTGAATTCCGCGAAGTCCGAAGCCGACTCGACGTCCGTGGTGTTAGATCTCGCACCGCTGGCTCCAGGTGTTACGAAGTTGCCATCCGACCGCTGCCAACCAATTGTTGCGAAGTTGTCATCCCACCGCTGCCACCAGTTGTTGCGACGTTGTCATCCCACCGCTGAAAACCCGTTCCTGCGTACGAGAAGGCCGACCCGAGCAGAGCTCCGTCACCTCCGACATACGTTTGGTAGCGTGGTTTTAAGCGAGCGGCCAGCCAATGTTGCAGCCGTGAAGAAGTCCAGAAGCCGTAGGCAAAACGTAACTTGTTTACTTCATAGCGAGAGATGAGCCGAAGCCAAAGAACAATGTCCCGACGGGCGAGGTTACAGTACAGGACTCGAGCAAAGTGACAGCATTGATTCACTGCTCAAACAGGAATGAACTACAGCGCTTGGAGGGTTCTTATTTATAATCAAAGCGCTAACGGTCGAAACAAGCGTTCCCTCTAGATTGTGCACCTGATACGAACGGCACAGACACACAGAACACTCTTTCCAGAATTCTTGAGCAGTCGTTAGTAGCGGTGCACGCTGAGTCCGAGAGAGGGGAAAGAGGAGGTCTCCGCTGCGGACGTGGGGCTTCTGCGTCCTTGGGGCAGGCCTTTACGTGTTCCGTCGGCACGCCACCGCAGTTTGATCGCGCCGACAGATAGGCGCCAGAGGCCCAGGCTTGTCGGAGCTTTCTGCAAGCGTGAGTCACCGACAGGGAGTGCCTGCTTGAAAGGCGCACGTAGTGGAGGTTTCGCCGCACAGCCAAGGAGTATTGAAACAAAGCCCAGTGGCGGGCTCATTCGTAACACCACCTGCGTCGCTTCCTTCTTTAGAGTGGCTCATCGTCCTATCTCGTTGTTCAAGCCCATAAGTCTCTCTCAAAAAAAGAAAAAAACCAGCACGGACATTCATTCGGCGCACCTGTAATGAACTTTCCGAATGACCAATGACTAATGTCAAATTACTAATGTCGAATGACTCTTATGTTTCTCTGTTACGAACCGGCCTATCATCAACCGGCCTGTGACGAAACGCCACGTGTCGAACGGGCCGTATCCCAAAATATATATTGGACGAATTTGTCCGGAACGAGAAGTAAAATAAAATTATGGCTACGAAGTATAGCGTAAAACCGAACCGCCAACACCAGCCACTTCCTGCAAAAAAAGGAAAAAAGAAGGAGGAACCAGTCGGAAAAACTAGGACGAGGTCAACGCGGCTACTAGGACGAGGTCAACGCGGCTATCAGGTTGAACCCACCTGCGTTTACCCCACCCCTCCGCAAAAAAAGAAAAAAAAAAAAAGGAGAAAGGAAGTGGGTGACAAATTTTCAAAGAACGAGAAGCTCAGTGCGACCACCTTCCCTGGTACGGGATCACCTACAACCAGATTCCCCCCTTTGACCAGCTCCCCTATAATCAGTTTTCCTCGGCCGGGTTGGCTGTGACGAATGGGCCAGTTCCCGAAAATGCCCAGTGCTCACGCGCGCCCAGTCAAACCCAACCACAGCAAAACACGAAGAAAAACACCCTGGCCCGGGCTGCGTTCGGTTCCCCCGGTCGCATCTGGTCTTGTGGCCGGCAGGTCCACGTGAACGAATTCGTGGATAAATACTGGAGCCGCGGCGCTGGACATTTCGGTGACATTCCCCATGGCAAAGAAGCCAGGAAAGCCCCCGCACTGTTCTCCTTGTAGGTGGCGTCGTTAGTCTGCATCCAGAATGCTTCACATATGTTACACAACCAGAAGAGTGGCCTTTGCTCTGATTCGGACATTTTAGCCCGTGGTACGGGCGCTCTACGTTACCTTTCAGGCCATTGAATTATCGGGAACCAGTTTTAATGGGGCGCGATCAGAGGCCATGACAAGAATTTCAGCGCAGTTTGAGCACAACGGCTGTATTGGGAGTGCACGGATGAATGCGGGATACGATAATGGCTGCACCCCTTGCACAATGTTTCATAGCTTTAAGCTGGCTTCAAAAGTAATTTTATGCGATTTTTTGGGTGTTGCCTGAACCTGAATCTACGGCTTACATGGCTCAATAGCGCATGGAGTGCGAATAGAAAACTAAGAACGCTCGAGTTTCCACGCCTAAGAACAACGAAAACGCGAAACGAATGACTCCGCTCGCTACGAGTGTGATAAAGCCCGGTTGTTGTTGGCGATTGGTTGTTGTCAATCCGATGGCACGACTGCGCTACTTTAGGTCTTGGTTTTCGTCGGTTGAACTGCGTTCCTAGCCCCTCCAACGCGTGTTAGCTTCGGTGCTAGTGCAGGTTCGGTTGTTAATCGACCCGTTCCAGGGAAATCACCAAGGTGGAGTAAATCTTTGTATAGGGAAGAAATTTACATCGACCTGAAAGGCAGTCGCACATTTACAGCTTTTTCTGAAATTTTGCAGCTGACGAAAAATTAACTGAGCGATTAATACACGTCCCTCACTTCGAGTTGGGGATCAATTCTCTCTCGCGCTAATAATGGGTAGCATTCTGGGTCGGTCAGTTGGTTGAGCTACTATCCCATATTATCGGTGGCCCTGGGCTCGTATCAAAGCTGTACAGCCTGCCTTCAAGCCATACGGCTGCATTTAAAGTGGATGTCAAATTTCCCTTCGCACAGGCTCCTTTGGGTTTGTTTGAAGCCCAAAGGGGTACTGACACCAATTTTAGGCGTTAATATTATTGCACAGTTCGCTTCCTCTACTCAACAGAATACCCTGGCTGAAATATGAGCGGTCTGCGACGCGAAGAACATACTTCAATTGGATCTCATTTATCGCGCCGACGGAACAGCACGCTGAGCGGCACTCGGCAAATAGACATCAGCGTTACATCTGTCCGTGGTAGTCAAAAGAAGTGACGCGTACAGCACTCGTCAACAACTCGTGACGTCACTTCACGCGTGCGGCACCGCGAGAGGCGACTGGGCGCCGGCGCATTCACAAACTGGTGCACGTAGCCAGAGCTACACGCATAACTCAGAAAGGCACTGTTGGCAAAAATAAAGTTCCACACACGTGAAAGGAAGTGATAATACAGCCGGCAATCGCAATAGAAGTCGCAATCAGGACTTTTATTGAAAGCGGTCATCGAATTTCCGCCGCAATGGTAGGCGTAGCACCTTCAGGCTGCTCAGCCGTTCAGCTACGGCGGCGGCGCGGTCGAAACAACGCCCCCACCGGCCTCCGCATTGTTTTGACGTCCGCACAAAACGGTGAGGTCATGCCGGGGTTCTGTCATAGGCGCCTATCGGGATGAAAGCACGGTTAATTGAAACAAACGATTTTCAGGCCGTTCAGTGTAATTATTATCGCGGGTTGAAGTATTTAAAGGGCTGTGTCGGGTTCTCCAGGCCATTAAGCATCGGCAAAAGCAATAAAAATGGTACAAAATTTTCGTGTCAGTACTCCTTTAAATTGGCGAACCCTTCCCTGTTGAGTATTCCAATAATTGGCTTGGCATCTATTCCCAGCATCTTTTCCGAAAAAGACAACCTTCCTTTCCCGGGTAGCGAAACATTTTACCTTTCCCACTTGGGCTCATATGGTGCGGAAACGAGGCGACATTGCCTCCTTTGTCCCTCCCCCTCTTTCTCGTGTTGCCGAATTCCTTATCAGCGATGCGCGATGACTGGGCAGTGTGGGGACCCTTCGAAGGTCACACACGTTCAAAGCAGGCAGGTAGGCACCATTGTCCTCCACATTCTTTCGACCAGTCTCCATTTAGCAAAAAAGAAGGGGGGACGGGGGGAGGTGGTCCGATATCGTTTCCGGTCACGTGACCCGCCAGGAAAACATATTTAGCTGTGGAATAGGCTGCCTGAGCAGAAAAGCCCCTGTGCACACTCCGGCGACTGTCACATTTTTTCTCGGTCCCGGAACGCCTGGTGTACGACTTGGAGATGCAAGCCGAGGACGTGACAGCCTTTCAAGTCGTCATGCAGCGTGGTGTTGGAAAGACCAGAGTCTCGGTGCGGGCTTCGACGCGGCGACATAGACGCAACAGGATGCGCGGGCGTCCCTACATTCCCAAGCTGACGTCCGTCCCCGAAGAACCGTCTTTTCTCGAAGGCTGCTCCGTCGCCGGCTCTACCGTTCCACACCAGATGTTCGCCGAGAAGTTCCGGAGCAGGCAAGTGGAGAAGCCGCCGAACCGATCGATCGAAGGCAGCGTCACGATGCACGAATGCGCCCAGCTGCAGCCTGAACGAAGCAAGAAGGCGTCCAAGCGACCCGTCACTCTTCTGCTCATTGCTCTTCCTGTTCGTTGCTGGCGCTCTCCTGGTCGCCGCCGCCAACAGCGAGGCTTTCCAGCCGGAAAACGTTACTCGCGGTCGTGATATTAGTGGTCCCTTGGTGTTCGCGGGTGGCGTTGCAATCGTTCTGGCCGTCCTGGTGTGCGCGGTGTTGGTGGATGAACATTTTGCGTGTGCTGCCGCTCCCACAGGGACCGATGCCGTTACCGTGACCACGACGTGCTGTGAGCGTACGGTACGCTTGACCCTAAAGACTGACAAGCCTCCATCCCGCGTTGCCGAAGAGTGTTTGATCTAGTCGTTGCACCAGCCTCTGTCATCCTTCGCGAAGCATCTGTAAATATGCGCGCCAATAAATATCTGTTCATGTCGCACATTCGACTCAGCATGTGTCTGCATGCCTGGCTGCGAGACCTTTTTTTCTCAGGTCAGTCACTTGTAACACGTTGCATGCACGCATCATGGAAACGGGCTAGAATACGAGGGTGTCTAGACATCGACACTGACTGCTCAACTCTTTTTCTGGGTAGTATTTTTGTCTTTAGCGCTTGGGAGCTGGGCCCTTACAAAGGATAAACCCAGGTATTGCTTCGGCTCGTGGAACCTCGTTTTAGAGTACATGTGAACAAGTCCCGCAGTCTGGCTCCTTTGTTTAAAATTATATGTCGGTGGGCATTGTTATTCAATTTGTGCAGCAGTGTTTGGAACTTTTCATTTTTGTGCAAAACCCGCACCGTTCTGCAAATAAGCTCATATAATTCATGCAAATCATGAGACTTCAAACAACTTTGCAACACACTCCTGCCATTAGCCTATTCCGAGTTCCCCGCTCGCATCTGAGGAGGAAGCAAAAAAAAAAAAAAAAAACAGGGCAGCGTGCGGATTCTGTACTCCTATGTTTCCTTCTAGCTATTCGCGATGGTTAGTGCATGCTTATTGACGACCCACGACCGCAATCTCGGCTGAATACAGACAAAGGAAAACCTTTGCAGCGCTAGGCACCTCTTTTTCTAAACTCCATCTCTCTCTCTCCACATATGTCAGGAAAGATAGTGCCAAAGAGCTTCTAAGGCACATTACAGAAAATTGTAACCTTAACCAACAAATCGCGTGACTACACAATGCACTGTACTTCTATACTGCCCCTCCGCCCTAAGGGTGAAAGAGAGAGAGAGAGAGAACGAAAACACTGAACTCACCGTGGACACTCTTCTTGGTTTTGGTTATAAAATTGCAAGTTATATTAGCAGCCATTATTGTTGTCTGTGCCCCTGCTTACGCGCCCGATTATACTGGGTCTCGACAGAATTCCGCGAGAGACGTGCTGTTGTAGCGTCAGGAACGCCTGTTGCCATACGCTCCGTTTCTTCCACACATCTTCTCAGACTGCCCCGGAAATTCCATAGGCACGTAACTATACTCGGGCAACAGCTCATGTACGGTATCACTCCGCCTAAGCGACGGAACCGGATGACAAGGGGCGCGCGCGTTTTGAAAGAAGATTGATATATGAATGCGTGATATCGTCTGCCTTTGCTCGCGTAGCTGTTTGTCGTCGCTGCAGTAGTTTATAGGCATATTAAGTCCAAGAAATCACGGAAACGGCTCGTGCCATGTTCAAAATAGTTCCAGTAACGCACTTCTTGCACCACGAGGAGTAACATCCGGCTACAGTGATGAGACACAGCGCCCACTTCCGTTGCCGTTCTTAAAGTGTAGCAGAGTATAGAAATAACATAACCCTAGCCGGATAACCAGGGGTCTTTACAGAAAGCAATAAAATGCTGCTTTTTGAAGTGTATCAACCCCGGCCCCTACAAACAAGAATCTAATCACTAATAGCCGCCCCAACCACCCGAAAATATAATTAAAAAGAAAATGCTCCTAATAACTAGAATCACTTGGCTATATAATGACAGGTATTACCCATTGAGGCCATTAAACAGAAATAAAGAAGTTGAATTATAAACATGGCATAATAAAAAGAAATTCAATCAGTACCACAAATACAGTAGAACCTCGATAAACAGAAATTACTTGAACGGAATTGCCGCTTAAACGGAACAGTAGCCTGTAAGTTGGTTGGTTTTGTATTCAGATACCGCAAAAAAAATAATAATAAACTCTCGGTAATCGAAACTAAAATTTCCGCGTCACCGTGTAAAAGGAACCAGAAATGTGAAACCAATTGGCATGAGAATCATATTTTCACGGTTCAAGCTGTTTTTTTTTTTCCTTCCTCCATGTTTTTTTTTAGCCTCGTTGACCTCGCAAGCCTCATCTCGTTAGTGGTCAGCCGTGTTAGCGCAACGAATGCAACATCGCAGTTCTTATTCCAGGCCTTCGGTCTCCATTCAAGACGCCTATGTTACAGCGCTCAGCTCCTGCCGCCTCATTTGTGCCATCGTGGTGCTATTCGTGCTTCATTACCGTGTTGCCGTCTTCTAAATTCGGTGGCTCGTAAGCACTCGCGAAGTTGAGGCCTCAAGCCTCCGTTAAGATGCAGTTGCAAGGACCCAAAAAAAAAAAAGAATTGATGCATTTTGTAGTGCACAGCTACTCATTGTTGCCAAACCAACTTTGTGAATGCTGTGCCTCAGCCCCATGCAGTTTTCCTGCTTTCTGAAAAACTATCGGCTACATTCACCTTCTAGTGCTTAGAGTTCCATGAAATGGTATTAAGAGTGTGTACGCACATAAATTTGCACTTTCACACACCTATCTCAGTAAATGGAACTCCTGTTAAACGGAACTAATTTCTTCGGTCCCCTGGAGTTTCGTTGATCGAGAGTCTACTGTAGTCATTCACAACCTACGATGTTCGAGCAGGTAACATACCTTTCGTTTCAAACAAGCAAACTCACAAATCAGTGCATCCAAATTTCCGTACCGAAACGTTGTACATACAGTAAAGGCCGCTTATATCGAACACGGAAGTGAAGATCGTTTCCCCGACGCCCGGTGTCGAACCCAATCGCCCGGGCTCCGGTTGATTTGGCAGGAGGCTGGCAGGGCGATGGTGTTGAAGTTCTTGGAGATGGCGGTCGAATTGACGAACTCGAGGCATTGAGGTTGATTAAGCAAAACGAAGAGTTTATATACAGCTATTTACAGTACGAAAACTGGGTACATGAGATATAAAAGGAAAAACTTCAAACTTCGGCTAGACGCTAGCTCTGAGTGCGCACAAATCACTCGAGCTCCTCAACGTCGTCTAACTCTCCTATTTTCGGAGCGTACACAAACCGCTCGAGAAACGACGGCCAAGACTCTGCCTCGCCGCAAGATCCGTCTAGTTGCCCGGTACGGCGCTGCACTCTAAACCCCCGACGCGATCTTAACCTCTTGCCTAGGGGGCTCACAAATGCCAACCTAGCTTTAACGGTCGAGACTCCTTGTCCCGCCGGGAACTGCCCAGCGCGGCGCTCAGACGAGAACGATTTCTAACGGCCAAGTTCGGCCTTATAAAACCTCGAGATCACCCTCTCTCGGGAACGCCCCTGTAGAGTTCGTACACGCGTATGGGAGTGCCCAAATTCACGTAGACAGCTGTCACTCAGCACGCCACGGAATATTCATTGAGGCACCGCCACCTTTGGGTCAACGGCACGCTCGCAGACGAGCAGGTTCGTGCGACCCCGAGGGGTGAAAGCGAAAGACGGCGACAGTGCGTCATGCTGACCAGGGGCTCGTTAACAATGGAGACTCGTGCGGCGCTCGTCCCGACGCCGGTAATCCCACCACCTCCGCGCGTCAGGCAGACGTTCCCGGAATCCGGCGGCGCTGTCTGCTTTCTGAATGGGAGATTACCCCTGTGGTATGCGGTGGGCCAGATAATCCGTCTCCCGTGCACGCCGTGACGAATTGGCGACGGCAGCAGCGCAGTGTTGGCAGTGCTACGTCGCTAGACAGAGTGGCGGGTTCTCACGCGCAGCCCGGGCGCCTGGCCGCTAATCTCATAAGTGGACCTTACAACGGATATATCGAATCCTTGCATAATTCTGGCAAAAATTACATGCATTTAAAACTTTCTATGTCGAACGCGATTTTGCTCACAATGGATATTTGCCTCGAGGACATACCGTGGCGCCACCTACGAGTGACGTCACTTGTTGGACGCCGAGTCGTGTTGTCGTCTGCTACAACACATTTCCTGTGCGCATGCCGAAGCGTACTTTCTTGTTGTGGCCACCGTCTCCCCCCTCCTTGTGGATTTGATGCAAATTACCCAAAAAAAGTTGTCTGCAGACCGAATTATCCGGGTAAGCAATCAGCGAATCACTTATTCCCGGTGACACCGCCGCGTTTATTTGCTACCATCGCGACTCATAGCTCGTAGGCAGCCAGCTAACGCCAAGGACGATGCAACTGACGCCGAGAAAAGGGCGCTGTAAATTCATTATGAACTACTTGTGACGGGGCATGTACGAGACTTTGAGTGCAAGGAAACACCTTGCAGGAAGCACCTTGCACAACACCTTGCACGCAGAAACACCGCGTACTGCTCGCATTGCCTGGTAAATGAATGACTACGCGAGAACGGTGATCGGATTGCTTTGCCGCACGTGTTTAAAAGTGTTGTTATGGTATGCAGTTTGGCTTAATAAGTGCCTATTTCCTCAACAATGTTTTTTTAGTTATGCCCGGATTTGATTAACGATCACTGCCGTAGCCTGTACTCTGCACTGCTGCTTGTTTACTGTTCGCGACAACTTGTCAACAGTGTATAAAGGGTATGAACGCGAGTTTTTAAAGGGACCCAGAAAAGCCTTCTGTAAAAGTTACAATAGGCCTGTATTGTCACGTAGCACCAATATAGCGATGCAATGCCGTTGAAATTATTGATCTACATTCAGTATTAGCTGCGCCAGAAGCAATTAACTGCACCTCTCCCCACTTGCCGATTGACTCCTCCTCCCTCTCTGCCTCCTTCAAAGCAGCTAGCTACATTCCTGCGCCTATAGGCTCGCGTCAATCACTGCGGAGCCGCCTTTGCCTCGGGATCGCGCAGGAAGGCGGAAGAGCAGCCGGAAGCCAATGGCAGTGACGCCGCCGGCGGCCGACCTTGCCGGCGATTGGGCGAATCAGGGGGCGCCTTCGCCGTTGCATCAGCAGCGATCGCCGTTGCGTCACCCGCGGTCGTCGTTGCGTCAGCCGCGGCCGGCTCGCTGCGGCGTCGCGCTCATCGGCTGAGAAAGGCGATCTTCAAAAATTGTTTACAAATTATCTGTACAACGTATGGGGCTCACACTTGGCTCAAAAATCCCCCGTTATGTGTTCTACCACCTGAATGCATTTGATTGCCACCTTCACAAAGCTTTTCGGGGTCCCTTTAAAGCCTTCGAGCGGGTTTATACAAGGCTATATTTAGTTTTCATTAGGACCTCGGCGTGGGAATTTATAATTGCAACGTGAGTTTTTGTCTGTTTACAGTGAGCCGGCCTTTCTCAAGCATCAATTTCGAAACTCACGACTGCTCACAGAAGGCGAGGCTGTGTACGAGGTGAAACACGTCGGCAATGATTTGGGGTAATAGGGAGTTTTCGAATAGGAGAACCGAGCGTTGGGGGCCCCAAATGAGTTAGGGGAACCCAAACGCAACACGCGCGCGCGCGACGGGAGGGTCTTCTCCAACCGCTCCAACGGCTTCGGATGCACGTAATCGAATGTTGGGAACTTTAGGCTTAGCGTCGCGGCATATATTTCATCGCCGTTATCTTTACAGTTGCGAATGACAGTCCCTAACACAACTTTTCACCGCACTGTCATCCCCCTTCTCGTATGATCAAGATGACTGCCACGGCCTCGGCCGATACTTGCGCGCAGATATCGCCACCCTTCGGCCACTCACCACACCGCGCGTTCGGCCTGCGCCGCTGGGACCGACCTCCGCGGCCGGTAGGCGTAAATCGCGGCCGATATTTGAGCATCGCTTTGAAAACCACAGCTCATGACACTACCAAACACTATTTTTCATCACACTAACACCCACTTTCACCAATCTGGAACTTCTTTTCCACGACTTGTGTGATTTTAAAGAGCGGCGACAAGTTATTTGTTGCTGCCGCGATCTGCGTCGGTTTGAGCCGCACCGTCGGCCGTGCGGGCAGGCATGGCGGGTGCGTGTGCTTCTGCGAGCAGTTAACGCTTCACGATTTCCTGCTTTATACATTTCTTGCATACAAGGGTAATCTAGAAACTTAACTTGGCGATCGTCGTAGTCCACATTGTTGGTCGGGGAAACAAGACGCTGCTTACGCTTCGGTCGCATACGTCATACACCACCACGCTCATGTTGTTTGCGCATAATGTACCACATTTGATACAGTTAATAAGTCACCGTGAGGTCAAACTGCGCTTGACGCACTGAGAAATAACTTCAAATGACGGAAATTAACACGAAAATACTTTTAGAACGCGCTTCCCAAGCGAACTGCCACTCGCTGCAAACCAACTACGCAGCAAGATAGGAACGGGGATCCTACAAGTGACGTCAAGATGATCGCAGCGCCGGCCTCTCCAATGGTGGGTTTCGCGGCCAATATCGAACTCTCCCGCGCTGGATTTTTCGCTCTCCTTAGGCATGCGGCAGGCTCTCCCGCAATACATCGGCGCGCAGCAGTGGTGCGGGTGTCGCTTGCGGCTCCCGCGCGAGCTCGGGCGCGTCCAAACCGGCCGTGGCAGAGTGGAGCAGCTCCACGCATGCATGCCGTTGGAGCCGAAAGCGCCACATTGGGTGGTGCAGACTGCGGTGTCACCGAACTTCAAGTCCGCGCCACTCGCAGCCTGTACTTGATCGGTTCGCTGGGTTCGCCGTTATTCGCTTGTATCCGCTCTGTCGAAGACGCCGAGGACTCCGTACCACTGCCGAGCACGAGCGAAGCCGTCGCTGCCGTGGCCCTGCTACTGCGATACTGCAGTGCCATTGAGGGCAGTCGTATTGTGCTTGTCGACTGTTTAGATACCGTGGAGCAAGCAGTCACCAGCAACGTGCTGTGCTCCAAGAAGCAGGCGGCTACACTCGCGCAGTTCTTCCGCCCAAATAAATTAATCTTTTCTTTCCGAGAAAGTGACGTGTCAATGGTGAACTGCAGGGTGGTAAAAGCTCAGCGTTAGCTCGTGTCTCCGTCGGCAGTATTGCTCTCATGCAAGTTTTTTTTTGCTTCACTTTCTTTACCGAATGTTTGCTATATCGAACTATTTTACAATCCTCGCGCTGTTCGATATAAGCGGGCTTTACTGTATATTAAAATAGGCTACACACCCGAGTACGAGTTGGGTGGTGATTTCCGTTTTTATAGGCCAGCTATAGTGCTCGGAGGAAACTTTTTTTTTTTTTTGTCGGCATGCGTACTATACGGTTGATCCAACTATACGCCTTTCTCAGGTCTTTTGCTGACAACACTGTCGAATACTGGTGGTCATCGCAGACTCTATTAAGTGTCTCTGGCTCAGCTAACCCCATCACTTTCATTGTCGCACCATAACCTAAATTTTTAATCAGGACGGCAGCAAAAAAAAAAAAAAAAGTCGCAGGTGCTGTTGTATTGCTTTGTCACGTGAAACGAAGTAATCCCCGTGGACCGCAAAAAACCACAACTTCTGTAAGTCTGACCTGCAAAACTTCGGTAAGCCTAACCACAAACGTTTGGGGCGAGAGAAAACCAGTTCTACTGAAATAATGAGCTGCTGAGTTTCATAATATTGCTCTCCCCATGCATTCACCAGCTAAAGTGTTCCTAGCGCAATCAATGCGCATCTGAGTCGGAAGTGAACTTGAACGTCGTCTTAGAAATGCTTCTGTCGGGTTCGTTGGTCTCTGACAAAAATAGTTACCACCCAACTCCTATTACTGGCCATTTGCGTATGCTCATTTTTCTGCCAGAGGCGCCTATGCCACCTGCCACACCCTAAACGTTCGCTAAGTGGCTGGACTCGGGAAAGCCACATGGCCAGGCATGTAATTTTACACCGATTCAACCGTGCGAACTGGCCAGACGTTTGTTGGCGCACATATTTACGTATGGTTTTCTAAGGATGACACAAGTGCGATCACTAGAACAAGCTCTTGGAACACGCGGGATGTAGTCGTGTCAGGCTTCGGCGTCAGACGTACCGGACCCGATGTCGAATCTTGTTCACTAGAGGCGGTGGCAGACGGCGGTCGTCCGCTCGTAAGCACCGCAAAAGCACGGCGGCCAGGAGGATGACAGCAGCACCCACGAGCGCTAAGGCACCACCAGCACCGTGGCTGACCACACCGCTGTCCGACTTGAAAGTCCCACTGGCGGCGGCGAGGAGCAGGGAGACGCCGACGAAGAACAGGGCCAGTGCTACGAGCAGAAGCGGCAAGCGAGGCGCAGACTTCTCGCTCCGTTGTGGCAGCTCGATGCTCTGGTACGTGGTACGGACAGTGCGCTGGAGCGTTCGAGGCGACGGCTTCCCGTTCTGGTCGCACCGGGGCTGCTTGGAGAAAGTCAGGAGGGGCAGGTGAGGATCGGCGACCGAGCCGTCTTCCGGGAGGGTCGGTTTTTCGGGGATGGGCGAAAGCATAGAAGGGCAGCGATGCGTGCGCATCCTGTTGCGTCGTTGTCGCCGCGCCGAAGCCCTTCGTCTCTCGAACTGGTCTCTTTTGAACCACACACGGCTGGAGGACTCGGAAGGCTTTAAAATCCACAGATGGCATTGCGTAGTTGCGCACGTCGCACTCTGGGCTTGGAAAAAATTTCCGCTGTCACCGGCGGAGGTCTGATGTGTTGTGTGAGGGAGCCTGAATAGGCTAAAGCACAAGTTCTCCTATTTGTCCACGTGTTTGAAGGTGACATGCCTTCTACTTTCCCGTCTCTCTCTCTCTCTCTCTCTCTCTCTCTCTCTCTCTCTCTCTCTCTCTCTCTCTCTCTCTCTCTCTCAGCGAACAGTGGTAGGTCAGAAAATGGGGAGGGGCACAAAATGGGATGCAACTTCAACTTCTGTAGTTCGTGACCTTCGAGGTACCCCTACCTAGGCAAGTCATCGCGATTCGCTGATAAGGAGCCCGGAAACAAGAAGAGGGACGGAGGCATAAATGTAGTCCGGTGTGTGGGCGATTCGCTTTTTGACCTTGTTTCTGAAAGTTTAGTTCTGATTCCGGAGAAATAGGAGGCCAGCGCCATGAAATATGACAATATATATCCTTGAAAAACACGTGGTGTGAGGCAAAAAAAAAAAGCAGTGTGGGTTTGACAGATGTGATATCCATGAATGACGGAGAGAGAAAATGATTGATTGATAGGCTTTAATGGGAAAGGGACGCCCTGGCGGGGAAGAGAGAATAAAAAATGGGGGGGGGCGAGGGAGAGCATATTTATTATTGAAATGTCATATTAAGTTTTTGTGTACCGCGCTTGAGTTCATAAAGACTCACTGAGGGGCACTATACATGTTGTCCGGAAAGAGAGAGAGAGAGAGAGAGAGAGAGAGAGAGAGAGAGAGAGAGAGAGAGAGAGAGAGAGAGAGAGAGAGAGAGAGAGAGAGAGAGAGAGAGAGAGAGAGAGAGAGAGAGAGAGAGAGAGAGAGAGAGAGAGAGAGAGACCAACCGGCGCTATGGTAACTAATTTTCTATACTTGGCTCCGGAACAGTCAAAACTGACTGCTCCGGATTTTCGTTCCACAGTGTGCCCCATTAACTTACGTCACCCAAGTTCCTAGTGATTTGATTACAGCCAATGAATCAATTTTATTTAGATCTTGAAGTGATACGTGGTTTGAGGTCCATGATGAGGTGCACAATGAGGTCCATTATACAGACTGTTATAGAGCATAATGTATAGACTAACACAAAAAGAAATTAAGCAATGTAGCTAAACATATGAAATCAATATAGTGTACACGGGCACAAAAGATACCCAGGAGTGTCTATGATTGAAGGCGCATTGGCTGGGGGAAAATCTTGAACAACACATACTATTCGAAAACCATGTGTGAAATAGCTGAGATTGGGATATGTAGCAGCTCTTTTATTCTTGTTCGAACTTGTGTGATAAGTTCGAAGATTTAGGTGAGAGCGATATGGACAGTGATGCCATCATCAACAGCATATGGCCTCTGCTCACAGTGAATGTGCACTCTCTACTCTGCGAGCCGATTCACAGCTACAAATGCGTTGTCAGCAGTGGAGCACCCGACTACTTTTCTCCTCGTCAGTGGAAATCTCGTTGGTACGGGTAGTAGCAGTGGACGGATAATCAGATAAGCGCTGATGTACCCAGACAAGGCGAGCTATTTGTTTACTTGCACTGGACGCACCGGGGCAAGCACTGCAGCATGTGTTCATTTTACAACAAAGCTTGCTATGCCTCAACGATGTCGTATGCCGCGTCAAAAACGCGCTGCAGGAAAGTAAACTGTTTATGACGATGATGATGATAATGGTGAAATGATGAAAAAAGCTTCCCGTGGCGGGAACCAAACGTGGGCCCCTCGCGTTATGACGCCGACGTCCATCCGACTGCGCCTTTCCGACACGGCCGAAGCAGTTCAAATTTGGAGAGGGGTGCATTCAAAGTTAGACAGAAAAATCATATATTCATCCCTCCATCCAACGGCGACGATGGTTGAACGCGAAGCTTTCTTCGTGCGAAATAAAATGGCGAAGCGTCAAAGTGAAAGCCACTGATATCAAAAGTCCAAACTGCGTGCCAGTCAAAGTCAAAGCTCAAATTAGTCGAAGTCCAAACCGTCTGCGAGCCAAAGTCCAAAGTCAGATGACAACCAAAGAATCCCTCACGAAAGGGCTTCTCATTCAACCACCATCGTCGTTAGACGAAAAGAAGCATGGTTTTTTACAAGAATATCGCTTTAGTAGCACTCTGCACTGGTATGCATGACACTGCACTCATCTGCACCAGTGCAGGCTGAAACATTTCTCCCGTGTGTCTCTTTTATGCGCTTTTGTTTCAGGATGTTTACTTAAGTGTCGCGAATGGGACGAGTTCACTACAGAAGTTCTTGCGGGACATTTCCAGCTACGACGCCCTACAAACGGGAGTGCAAGATAGTCCCGGCGTCATCCTGGGGGACTTCTTGGCTGTTCTCGCCGCCACCGTTCCTGAGAGCGTGCAGAAGACGGGGGCCCACCGCGTCGACGTCGAGGTCACTGGGTCTTCCACCAAGGTTGAACTGTTGCACGCCTGGGAGACAGATTTCCTCCCCGGTGTGAAACGCAGTGTCACAATCGTGGAGAGCTTCAGTTACAGTGTCGTTGAAAAGTAATTCAGAAGAACTTTCAGTTGAAAAGAGCAAGGAGAGAAGTGCTTCGTTAGTGGCTTTGTTCCGCATGATTGGACAGATTAGCAAGACCGCAACATTGACCTTCCGCAGCTGTGTACTGTGTGGCGCTTTTTGGGGATCCCCCTCCCTCCCTCCCTCCCTCCATCCCTCCCTCCCTCCCTCCCTCCCTCCCTCCCTCCCTCCCTCACTCACTCACTCACTCACTCACTCACTCACTCACTCACTCCCGAACATATCGCTCTCAGGGGACTTCTCTCTTGGAAGAACTCAGGTGGCCTTGCTCCTCATTTATGTGCTCTGGCCTGCTTGGGTGGGGTGGCTGGGAGGAGGGGGAGCCGAAAGTTCTCTTACGATGCCTTACTGCCTGCAAGCTCATCCAGCTTGCGGTAGTATTATTGATCACAATTGTAACAAGAATACTGAAAATTGAAGGTCTCTGTACTGTGGATTAAATTCGCCCTATACAAGATTCCTTGTGGCGTCTAGCTAGGATGCGTATAGGGGCGTAGGTAGGGGGTAGGGGCTTATGGGGCTTCGCCCCCCCCCTCCCCTTCCCTCCCCCCCCCCGAAATTTTGTCGCGCTGCCAGGCACGGCGACCAAGCCAACGACCGTGCCAGAAACCATCCTAGGATTTCGTCTAGACTCCCCAGGAATCCTGTCTGGAAAGCGCACCTATTGTCTCTTGGTGGCCCGTTTCCCTCGTGGCATGCCTAGAGAGAGAGAGAAGCTCTTTATTAGAAAACAGAGTGTTTACCCGGCGTACAAAATCGCCTTCATGCTACTCTGTTAGGGGAGGGGGGAAAGGAAAAAAGGCCCAAGAGAGAGGAGGGCAGAAAAGAGATGCAAGCTGAGAGAGGGACCAACGAAATTAGGTAAGAGGGCAAGAGCGAAAGTCTCAGAGGGAAGAAATTGAAAGCTTTTGAATTAAGCCAGTGTCACTGAGGTACGAAAACAGAAATTTTAGGGCAAGGTGCCGCTGAGAAGAAGACGGCCAGGGCCCTAAAATGGTTTTTAAGGTCACTGGTCCTTGCGTATAACCTATGCGTGCAATGTTCTGTAGCAAAGTTGATCTAGAGTCCTTGTAGGCAGGACAGTAGAGTAAAAGATGCTCAATTGTGTCTTCCGATGCACAGTTGTTGCACCTGGAGGCGGTAGATAGTCCAATGAGGAAACGGTAGCTGTTGGTGTAAGCTGCATTCTAGATGACGGGGGAGCTGGTGAGGATGTCTTGACGACAGCTGAGGGTCAAGGGAGTAGAGAAACTTGTGGTGGTGGGTAGGATCTGACAACATTCTGTTTCTCTCTGAAAGGGCGTGGCGTGTGGCTATGTTGGAAGCGTCGTGTTTGGTAAAAAATGTTTTCCGTATATTTCGGCAGGTGTGTCATGGCCTGCACAGGCAGCATCATCAGCTTTTTGGTTTCCTGTTATCCCACAGTGACCAGGCACCAACTGAAACACAGTATTGTGCCCAGCGCCTACTGCAAGGTGGTGTAGATAGAAGGTGGTGTATAAAAAAAAATGCCTAACTATAGTATGTTCTGCAAAGCCTTCATCCACGGGGGTGTTCTGCGAGCTCGCGCTCCGCGACGCGACGGAAAGTCGCTGCTCAGAAGAAACTAGGGGAGATTCGCGGGTGAAACCACACACCTCGCTGTTTCAGCTATATACCTCCATGCAACCAGGGTGGCCGCCAAAAACTAGTGCGCTAACAACTTCCGTCTTCGTCCCCCCCCCCTTCACTATGCGTGGTTTTGGTGGCAGATAATAAATTTAGATTTCAGCCGTAGTGCCTACCTGTCAGCCGCTTTCAGAGCTCAGAAAACGGAGCAGCGCTTAGCTGGCTCGGCTTTCGCAACTGGATAATCAAATATGGCGTCACATTGTTTACATTTTGCGCCCCCTGTTATGACTCACCGGCGCCATGTTTGCGCGGGTCAGTCACCCGCCGGTCGACCTCCCCACCGCTTGTCGACGGAAACGAAAGGAGGCCGGCAACGCGGTGGCGGCCACTGATTGACAGCGGCTTTTGAGCGGTATTGAGTGTTGTTGCCCAAAAGGGATTAAGGAGCCGCCGCTCGTCCCCCGGCCTAAGCAACTGAACGCGTGTGCGCGTGAAAGCCCAGACGGCGACGACCGGACAATGGGACCCAGTGGCGGCGGCAGCACAGCGAAGAAGGCAGTGGCAATGGTCAGGCCATTAACCCTTCCCGGAGTGATTCCACGAACCTTGTTAGCTCCCTGGGAAGTACGTGTGAGAACCCCACCGTGGGAACGCAGCGCGCGGCGGACACCAAAAAGATACGAGACGCTCGCGCGTCTTCCGTTCTTCCCCTCTACTACAGCAACACCGACTAGATGCTCCTGACGAGTGGCAAGGGTGTGTGTGTGTTTGTGTGCCGTGCATCTGCCGACATACCTGAAAGGCGTGTCCCTACCCGAGGGCGGTGCTTCACAGCGAGGAACTTATACATCACCATTGGTCCGCATTGTTTTGTATGGGGATCCCCAACCTAGGGAACTAGGGATCGGGGGTCAACAAAAAGGGCGTGCTGCGGCCCGCCAAGAGCGGTCTTCTGTCTTCATCTCGACATCTCACTGTAAAAATGTAAATAAACCCGTTGAGTTTGCTCTAAGCTCTCCCCTAGTCCTGGCTCGACGGAGCGACGGCGACCGGCCCCGCTGCCAGCAGACTGCGGTCGCTACAGACGCAACAACTGGTGGCAGCGGTGGGATCTGAGCCTGGAGGACGGAGAATGATCAACACGCCGAGATCACGGAGACTGACAGCTGTGGACTGGTGAGTGCTGGCTTTGGTTTTTTGGTTGCCAGGCTGATAAGATAGAAGTGTAATCTTTTCGCTGGTAGATCTGCTACCACAGAAGCAGTTTTTCCGGAACTTCTGGGTAGAGGGTGAGCCGCACCACACTAGTTCTCTGTCATGGATTGGAAGCGTTTGTTGAAGAATCAGCTGCTGATTCTGGGGGAGGAGCTAGGAGCAGAAGTAGATTCGGGGATGAAGAAAGACGCAATTGTTCGCGCTATCGAGGGCTTGAATCTGAGCAGTGAAGATATCAAAGAAACGTGGAACGAGATTCAAAAGCAAGAGGAACAAGAGCGCGAGAAAAAGCGTGAGGAACAGGAGCGTCAGGAAAGGCGAGAGCAACATGAACGCCAAGAAAAACGGGAGCAACAGGAGTACCAGTTAAAGCAAAAAGAACTGGAGGTAGAACAGTTGCGCCTGGAAGTGGAAGCGAGGAAGATGGCTGAGGTTCCAGGAGTGGAGGTAGCAGGCAGACAAAATCTTTGTGATTTATCTAAGCTAATGCAACCCTTCAAAGTAGGGCAAGATGTGGGCCTCTTTCTTGTGAACTTCGAGAGAACCTGTGAAAAAGCGAAGCTTGGCCGTAGCACATGGGCTCGAAATTTGTTAAGTTTGCTGCCATGTGAAGCAGCGGATGTGATCGCGCGGCTTCCGGTGGAGGATGCGGACAATTACGACAAAGTGAAGGATGGCCTCCTAAAGAGGTTCCGACTTTCGTCAGATGCGTTCCGGCAGCGGTTTCGCAATCTGACAAAGAAGCAGGGCAGCACGTATTCTGAGTTTGCCTACGAGTTGAAGGTCAACTTGGTAGAATGGATGAAGGGAGCCAGCGCTTTTGGGAACTTCGAAAAGGCTCTTGAAGTAGTGGCTCTCGAACAGTTTTTTTCTAAGCTTTCAGAGCCAATGAAGCTCTGGATCCAAGACAGGGCCGGAGTAGTAACAGTGCAGGCAGCTGCCGACTTGGCTGATGAGTACGCGTCACGCCGGGGAGAAAGAGACGAGGTTCCTCCCGCAAAAGCGGGAGATAAAGGAAAACCTTGGACGGCGAAGCAGGGGGCGGGCGCAGGTATGACGGCACAGAAAAAGGCGGACTTCGCTGCAAGTATTCAAGGATCACAAAACAAACAGGAGGGAAAGGTTTCGGAGAGTTCTCCCAAAAAGAGTCCGTTTGACGCTAGGCAACCAGCTACCTGCTACAAATGCAAGGAGGTCGGTCACATTGCCATAGGCTGTCGTAGGCCCAGGCCAGCCCTTTCGTATACTTGTGACTCTGCTACTAGCGAGGAGCTACTTAGTCCGTACCTTTTTAATGTAACCGTGAACGGAAAGCCATGCCGCGTCTTACGAGACAGTGGTGCAACCATTGATCTGGTGCACCCGGACTACGTGACACAAGCAGACTACAATGGCAAGTGCGCATGGATTAAACCGGTTTTGCAAGAGGGAAGCATTTGTCTCCCGGTAGCTCGAGTAGTCATCACTGGGCCGTTCGGAGAAGTAGAGACGGAAGCGGCGGTGTCAGACAAGCTGCCCTCGCAATACTCTTACTTGTTCTCGAATCAGACCGACCGTCTGCTTAGAGAACAAGGGAAAAGTTTTCAGGAGGGAACAGTCCAAGCCTTGACTAGAGCTAAAGCACGCACGCCAGCAGCCGAACTAGAGCGGAAAGAACCGAGTTTCACCGGAAGTACAGCAACACCAGCTGGAGTCAGCACAGCGGAGTCTACTATCCCGTCGCCTACTGAAAAAAAGAGAGGGGTCAGAGGAGGAGACTCGCGCTGATATAGCTGAAGGGGAATCGGAAGAGGGGCTGCTCGTGTTGCCTGTATCCAAATCACTAGGCAATGTACAGGGGAAAGTGACAGGATACGAGCTCATCGAGCAGCAGAAAAGCGATCCCAGCCTTAAGGAGATTTGGAACACCGTCAGGGAAGGGGTGGCGAGGAAGAATATCAGTTTTCCCGTCAAAAACGGCATCTTGTACCGCCACTACCAGGATGCAAAAGGTCGCACGTTTGACCAGATTGTAGTCCCGACTAAGTATCGGCATTACATTGTTGATCTCTGTCACGGAGTTGGTCGGTTGGGGCATTTAGGAGCTCGGAAGAGCAAAGATAGGCTCCTAACGAAGTTTTATTGGCCAGGATGCTTCACCGAGGTTGAGAACCACGTAAGAGCGTGTGAAACCTGTCAGAGAGTGGGAAAACGGCACGAGAAGGGAAAGGCGCCACTTGAGCTCCTTCCGCTCATTTCAGGGCCCTTTCACCGGCTGGTAATAGACGTTGTGGGACCACTCCCAGCGACAAAATCAGGCTACCAGTATTTGCTTACCGCTGTTTGTCCACCAGCCAAATTTCCAGAGGCGATCCCAATGAAGGAGCAGAGCTCGGTAGAAGCAGTCAACGCACTACTGTCTATTTTTTCTAGAGTGGGCTTTCCTAAGGAGATACAGTGCGACCAGGGTTCAGTATTCACCAGCGTTCTGACTACGGGCTTCCTGGAGAAGTGCGGGATAAGGCTGATGAACCGAGTTCTGCAGGGGGCTGAAGAATACGCTGTTCCCTACTTAGTCGACCTTGCTATGTACTACAATACATGGGAAGACCGCCTGTACCATCTTAGCGATGTCCTTAGTCGTTTGACGCACGCTGGACTGACAGCGAAGCCGGCTAAGTGCCAGCTAGCTCGCGCCGAAGTACGGTACCTAGGGCACGTGGTAGGGCAGGGAAGGAGGCGACCTGACGAGTTGAAAGTAGAGGCGGTTAGTGAATTCCCGCAGCCAGAAACCAAGACTGCTATCCGCTCCTTTTTGGGACTGACGGGGTATTATCAGCGCTACATTCCTCAGTACTCGGAAGTAGCCGCTCCGTTAACGGATGCACTGCGCAAGAAGGCCCCAGAAAAGGTAGTTTAGAGCCCGGAAATGGAGGGTGCCTTCCAAGGCCTCAAAGCGGCTCTTGTTAGCTCACCCGTACTGCATGCACCGAACTATGATCGTCCCTTTATTGTGCAGTGCAATGCCAGCAATAGGGGCTTAGGAGTAATACTCTGCCAGGAGGATGAGAACGGGAACGAGCACCCAGTGCTGTACGCCAGCAGGAAACTCTCAGTTCGCGAGGAGGCCTACAGTGCGTCAGAAAAAGAATGTGCCTGCATTGTGTGGGCCACCCAAAAATTGGCCTGCTACCTTTACGGAACTTCTTTCGTCTTCGTCACTGACCACTGCCCGCTGACATGGCTATCGCAAATGTCGGGAAAGAATCCGCGACTACTGCGCTGGAGCCTTGCGCTTCAGGAGCTTAACTTCACTGTGAAGTATAAGAAGGGTTCTGCCAACGCCAATGTTGACACATTAAGCAGAGCCTTCTAGCTTTTCTTTCGCGTTCTTTTGTTTTCAGTTGAGGAACGTTTTCAGTAATGGTTTTGAGTAGTGTTTTGAGTAACTCAGTCTAAGCTTTTAGCTGTGAGCAAGAGTATTGGTGTGGTTGCCATATGAAAAAAATTGAAAAGCGTAGGTGCATTGTAGCACCTTTGAAAGAGCAGCCTGGTTGCCGAAAGCTCATTGCCGGCTCTTGCTGGTTCGGGAGGTTGGTCTTTGTGGTTTCAATGGTGCTGAAAGAATGCTGCTACTGTGATCTCTCCCGTCGAGCAGCTGATACTACACGACGTCCGAGATCTTCCCGTCGGCGGAGGAGCTGTTATGACTCACCGGCGCCATGTTTGCGCGGGTCAGTCACCCGCCGGTCGACCTCCCCACCGCTTGTCGACGGAAACGAAAGGAGGCCGACAACGCGGCGGCGGCCACTGATTGACAGCGGCTTTTGAGCGGTGTTGAGTGTTGTTGCCCAAAAGGGATTAAGGAGCCGCCGCTCGTCCCCCGGCCTAAGCAACTGAACGCGTGTGCGCGTGAAAGCCCAGACGGCGACGACCGGACAATGGGACCCAGTGGCGGCGGCAGCACAGCGAAGAAGGCAGTGGCAATGGTCAAGCCATTAACCCTTCCCGGAGTGATTCCACGAACCTTGTTAGCTCCCTGGGAAGTAGGTGTGAGAACCCCACCGTGGGAACGCAGCGCGCGGCGGACACCAAAAAGATACGAGACGCTCGCGCGTCTTCCGTTCTTCCCCTCTACTACAGCAACACCGACTAGATGCTCCTGACGAGTGGCAAGGGTGTGTGTGTGTGTGTGTGCCGTGCATCTGCCGACATACCTGAAAGGCGTGTCCCTACCCGAGGGCGGTGCTTCACAGCGAGGAACTTACACATCACCATTGGTCCGCATTGTTTTGTATGGGGATCCCCAACCTAGGGAACTAGGGATCGGGGGTCAACAAAAAGGGCGTGCTGCGGCCCGCCAAGAGCGGTCTTCTGTCTTCATCTCGACATCTCACTGTAAAAATGTAAATAAACCCGTTGAGTTTGCTCTAAGCTCTCCCCTAGTCCCTAATCCTACGGAGCAACGGCGACCGGCCCCGCTACCAGCAGACTGCGGTCGCTCCAACTCGCAACACCCCCCCCCCCCTTCAATAATAGCGGATCGGTCGCTGGGAGCGAGAGTAGCGCATGCGCAGACCGCTACTGGAAAAAGGTCCATTATTAGTTCGAAACTTCTACTAGGCTGCATCTTTCAAGGTCATTCATTCATCGCTTCGCAAGTGACCTTCAGCCGCCGGTGCGCCAGCTGCTCCTTTCCTCCTTATCGCTTCGCTCGCCCGGAGCCTCGCCGGTGCTGCACGACATTACTACGCGAGGATGAAACAGCTGCTTCGCTGGTGCTTAATCTCTCAGTGCCGGCTGGGATCACTTCCGTCGCTTCAGTGCAAACGAAGCACCTGTTAACGAAGTTCGATCTCAAATAGCAACGTCAGACTTAGTGTCCTGTGTTTAGGATTGACGTTGGGGAACCTTGAAGTTGAGGAAAACGAAATGTAAAGCAACATCGTACGCAATGCACGTCGAGCTGCGGTTTCCAGTTAGCCATACTGGACCTCAAAGTGGATCTTTAAGCCTAACACCGGGCCATCGCATACCCGCGTCGCCGTCCCCTCCTCCTGCTGCACATTAACCTTGGCGCTAGCGAGTTATCAACCGGAAAATGTGAGAGACTTCAGAAATTAGTTTTCCCAAATAGGCTTCACCAAGTGAAAGAGTTTACGCGATGTAAGAAGAAGATGTAAGCAGCTAATTGTGGTTTCGCACTAGAACCGACCGACAAGTTCAAATATATTTAGGCGCTGTAAGACTGTAGGCCTCCGAAAACCATGTTAGGAATGTCGTCTTGCTTGCTTGCCATACTGGCTTGATTGCTGGCCTGGCTCAGTCTGACGGTTCGTTTTTATATTCCATGCTCTCGATAGCTTTTATTGATTTATTTATTATTTATTTATTTATTTATTTGTTTGTTTTTTTTTATTGTCCAACGACTAATTACTTTAAAAAATTGCAGATTCAGCAAGCTAGCCTTTAGCGAACAGCGTATACAACAAGTGTGGAAATATCCCATGATTGATAGGTGGCAAACCTGTGCACGGTCAATAAAATGCATAGAATAAAAAAATAACTACCAGGAAAGGAGTATAAGATTGGAGCTGTAGCAAACTTTCAATAAACCTTCTAAGTGAGCACTGCGACAGTATTTCGGACCCTACCGTGTTCTACGACATGTTGGCCAACTTACCTACCGAGGTAATCCCCGATGGTGAGTCCGGAACATCACGATGACGTGGTTCGCCTGAAACCTTACTACGCGAAATGGCGGATTTTTTTCTGTTAAGAACGCTCTCAGAAAACACATTCCAGTACACGACAGTTAGCAGCAAGGAATAACTGCGGTACTTGGTACCAAAATTAGGTACAACTATTGCACAAAGGTAATAAAAATGCACGAATATACTCTGTACGGGAAGTTAACCAGCCAAGCTGTGGTGGTCGGGCGATATTTTACGTATAACCCGTGCCCTGCCCATTTTAAAGTAACCTCGGCTGGCGTTTGTAATGGCCACGTTGACGCTGCTTCGTCCGCACCACCTATACCGTTATCGGCTGAGCAGTGACTCATGCAGTATACGTACTGCGCGCGCGCTCTGCTGCTATAAACTCAGCCACTCTCTCCCCTGACTGATAACTCCTCTCCGAGCTGGCTTTTTCGCGCATGCGGGTGGGGTTGGAGTTTGCTGCGCGCACAGGACCACTGGATATTTATTTCTCCTAGACATATAAATCTCCGCTTTAAAAAAATGATAAGCGACAAAATCTTCTAGGCACTGCAAAGGGCGGAAGCTTAGGGAACGCCTTATAATTTAATACAAAACAAAATTGCAGACACACGCTTATAGCGGGAATATGACGTCGGAATGGACGGGTCCAATTGTTTCGTATATGGACTGTGGGTAGGGTGGAATGTTATTAAAGCGAAGCTTCAGTGTCCCCACCGATGCCGTTGTACACCAGTACGCCCTGCAGGAAAGCCAACTTTCTCTGACGATGATGATTAATGATCGTGGCTGAAGGGAGCGGTAAAAAAATTCCCCCCACCTCCCCGAAGGGAATCGTGAGGAAATGCGAATGCATTTCTTTTGCGCGAGAGTGCGCAGAATTTATAATTAATGAGGAGACGGTGATTTGTAGCGTAACCATTTATTTAACACCTGTTTGTGTTGTCGTTGTACTTGACGGCCACAATCACTGCCTTGTGGTGTGACGAGCGAACGGGAGAGTGGGGCGAGCGTCGAGAGGAGAAGCACCGAAGCACCGCGCCATGCCTCGCCTACACTCTCCCACACACGCGGGAGCTCCGGCGAGCTCCCGCGATGCGAGCGCCCTCACACGCCCGAGCGCGCTCCTCCTCTCCACTCACTCGCCGCTGATCCGCCCGCACCACCTGCTCCGGTTGCTAGGGGAGAGGAGGAGCGCGCGCGCTCGCAGCTGTTGCTATGGGAGAGGGGGTGAGAGCGGAGAGATAACTCCTGCGGGCGCGTGAACGCCGCACGGCGCCTGACATGGCTCGACTAAAGCCCGTTCTACATGGAGCGAATTTCGCCTGCGAATCCGCTGGAACGAACATTCGCACTTGCGAAGTTCGCAATGCCTGGAATTGTCGTCTACATGAGGCCTGCGAACGCCGCGATTTTCGCATTTCAGATGCGCCTTGTTTGCAGACTGAATTAACTCTTTCGTTACCGCGGGAAATTGACCAATTTTGAAGGGTATAACAAAACATTTTTTTGTGCAATACATATTAGTTAGGCACACATTGCTGTGACATAAAATGCAGAATATTCCACGCGCTTTCCAACGACACCAGTTTTAATAATATTTTCCTAAATAATGATTCCGAAAAAAATTATGGAATTCGAAATTTTTGTCCACGTGTCGAAGAAAATAGAAAAAAATTCCCCCGCATTTCCCCGAGGGGGAGAATGCGAAAGTGCGAATGCACGGTTGTCGGCCCGCTTGCGGCGCTTGCGCTCGGCCCCCGCAGCCCACCGCCTCGCCGCTTTCTCTTCCATCTCTTCCATCGGGTTTGTAGTATCACGTGTACACCACGCAGTTATCAAGCCGCTATAACGCCGCTGAGTCGCCAACGCACGCCGCTGACGACGTAGTTTGAATGCGTTAAAGATATAAGGCGCGTTACTAACACTGATATCGGCGTCGCGTCCGTGGCTTAGTCGGTAGAGCGTCGCGCTGCGGCCGCAAAGTCCTAGGATCGAAACCTGGCGCCGGATGCTGTTTTTTTTATATAGAGAGGAGGACTGCGGACGCCGCCGCCGCCGCCGCCGCCGGCGGTGGAAGGTTTGGGGTCGCTTATAAAGTGCATTCGCACTTAAAAAGCAAGTTGTGTAAATAAACCACCAGTAGTAGAAAAAATTTAGAATATACATTTTGTAGGTAGACATTTCAAAACCCCGTCCTAGAAAAAAAAATTTGAGTTGCGCAGTAAAATTTGTCAGATATAAAAAAAAAACTCCCAAGCATTTCCCCGAGGGTGAACATGGTTAAGTGCGAATGCACGGGGTGATGCTATGAGGGGGAGTAAAGTTAAAATCCGTTGGCATTCGCCCGTGAGCGCGCGCGAGCCGACCCACGGAGGTCTGGCAGTTTATCGCTGCATATATAGGATACACCATTTTCCATAAGCAGCCGGGAAAGGGGGAAAATACTCTCAAACCAGTTCTCTCGGCGGCCGACCAGCGTTGCCTGTGCGCGCTGGGCTGTTAAAATCGCCCGGCGCGGTGTGTTCCGCTGCGTAGTTCAGGAGTATTTCGCAACGTGTGCTTAGTTTTTGCGGAACTTTCAAGTGTTTTAGCCAATGCTGCGATGCCGTTCAAGGCTCAAACGTCGCTTCCAGCACGGCGCGGTGGTGGGTTATTGAACAACCAGAGAAAGTGATCACAGTCGCTGACAGCACGCATGTGCACGACACTGCCTGGAGAAAATGCACTGCGGTGGCGGCGTGTTTTTGCTGCATCGCCTCCCAACGTACACCAAGTTGAGATATCGGTGGATGCCGTTGATAAATCGCAACGACTTTGTACCAACGACCAACTCCAGGGTTTGTTGGGTGCACTTGGACGGCAAGCAGACGGAGCAAAATCCATTTATTACACGCAAGGCTGCGACAGGGAACGGAACCCCCTGAAATGGTGGAAACAACTTTATCTTTTACAATACAGCATTGATTGATTGGTTGATTGATTAATTGATTCATTATGGTGTTTAACGCCTCAACGCTTCATGGGTGATGAGGCGCGCCGCAGTGGAGGGCTCCGGATTAATTTTGACTACCTGGGGATCTTTCACGAGCGCCGATACAATACAACATTACAATAACTTCTGGTTCCTTGTAGTCAATTTAAAATACCATATATTGTTTGTCATTACAGCCGATTGGCATTAAACAATCCCCTTTTCATTTAATCTACCGTTTAAAATCACGGCGTTTTGTTTACTTTTTTTCAGGCCAACGCATTACACTGTCAAACGATATGAAAAGATAACTTTCTACATCGCACACTGCTGGTCAATAGCAGGGTAAGCAAGCAGCCAAATGTGGAAACGCAGCTAGCGATACGCGTGAACGCTGCATTTGGAAAATAGCTCAACCTGTTCACAACGCGGTCAAAGGAAAATCTTCTAATCCTTTTGCGTTGCCACGGAATCTAAAGTATTACAATTACAAAACAGTTACTGCTGGTCGCGTAAAGCATTTGTGGTGCAAGCAGCGGTTTCACAAAGGTGGGCTCCGAGCGAAAAGCCACATGCGCTGCGCAGAGTTAGTTCAATCATGATCAACCAATATTAACTCGCCCGAACTTTGACCCTAGCTTCTGCTCAACCTTCGATTAGTAAGTTGACTGGTTGTGCGGTCGTGTTATTTTTCCGCCCAGGTAACTTCGTTTTGTCAGTAACCTTCATAAGTATAGTTAAGAAAGATTATATTGCATTGCAATGTCAACAGCGTAACAATCGCCTCGTCGAAAGTCCATCGCGAGCACGGATCACCGTGACCCACATATGCTGTGCGCGCTCCGCATTCGACGTCCGCGCTTCCGTAAACATGACTAATCGGTGAACATAACAAGCACGGTGGCATTGAAAACACGTATGTACTCCCCGATATCGATTTCAATGTCAGTCGGTGCCATACCGGAACGTTTGCATCGCGGAACTGCGGAGCACCAGCGGCACCACCACCACACTGCTACTACTGCTTGCAACAGCCGGAGTCGGCATTTTCCACTCTGGCAGCACATTCGGACCTAAAATCCGTACGCAGATGATGAAAACAAAACAGAACACACACACACACAAGCACTGCAACCGCTAACTTAACGCCAAACCACTACGGTTCACTCGGTAATGCACGGGTACCGAGCAGACGCACGGAAAGAACGGAGCACTTAAAGGGACACTGAAGTGAATTTGTCAAGCTCCCGTTTTTGCTTGCACTGCGTAGACTGGCTCAAATTAGCACACTTTTCATCGTTTATCCGGTTGACAAATCGGTAATTATTTTACAAAGCGCGAAAGAAGAAAAACTACCATGCGCGGTTTGCGGCGGCCGCACCAACTAAGGCTGTGACGTTGAGAGGAGGGGCGCCGTGATTGGACGATGCCCAAGGTTAGCAATCACACACGTTTCGGTTTCGGTTTCGGTTCTGTAAACCATAACCAATGGCGTTGTTGGATGGGCATTCTCAATATCTCAGTAATCATCGTACCGCGCTTCTGCCATGTTGTCGGCTGTAAAATGCACAAGATAAGCCTCCCAGGACGGCCTGTAGTCGTAGCATTCACTAGCCGAGACCTACGCAGTGCATGAACGCCCTCCGCGTACCCGCAGACGCCCAAATGTCATGCGCTTTTCCCCCATATTTGTAGCTTGCCTCCCTCATGCCTGTATCGTAAAAAGCGTGTTCGCACCAGGCCAAGGGTCTGTTCATTCTGGCCTGTGCCCACTGCCTGCAAGCAGTCGGTGCTTATGGCAACAGCACGCCAACGAGAACTCGCTAGCGCGCCAGTGCCAGCCTGCGCGCGTTTTGTGAACTAGTTCGTGAGCCATGCACGTTGCGGCCCAAAAAAAGGTGAACTCAATATAGAAAACATTGGCGGAAAACAAAAAAGTTAACTTACAAAAAAAAAAAAAGCACGTACCTGCGGGGATTCGACCTCGTAACTTGCAAAACATTCGCGGCGACATACCTACGCCTCAGACCACTGAGCCACGGAGCGGAACGCGGAGGCCTTCCTAATATACGGTATATATTATACAACCGGTTTACATTTTTATTTAGTTTTGGCATTTCAAGCAGCTTAGGTGACTATTTGTTGTACTGCGATCGTGCAGTAAGCGTCGCCCGAGTTTCCACAGTAGCTCACGTCTAGCAATTGCATTTCGTAGACGGAAAAGCGTTCGCAGATGCGTAGTCGTGCTGCTGACCGCTGTGCTTGTTCGCCCAGCGCAAAAAAGTGCTTCCCGCGCCCTAGTTTTACGCTGTACGGTAAAAATATCAGTTGATTTTATTTCCTTAGTGCCTATATTGACTTCGCTGACTCTTCTCCCGCCTTCAAGAGGCCTTATATTTTCCTACTGGCGTACCAGTCAGCGAAGCGTCGCATGTGCGATTGTGCAGCGCTTGTGTGAAGCGACCTTGACTTGGAGCTAGATACAGTGTACAAACAAACCAAGTAAAGAAAGGCACATTCTTCCATTCACAAACGTGTCCTGGCTTCGTTTCAACTAAGCGAACGAATTGCGACCAAGCAATTTTTTTTAACCTCCTTGATTGCGACGACCCGCCGGCGGCCGGCAGACGAAACGCTGGCCCGACTGACTCTGTCGGCCGGGGAGCCGTGCAGTAGCGCAGCCGTGGCGCAGCCAATTGCCAGCTCATCCCCTCCTGACGTCACACGAAAACGCCACAGAAAATGGGCGAGCGTAAAGAGAGGAGGACAGCATTTTCGAATTAGTTTTTCTACTAAATAAAATCGCGTAAACGCGCCTAGAGTGGTCGAAACATGGCCTGGGGACTCCGGACTACAATTTGCGCTAGTAATCCCGCAATGTTTACATATCACTTCAGTGTCCCTTTAACAGCCCAGCGCGGAGGTTTCGGCGGTCGCTTCATAGACGGCGCTAGCGGTCCGGTCAGAAAAAGCAAATGGCGGCGCCCACCTCTAGCAAGGAAAATGGTGTATAGGGGGGTACGCCCAACACCACCTAGATCTAAGGCCTGTTCACGAATTCTCCTTTGACGCGTGACGTCACCACACTACGACGGCGGGAGAAACCGATGCGGTAGCGCCACCTGACGGCAGCGGCTGCCGTTCCTGCTCGAGCGGCAGCCAGCCGCCGTTCATGCTGATTACTGGGGGAGCCATGCTTTCGTAGACAAAATTAAAAATAATTAATTTAACTCTTTTAGTAAGTAAAAAAAACATACAAGTGAGAAGTATTTTGTTTTATTTTTTTAAACTGTGTAATTTTTAAAAGTTAAATTGAGGTAGTTTTTTTTGTAATCTTTCGTAAGAAGCATTTTAGAAAGGACATCACTATTGCTGTAAACATCACCGTCGTCGTGTTTTTCTTTTCACTTGAGTGCTTTGTTTGCACCGTGGCGCGTGCGTTTCATATGCATTACGTGCTGTTTCTCCGTTGTTCTTTCCTTGCCATTTGCTGAAGCTTTGTTAACGGCCGTGATTACTTGAAGGGAACTACTGGACAACGTCCGAGAAAGTGATGTGTGCCTATGTGACAGTTACTGAGTGATTTGTGAAAATGCCTGGGCACTGTTGTGTTCCCGGCTGCCGCGGGAATTACGACGGGGAAAAGACTGTGCGAGTCTTCACTTTCCCAGCTGATGCCGACAGAAGGAGGAGGTGGTTGAAAGCCATTCCGCGTGCCGACTTTGAACCCGGAAAGCGCTCAGTGGTAAGTCTAAAACGCGTGATATTTATTGCGCGACGTTTGTGTGGTGACATATTGAACTATGCTAGTTTTAAGTTCTGAATTTGCCGTTTCGCTCATGAAATTAACTGTCTTAATAACGCTGACATTATTTGGGTTTGGTTTTACAGGTCTGCGAGCGGCACTTTAGAGAGTCAGACATTCTGACTTCCTCCAAGTATGTGGACTCAAAAACGGGCAGAGTCGTCGAGGCAAAACTGAAGATCGCTCGACTCAGCTCCGACGCCGTTCCCAGTGTATTCCCGAACTGTCCTGCGTACCTTTCCGCGCCCGCCGCTACGTCTCGAGAGGCGCCGGCTGATGAAAGGATGCGCCTTGAAGCAGCCTCTTTACGAGAAGCCATCGCCAATTCACTTCAGACACATGACGAGGAGGAAACAAAGCACAAGTTTGACACCTTCCAGGCTCTACTGGAGTGCCTTCCTCAAATGAAGCTTTCGAACTTTTGGAGTGTTATTTCTAGACCTGCGTGCATTCATTTTCTGAATCTTGCTCTTGATGACGCCCCTCGTGTTTTGCTGTCAATAACGGTCTTAGAGGATCTCACGGTGAAAGTTCATTGCCAAGATGTGCAGCTTACTACGATTGATGGCATTGGTGCCATCCCTCACAAAGTGAACGACATTCGTTGTTCGACACGCCTGCTAGATTCTGTAGAGTCCTTACATGGAAAACTTTCCTGTAAGCATGAAGACAAAATTGAGGGTTTGCTCAAGTTGGCATTTTCTCTGCTTGAAGATGCCTCAAACTGTGAACTGGCAGATGTTGAATGACTCAATGCAATCCGTTTTTTGAAAGAGCAAGTTTCTCTTCTTCTCGTCAGGCATAGCAAGCAATCTCGGTATTCTCCAGAGTTCCTGGTATTTTCGAGCATTTTATTTACAATTTCCCCGCATGCCTATAGATTCTTGCGCAGTACCGGTAATGTTAGGCTGCCCCATCCATCCACTATACGTCGTGTGTGTAATTCATACAATGTAAGCCCAGCAGCTGAGCAGAAAGGCGCTTCTTTTCTTTCGTATGCAAAGAAGCTGGTCACTACTATGAAAGAGCACGAAAAAAATGTTGTTCTCATGATGGATGAAATTCACCTGCAGCCTTATTTTGACTATAAGGGAGGAACGATTGTTGGTGCGGCTAGCAATAGCCCTAATGCTATTGCTAGTGGGTGTTGGCTTGTGACTGTTCTTTTTTTTATGCGAGAGTTTAGAAACAGAATTTTCATTGTATTTTCATATTATGAATCTTTTCTTGTGTGTACTGAGAAATTTGTGGCAGCCTTCGCGTATTTCATATGAGTTATTGTTGTAGCAGTTTGATAACATTTTGCTGGCTGTTTCTTTTTCCTAAAATAAAACATGACTTGTCAAAATCGCGTGCGTGGTCCTTAAAAATTATTACGAACGTATTTTCGTACACCTGCGCATCGATGCAAAAGCAGTAATAATATGCCTGAATGTTACTCGTTATACGATCAAGGAAACCAGAAGAAACATTCATTTAAACTCTGTGCAATTAAACCACGACTCTGCGATCGAGTAAAACGTTTATTGGAGCCGACTGCAAAAAAAAAAAAAAAAAACGTTACTGGCCCTTCTTCAGCTTCGAAAGCCTTCAGGCGCACGCGGAACTGCGTCGGAAAGCCGTGCGCACGCGCAAGCCGAACCTCCTGGGCCGTCGTAGTGCGGTGACGTCATGGAGCCGTGGAGAGGCCTTAAAAAATCTAGGTGGTGTTGGTACGCCGCGCCGAGCCAGGTGGCTGAGAGAGGAGGCGAGCGCAAGGGGAGAGGGACAGCGGCGCACGGCAGCTGCAGCCGAGCGAGGGGGAGAGGAGAGAGTGTGACGTCACGGTGGAGAGAGAGGCGCGCGGCAGCTGCTGGGGAGAGGAGGCGCGCTGTGACGTCATACCATGACGTCACGGCGCGAGGAGCGGTGCGGGGAGCGGCGCGCACCCGCGCAGCCACGGCGAGGAGGCGGAGCGAGCGCGGTCACGTGGTGAAGTGACGTCACCGCGCCGTTGCTACCGACGCTCCTCTCCGCTCCACGCCGTTGCTAGGGAGAGGAGGACTGCGGACGCCGCCGCCGGCGGTGGAAGGTTTGGGGTCACTTATAAAGTGCATTCGCACTTAAAAATATTAGCCCACGTGGTGCCCGTGCCATGTGGTGAAGCCCAACCTCTATTTCAAGTTTTGCTATTTTGGATAGTTCTCTAGAAGAAATCTGGTGGTTTGACATTATTAAAGGCCCAAATTAGCCTTCACGTGATATAAAAACACCTTGTCAATGATTATGACCGGCACAATATTGAAGGCAAGCAAGCGATGTGAAAAAATCCGCTTCGAGTTTACAACCCAACTCTTTGATGGATGCTTGTTGACGTTCTGATGATCACTTATCAGTCAGAAGTTTCATTTGCGGTTTATTATCATGTTCTGACTCCCTATGGTAGCCCTGCTTGCAGGAATAAGGTACGATGCGCTAGAATCATGCCCAGAAAGCTTTCACCAAGCCGCCGTCGGGCTGTGAAGCGAGTTCAGCACTACGAGCCTACTACATTGCAGCGCCACCTAACAATTTCGAAAAGAAACAAATACAAGCCTGTTGGAGACTTTGTCAGAATAGACAGTACTACTAAGAAGCGACAATAGACCTCCTGAAATACCCTTGTATGAAACCGAAACTGGCCGGTGAACAGCTGGCGGTGTTCAAGGCCAATTGGAAGCGTTCTCCTCGTCTGAACTGATACCCGACGACTTGGTGTTATCGTTTGACTTTCAGCGGAAGCTCTTACCGCAGAAGCAAGGCGTAGATAAAGTGGAAGCGCGAGCGGCATGCTTGTTTTGAGGAGCAGTATCGGGCAACGGAGGCGCCATGGCAAATGAGCTTGTAATTGGGCAACTGCGTAGTAGCGCCAAATATGAATTTCGCAATGCGAAAACGAAACCGAAACTGCTGGAAACTGGTTGAAAATGTCAGGCACACTTGCTAGACATGCGGGGGACCATCAGAAATAAGCTTTAGGAGAATAAAGCTGCCCTTTGTCCGAACCAAAGATCATTAGTGAATAGCTGGGGCCATTTTCAAGTAATTATCACCTCTCAACGCTGTCGGATTACAAAGCTGACCCCATTATTTGGGATTTGACTTGCCAGGAGCCCTTTGACAAAAAACATATTATGGTAATGCAGCCTAACCACGACCTGCATCCTTTTTTATTAAGTGCAGCAGCCACGCCCCCTTCCTCAAAAACACACGCACCTCAGCTCGCAAAAAGCGCCGCCAGAAATCTCAATGTCGCCGGAGCGGGAAAATTTCTACTGATTCTAAAAGGGCAGTGCCTAGACTAACCACTGGCCGCATTAGGTGTACAAGAAACGACTACAACATGTCGAAATAGGCAATATAAATCATCGATCACCGGTGATCGATTTGAATAGGCGTGGTAACGAAAGAGTTAAGTTTGCCATCAGCAAAGGTTGTTGTGATTTTATCAAGGGTGGTTTTATTTTACTTTCTTGGCAAGTTGTTTCTGCCTGGTTTGCGGTAAATATAAGTTTATTTGCGGTTTTATATAAGAATCGCCAATTCTTTATCAATATACGCACACACAGCAGAGAAGACAAACGTTTTGGTGTGCCCGCGCTTTTGTCGCGCTCGTATACAAGCAACGCCATCTGGTTTCCAAGCGTGCAAGTGGTGCCGAGCTGTGCTCCTATTGGCCGCAGGTCCGGCCCCTCTACGCCGCACACGCCGCACGAGCCGCGTTTGCTCGACCCCTTCAAATGTTTGGCACTTTGCCGCAGCAACGAAAAAAATTTCCCCGCATTTCCCCGAGGGGAAGAATGTGAAAGTGCGAATGCAGGAGTTGAATTTGCGCGGTTCGGTAATGTTCGCGAAAGAGAGATCACACACACACACACACACAACTACAAAGAAAGAAAGATGCATTTATTCACAGACACCTATTTGTGTTGTCGTTGTACTTGATTGCTAGAGCGGATCTCAGCTTTGAAATTTCGTGTCAGTACTCCTTTAAGCGGGTCCATTAGCCCTTCTCACGCCCGATTCCTGGCCAATCCCCCACGTGGGTATGTGCCATGTCAGCGGCCAGGCAGCGCGCGCCCATCTCCCCCCGTTGCCAAGGAAGACGAGGAGATTCCTGGCCAATCCTCCACGTGGGTATGTGCCATGTCAGCGGCCAGTCAGCGCGCGCCCAACTCCCCCCGTTGCCAAGGAAGACGAGGAGCGCGCGCACCCGCAGCTGTTGCTATTTGGACGGACGGCGGTCACCGGAATTCAGGGTCGCTTATAAAGTGCATTCGCACTTGAAAGGTGGTTTTGCCGCAAGAGCGGCGCCGCATCAGCGAATTCGCAGGCGAAATCGCTCCATGTAGTACGGGCTTAAGAAATGCATTCGCATTTAAAGCGCTTTCCGTGGCCCGAATCGAACCTGGTGCCTCACGTTATGAAGCTGGCCTTTATCTGGTTGCTCCATTTCGACACGGTCGAAGCGTACGCCAAGCAGCAGGTACCGATTCGCGCCGTACATGCCAAACTCAAGCGTTAACCCTACGGAGTGTACACCCGAGAGTTGCTGTGGGTATTCTCCGCCGTTGAGGGAAGCAGTCAAGACCGAGCCCCTGCCGCGCAACATGAAGGCCGGCAGGAACGGCGAGAGGCGCGCCGCGCGGGCACAGGCACTCGCCGGGCAGCTGGAAGCAGACCTCCGGGTCCTCTACGCGTACGTCTCACTTCCCCACTGGCCGCCGTCACGACCATCGCGTGTAGGACGACGGACCCCAGCCAAGCACAGGAGGTGGCCATCGCTCTCGCCCTCATGCACGGGGACGTGCAGACGATCGTCACAGACTCCAAGACGGCTTGCGGCAACTACCGCAAGGGGATCGTCTCCAAAACGGCCCTAGCAATTCTCGCAAAGCGCAGCTCACCGGGACGAGACGTTGCGCTCGTGTGGGTTCCGCCGGTACACTCTACAGGTGAAGGCAACGCCCTCGCGGACCACTACGCCAGCGAAATAGCTGACCGTGCTGAGGACTAGTCGGAGCTACCGCACCCAGTTACGAGCTACCGGGAGATTACCCGGCTGTACAGGAGCGCCAGGTGCAGGCTTCCCGGGCCGCACCGTCAACTCGAACGCAAACAACACACGATCGTGCGTCGCGCACAAGCGGGATCACTGGCGCACCCAGCTTCATTGCACAAGACGTTCTGCCCGTTCTGCAAAAAGACTGAAGGCACTCTGCCGCACATACTGTCGAAGTGCACTCAGCTCAAGAATCCTCTACCTTTCCTCCCCCTCCCCCTTCCTCCTCCCCCTACCCAAGAGATGGGAGATCTTGATGTCCCCGACCTGTCGACGAAGCAAGAGCTCACACCCAGGAACCAGGAGCTATCATTGGACTCGTATTGGACTCGTGAATAGGGTTCCACCCAGTCTGACGCCTGCGGGCGTCACCTGAAATGGACTCAATAAAAGTTGCTTCTTTCTCTCTCTCTAGAAAAGTTGTGCGTACCTCCAGAGCGAATTCACCAACCAAAGAATCCATCACGAGAAAGCTTCTCTTTCAACCATCATCGTCGTTAGACGGAGCGGTGCAAGATCTTTAGTTTAAAATGAGAACCACGCTAAGGGTTGCTTCAAAGATATTCTAATGGAAAAGTTATTACGTAGCAAATGACGGGCTGTGTTATTTGTTTGGTGCGAGCCAGGCCCCCTTTTGAGGAAGTCCAATAAGATTCAACCCCTTCGGCCCTGGTGGTGTCAATTGACGCCATCACCTAAAAGTTCCTCTAGCGAACATAGAGAACGAAACCAAAACTGGTAGTTTTCTGAGGAACTGTTCTTCAATGATGCCTGTTGCGATAGGTATCACTGTAGCTTCATTTTAGTGGAGCTGGGCGCAACAAAGAAGCAGCGGCTCCTGGGAAGACGAAATTACGACATTGGGGCAGAAAAAAAATGGCGCTCGGACTTCTATTCCCAAGCTTGTAAATCTATAAATACGGGCACTACGAAGCACATTTTTTGTGTGTACATTCATGTAGTCATAAGGTTTAGGACATAATAAAAAAGTGATGTCTCTGCTCAACAAAATTTTTTTTAATTGCCAGATGTCGTAATTAATTGCCTAATTAATAAATCTGTTGATATTTGCACTTCCAGCTCTATATTTTGTTTGTTGTTATGAGACCCCCAAAATTTAGGAAAACACACAGAAAACACTGTTTTGCTCGAAATAAAAAAAAATGAGGGCTGAAAGGGTTAAGTTTAGAAAGTGTTTGGCGGCATTGATGACCACCATGCGCCTCGAACCAGTTAATACAATGAGAGAAGGAGACATCAAGACGTGCCTGAGCCTCACAGGCTTTCCCTGTTGTGGCTGAAAAAATGTTGGGATGAGGGGTAGATATAGAACGCTAGATACGAATTATAGAACTATTCTGCATAACTGAATGATAGTGTGGCTCATTCCCAAATGTTAAATACTATATCTTATGAAAGCGGCTGTTTCAATGTGAGTTCTCGAAGGCGGTTGCATCTTTCTATAAAAATAGTTTCCCGGGCGAAGCACCCCTTTTCGTGTATCGCCGAAATCAGGGAAGACAAGGGGTTGTGTGACGGTGTAAAGACAAGGTTGCGGTCAACGTAGGATTTTTTTTTGGGTGGAGGGGCCGAGGGGGCACTTGCTAAAATGCGTAGTGAGCACAAATTAATGTAAAATTTGAGCTTGTGCTGTCAGCCTTATGATATTGTTGTCTAGAACCTATTGAGTAAATTACGCCCACCTCCCCTCGCGGGAACCCTGGTGTGATGCAACGCATCTCATGGGGGGTTCCATTGGCGTTTTCCATCGTATTAATTACGCTTATAGCAGGGATTCTCACGCGAAGGGGAGGTGGGCGTAATTTTCCATTTTCACCATGCAATGCACATGCAGTACACGTATGCTCAGGTACGGTCTTTATTGCAGACGAGAATGAGTGCCTTGTGGTCCGTAAAGTGCACAGTTAGGGGCTCGACGATTGCGTCGAGTACTGCGAAGGAGTGCAAGCGTAATGCGGACGACCGTCGACTGAGACCGTCGGAGCGCGGCATGCCGCTTTATATTCACAGCGCCCGAAGGAGAGGAGAGCGCGGAGAGAGAGAGAGTACTGCACATGCGCAGCGCGCGCAGCGCCGCCCACCGGCGCCTAGCAACGGAGTGAGAGCGCGCTGCGCCAACCCGCAGCTGTTTGGGAGAGAGTGTTCGCTATCGGAGAGAGGAGAGGAGGAGAGGCGCAGCTGTGCGGACAACGCCGGACAGACGCAGAAAGGACAGAGGGGCCAGCACGAGATGCGTTGCATCTAATACGTCTTTGGTGTGCCTGTCCGTCGTCCGGCCTAACGGAGCAGCTAGAAGCTGGGACATAGAAGACAAGTGCACAAGCTCTCAGAGGCGGTTCTGCTAGCCGGGAAGCGCTTCGGGTCGAAGGCTGTCGCAAGAACGTTTGTGGCACTTCCGAGGTGGGAATTCCGGAAGCGGTGTCAGAAGGGAAAGTTTTGGTGGGTTGGAAGGCTCGTTGGGCGGTGATGTGAAAGAAAAAAGGGCCCATCTCCCCGCGAGGGGGACTCGAGTAAATGCGTCGCATAGGGGGTGGGTGTATTACGTTAACGTTTAGTGTTTGGGGAGTTGGTGGTAGTGAAGGCGTTGTATCATCAGCTTTTTGACGTAGTTTGAATGAGTCAAGGATATAAGGCGCGTTCGTAGCCTTTCATTCTGTGTCGGTTTTGTGGCGCAGTGGGAAGAGCACCATGTACCTCGCGTTCCGCCCACAGGTAGTGAATGCGTTGTATCAGCAGCTTCTTGACGTAATTTGAATGAGTCAAGGATATAAGGCGCGTTCGTAGCCTTCCATTCTGTGTCGGCTTTGTGGCGCAGTGGGTAGAGCACCATGTACCTTGCGTTCCGCCCGCAGGGTCATGGGATGGAAACCAGGTGCCGGTGAGTATTATTGTTTTATATAGTGTAGGGGGAGGGGTGCGGACCTGTTTTTGAGAGCGAGGAGGGTAGCGTGATGCGGGAGAGGAGGAGTGGGGGAGAGGGCGCACCTGGAACGGCTGTTGCGGACGCCGAGGCACGCCGACAACGCCGGGTGACATCGTGAGTTAAAGAAATGCTCTGCATTTAAAAAATTGCCGCGTACCTACTGGCTTAGTTACAAATGTCGCCAAAAGACGATAGTCGCCTGGCACCCCCGACACGTAAATCAATTCAAATTTACGGCGTTGCACTGCCCCACGATGAGGCCCTTCTCCACGCGCTGTCCAAGCGCTATCTCCTGTCCATGCGCCTTCGCTGTCGCGTGCTGTCGGCGGGAAGCAGTATACTGTTTGAAATGCCGGCCGACAGCAGATGACGGCGTGACTTTTTTGTGTACTGTTGATGTAATATTTCATTTGGTATCGCAAAAATCAAACATCCATGTATTTTGTAACAAAGGAACACTTCCCATATCACTTGTGTATTGATATTTTGCCTCATATATGCATAATGTTTTGCTTTTGCTCCACAATGTTAACAACTATGTACCTTGCTACGAAATTTATATGTCCAGAAATGAAGTAGCGTATATAACCGTCTCGTTCAAAATCTGCTTTACCGGCCGGGCGGGTGAAGGGACAGACAGACAGACAGACAGACCAAAATTTACGTGGCCGAGTAGCCCAAGAAAGACTGCCGTCTTTAAAAGATTTAGTTTCTGATTATCTTCGTTCGTCTCGCGTGCTCGTCTCGTCAGGGTCGAAGGTCCGCTTGAAGTACTCCTCCACAGCGGTGACGTTGAACCTTTCCACGATGGTGATGTTGCGCGTCACGTGGGGGAGCATGTCTGGTGTGCACGCGAGGACCAGCTGACCCCTGGTGTAGGTCCCGTGCAGTTCGACGTCGGCGCGGTGCACCGTGGTAAGAGTGATGCTTTCCTGAACGGTGGCGGCGAGGACCGCCATGAAGTCTCCCAGGCTGAAGCCGGGACTGTGGCCCAAGCAACACTGCACGGTGTGGCTGGTGGTGTCCCGCAGGAACTCCGGCAGCGGCCCCGTTTTGTTCGTCACGCTGTAGTAGGTGTCCTGTAAAATGGGCAGGATAGAAATCATGCGAAACTGGCTCGCTTCGTGTTGTCAGCGCTGTCATTTGAGTGTGCTTATGATGCAGCTCAGCTAGTTTGGTATGGTAGCATTCATGTGAGTTGCGATTCCTTCCTTCCTTCCTTCCTTCCTTCCTTCCTTCCTTCCTTCCTTCCTTCCTTCCTTCCTTCATTCTCTCTTATTGACTGAGGGTAAGACTGACTGACTGACTGACTGACTGACTGACTGACTGACTGACTGACTGACTGACTGACTGACTGACTGACTGACTTCAATCGATTTTTATTCCGAGAGCAAGCAGAAAAAACTGTAATACATTGGCGCCCAAAGCGAAAGGCTGGATAATTAATTCTTATTACTGGCATTTAAATTTTAAACAAATCCTGGGAGAACATGAAAATCACCTAGGAATTCAAATTAAAGGGACCCAGAAAAGCCTTTTGTAAAAGTTACAAAAGGCCTGTATTGCCGCGTAGTACCAATATAGCGATGCAATGCCGTTGGAATTATTGATCTACATTCAGTATTAGCTGCGCGAGAAGCAATTAAGTGCACCTCTCCCCCCTTGCCGATCGATTCCTTCTCCCTCTCTGCTTCTTTCAAAGCAGCTGGAAACACTGGGAATAGCCATGTGACATCGCGACGCTCGACTTCCGTTCTCCGCTAGCTACATTCCTGCGCGTAGGCACGCGTCAATCGCTGCGTACCCGCCTTTGCCTCGGGATCGCGCAGGAAGGAGGAAGAGCAGCCGGAAGCCTATGGCAGGGACGTTGCCGGCGGCCGACGATCGGCCGAATGAGGGGGGTGCCTCACCGTTGCGTGAGCCGCGACCGGCGTTGCGTCAGCCGCGGTCGGCTCGCTGCGGCGTCGCGCTCATCGGCGATCTTCAAAAATTGTTTACAAATTATCCGTACAACGTATGGGGCTCACACTTGGCTCAAAAATCCCCCGTTATGTGTTCTACCACCTGAATGCATTTGATCGCCACCTTCACAAAGCTTTTCTGGGTCTCTTTAAAGCCTGCATAGCCAGTGATCTAGCCTGTAAAGCCTGAATAGCCAGACGGCGTTGAACCTAATATCAGACTATTTGCAGACGACTGCGTAATATATCGTAATATTCCTTCTTACTGTGATCATGACATTCTTCAGTCCCACCTAAACGCTGTAAACGCATGTTGTTCCACCTGAATAATGCCTGTAAAACTTGCTAAAACAAAATTAATGTATGTTACTAATCAGGAACCCCGCCCATCAACATCTTACATCTTAAAGAACAATCGTGTGGAACAGGTTTCTTCCTAGCAAATACCTTGGCGTTCACCTACCCACTAATTTGACGTGGAATAATCGCATCAACCATATTCTCGCATCTGCAAACCGTTCCCTTAGCTTTATGAAACATACCCGCAAACATGCAAATTGGCATACGCAATACTAATACGTCCTAAAATAGAGAACGCTTCAGCCTTATGGGATCCTCATCAAGCACACCTAATAACTGTTTTGGAAGCCTTTCAAAACCGTGCTGTACGCTCCATCTATTCGGATTATTCACGCCACACCAGTATGACAGCATTAAAAAATTGCGCCGCGCTTGAAGCCTTATCCCATCGTCGTTGTGTATCTCGTTTAACATTATTTCACCAACTTTACCATCATGCGTCTCTTCATAATGATTTCATGGGTGAACCTTCGGCCAACTTCCCGCGCCGTGATCAACCCCACAAAGTCAAACGCATCACGTGTCGTTCCCTCGCATTTACTCATTCATTCATTCGTACCTCGAATCGCGATAGAATGGAATAATCTGCCGTCACACGTCGTCATCGAAACAAATGTCTCGAAATTTACAGATGCTCTAAACAGAAACGTGCAAACCTAACGCCATTTCACTGCCTCATTTGTAAATGTACGTGTTTTCATTTTAATGCTTAGCATTCTTTGCCGACTACCCCAGGACTGTGCAACGCCCTGTATTTCCACAAAAATGCAGATATCGCGGAATTCCCACATGTGATCGCTATAGTGGCGTAAAGGGAGATGACTGGTCGCACGAAATTATGAAAAACTAAAAAATAACAAAAACAAAAAACTTACGGAAAATCGCGAAACGTACTTAACGCCCTGCATTTATACAATGATGCAGATTTCGCGAAAGTTCGACCTGCAATAGTTATAATAGTGTGAATGGAGATAATTGGCCGAACGAAATTATGAAACACTAAAAAATAAGAAAAATATAAAATAATTACAGAAAATGGCGAACTGTGTAACGCTTTGCATTTCCACAATAATGCAGATTTCGGAAAAGTTGTAAATTTAATCATTGTAATAACGTAAATGGAGATAATTGGTCGGACAAAATTTTGAAAAAACTAAAAAATAAAACCAATGTAAAAAAATTACGTCAAATATCAAAACGTATAACGCGTGGAATTTCCACAATAATGCAGATATCACGAAAGTTCCAAATTTAATCGTTATAATACTGCGAACGGAGATGATTGGTTGGACGAAATTTTGAACAACTAAAAAAAGGAAGAAAAATATTGAAAATTACGGAAAATGGCAAAACGTATAACTCATGACATTTCCACAATAAGGCAGATTTCGCCAAATTTTCATCCCTAGTCGTTGCAATAGCCTAAATGAAAATAATTGGTCGGACAGGATTTAGACAAAACAAAAAAAAAAAATGCCTGAAAAAACTCACACTCTCGACAGGCGGCATAAGAATGCTACGGATAAGTAGATAACTCTGAATTTCTGAGGAATTTTTCTTTTTATTGTTTATCTTTCTTTCCGCACGCTAGTAAACGTCCGTTTGACGTTGTACTAATTTTGACATGGTGTTCCCAGACCTTCTTTTTTTTTCTTATTTGCGTGCGTCTTGTTTGCGAGTGTTTCTTTTTTTTTACGCGATGCAAAGTCATTTATTTTACCTTTTTGTGTGTTGTTTTAATCACATTTTGATTTATTGTTTTACCATTGTGATGTCATGTACACCCTACGTAATACCTTCCGCCGCAGGACCTTTAAACTTATTTTGAAATAAAATAAATTAATTAATAAGTCTGCACTTGGGTTCCCGTGGATGGGACGGAGAACGATTTTTCCTCGCCATGCGGCCAAACAATCGGGGAGTTTGAGACTCAAACGAAGCACTAACAAATTCAGCTTCCTGCTTTATTTTTTTTTTTTTTCAGTTCTGATCATAAACATGCATGGCAAATTTCTGGCAAATTTGTTGCGTGATCGGAAGCATTCTCTCTTAGCCCGAAGAGTCCGATCAGCCGGACGTTTCCGCCTCGTCGGGTAGCTCAACACTTACATGTTGTGTACCACACTTAATAAAAAGTACTAGGATGAAGTGGTGCACTACCGGTAATAGGTTCATAAACACTGACGTTCTTCCTAAACCCTCCTCTGCCATCCTCTGCCCTCCAATCGGCATCGCGTACTTTCACGTAAACCAACCCCTCTCAGGACCACCGGTTCTTCCGGAACCTTTTTCTTCTCTCCGTCTGTCGCTATCCTCAATCGGCGTATTAACCTCCCCTATAACCTGTTAATTAGCGTAGATAGGCTGCCGGTTATGATGATGACGACGACGACGACGACCTGTTAGCCAACAGGCGGCCAGTCCTCTTCTTTCTCCCTGGTGAATTCCCCTCCAGGCCTCACTTTTTCGGTATTCACAAATACTTGGGCTTCACACTTCGCAACCACGAATTTCGGACAGCCAGTATAATAACCTTCAGCGTTAAAAGTAGCTTCCGTTGTTGAAAGAACGACAAGAAAGCTATAAAAAGCCCAATCATTGTGTTGAAAAAAAAAAAAAACGTTTTTTGCCCTTCCCGTCCTCTGAGTGCGGAAATCATACAGAGGATACGTTGCACCTCCAATTTTCGCATACATTTCACAAATATGCAGCGTGCAGATGAGGAGCAGGCGGCCGGGAGTCTATATCGTTTACGCAGCGCATGGGAGCACGTGCCGGAAGAGGCGAATACGACCGACACCCGCTGTAGGTCACTGTACCCGAGGGGAGGGGAGAAAAAAGGGGGGTGGGGGCGATGAGTTTAAAACAGAAAAGTGGGAGAGATGGGAGGGAGGAAGCAAATCTATAGGTTAGCTGGGAGTAGGGCAAGTAAACGTAATAAAACAGGCAAGTCGGTTGCTGGCAACCGACGCCCCGATTCAAAGGGAAAGCCACTAATCATCATCATCACCATCATCGTGGTGCCTACCAGTTTCCTAGTCAGCAAAGCCAAGCGACGCATGGCACCATCTAGGGGCATGTGTGAAGCTATGTCCACGTGCATGTGGCCCTCAGTTTAATCGCTCAGAACCTCTTGGTCTCGTAGAGTAGTTGTTCCGCTCCTGTGAAGCAAAGATCCTAACTCGTGTTCAAATACGGTTACCGCTTTTTTTTTTTTTCGTTTTCAAGGGTATGTCATATTTGAATATTAACATTTGTTATCGCGCATATAATCTTTTTGTGACATCTGTATGCATTATAAATGGGATTTCGGGTTTTACTCGTTTCCTTTTGGTCAGTTTCAGCTGCTGCTGCTTGTACGATTTCGCGGGTTCTCCCCTTTGAGGTCGGTTTCGGCTATTTCTGTTGAACATTCTTCTACAACGGGGTTTTCAACCATTGCAGGTCCCTTTTGGCTGTTCTCTATTTCAGTTCGGGTGGTTTTGTATGCTTAGGCGCGTGTATGTTGTGATATAGCACTCGCGTGATATAGCAGTTTTTTGTTTGATCCCCCACTCCTTTCTGTAATGCTCATGTGCATTGAAAATAAATAAATAAATAAATAAATAAATAAATAAATAAATAAATAAATAAATAAATAAATAAATAAATAAATAAATAAGCAAGCAAGCTCAGGTGACGGCTGGCTGTACTGACTATGAAACGCATATACGCGCATACCAAGTGTACCACGGAGCGCGGCATCCGGACGCATCGACTGACTCCTGTGACGCCGACGAAAAATAGCTCTAAACACATGCAGAATAACTCTGGGCACGTGCAGTCCATCTGGTCGGATTAGTTCGTTGTTACCTTGTGCCCGCCGAGGTGATGTCAAGTGACTCAGCCGGATAACAAAGTAAAATAAAAGGTAATGACCCTTTGGAGGCATCACCGCTTCCCTGTAGCTATGCCATGGACATGAGTGATTGACTGTTTCTGGTAAAAGCGAACCTAAGTTAAGGCAGATGTGGGTTCGCTAAACGCCAAATTTTCCTGAAATTCGAAATAGCGCTTTTTTTTACTACCGACAAGCGATCGACACAGACATACGGCCAAAATTAATGTGGCATTCTCAGCGGTTCGATGACGGTGGGTACTAAAATCAGCCTAAATCTCGATCGGGGCAAATGTGGGTCTAATCTGGGGCGGTATTCTCGAATTTTGTCCCTTTTGCGTCCCTTTCAAAAGTGTCCCTTTTGGTGAACCCTGATTGGCTAAAAGCAAACAAGCGGAAGTGACGTAACGCAAGCGCAACAAACCTACTGCCAACGCCCATTGCTTAACCGGAAGTACGTCACAATGAAAGGGACTCAAAAGGGACGTTTTCAAAAGGGACAGTTACGAGAATACCGCCCCTGGACTACTCTTGCAACAGCGTGAAGGTTTTAGCTTGCAGAGGTTCGTCTTCTTGAAGACACCAAATGCCCATTCCATACTTCTGTCAGAGGCATTGGAGGATAAAACTTAAAAGCCAACTGCGCTCAAATTTCACCTCGGCCAAATTCACCATCAAGCCAACAGGGACATGACTGGCAGGCCCGTGAAATACGGGCTTAAATAATTAGAGGCGTTTAAAATAGCTCCCTCGCAGGCGACGCTGCACCTGCAGGCGGATCGCGCAAGCAGCCATGAAGCGGAAGTGACGTTGCGGCCGGCCCTGCGCTTTTTCCTACGGCCAGCCAGGAGTACTGCGGCGACAGCGAAGCGTGGCGCGGAGGTTCGCTCCGGCCGGCCAGCCGCGTGTGGCCGCTCGCTCGCCGGCTGTGCCTGGTGGAGCATCAGCTCAGCCTGACCCTAATAGCCGCGCTGTCCTCAGTTTCGGTTTCGAAATCTCTGATTTTCGATGGTCGTTTGTGCTACGGATACGCGCAAATCAGCTGTCGTATTTTGTATCTTGCAGAATTTTCAGGCAGACTACACGAAAATACCATTTCCAAATGGTTGAAGTTTTTAGTGCAGTTGGCCTTTAAATCACAGCCCTCTGATATGCTGCGTGCGCACTCCGTAATTCGATGTAGAGCCAGTGAACAAGCTGTTTCAGCATAGTGATTCTCTCAAGTGCCCCACGCCTTTGGCAGACGCTTGTGGCATGAGTGTCCAACGATACAAAAGATCCAACGAGTCGAAAGGTCCAATTCGTTACGTCATCGGCGAGACGAACGATCCAAAGAGACGAAAGGTCTAATCGAGCCTGAATGTCCAACGAGAGAAAAGGTCCAACCGAGCCTGAATGTCCAACGAGACGAACGATCTACCGAGTCTGAAGGTCCAATCGAGCCTGAATGTCAATCGAGATGAAAGATCCACCTAGACGAAAAGTCCAACAATGAGATAAGTTTAGTGCGCTCATTCGGATAAAGCGGCCGCGGCCGCATGGGTTTGAATCAGTTGCGTAAAATTTTACCCCATCAAATTTAACTGACCGTTTTCACAATTTTGTTATTATTATTCTTGTAGGACTCAGTTTTGCATCCCTGTAACCTGTTGCACGTGAGCGTATTTATTTATTTATTTATTTATTTATTTATTTATTTATTTATTTATTTATTTATTTATTGATTTATTGATTTATTGATTGATTGTGTGAGGTTAATGCGCCGACGCTACACAGGCGATGAGGTGCGCCGTAGTGGAGGGCTATGGATTAATTTTGACCACCAAGGCACCTTTAACGTGCGCCGAAATCTCGAACGCTCGGGCGTTTTCGCTTTTCGCCTCCATCTGAAAACGGCCGCCGCGGCCATAAATCGAACCCGCGACCTCGGGCTCACCAGCCCAAACGTGAGCGTATTGTCCCGCGATGTTCAGTGGTCAATTTTAGCAATATCGTCTGTCAATAAAACAAACAATAAAGTTTCGTTTTGAGTACTGCAATTCGTCAGGGTGTAATTCGTTGGGTTCCTCCCACACAGAGTGGTAGCATCACTAAATACACCTGAAGGTTGTCGTCAGATAATCATATTTGGATAATTACCCGTAGGAGCTAGAAAAACAAACCGTCTTGCGCTTGCCATTTTTCTTGAAATCAACGCATGGTCCATCCTATTGATTTGGCCGGTGCACTAAAAAATGTGATTTAAGTTAAGCTTGACGGGAATTAACGTGCAGACAAAAGCTGCTCGAGAGACAGCGGAATGCATAATTGAATGGGTTCAGCATCGACAACCAGTAACTCTTTCGCTGCGTTGCTTCAAATAGAACTGTCCATTATTTTACAGTTGTAGTGCATTACATGGGCGGAAGGCGAAAAGTGATCCGAGGATGACAAACATGTTCAAATTGCTAACATTCAGTTGAAATTACCGAGGCTTTGCGGGAAGCCGTGGGAGATGGAGGAGGGGCTACGGGACGCCTAATTCATTTGAACGTGCTCAATACTTGAGGTACATATACGTTTTTGCTAATGGTACTTTATCATTCTGTTGCCTTGTTTTTACTTGATGGGAAAAGCGACTCTCATTGCGAGAAACCAAGCCAAAACTTTGTGTTCACTAGTGCAGTACCTTATTCATGCACTGAGCTGCCATATTCTAGAGATAAAATGGTTTAAAATGAGATTGTCATATAAATGCATTTCTAATATCAATGTTTGCAAAGCCAGCAGCACCGTTACATTATTCTGAGCTCCGTGCCTAATCGTCACCACAATCTGTGACTTTCTCTATTTTTCGCCAATCATTGAGCTGCTTGGTAATATTGAGCCCACGAAGAGAGCTATGAACATTGCACACGACAAGAAAAAAAAATAGAGTTCGAATTTTAAGAATATTACACACCCGAGTTAATTGGTTACTAAGTAGCAAGCAACCGCTTTCTTTTATTTGTTTAACATGTGTTGGTGTTTGCATTGCATAGACTGGCGCAAATAAACATGGTTTTCTTTGTTTATGCAGTCGCTAATGCAGTATTTAATTTTTAAGTCCGAAAGAAGAAAAAAATACGCGAAATGACGCAACCCCATCTTGCCATGTAATGGACGACGACCAAGATTTTAGAGTTCATGCATGCGCTCCTACGTTTGTGTAAAGAATGTTTTTTTTAGGAAAGACTTCAGAGCAATTCGCAACAAGTATGTGTCGGAATAAAGTTACTGTGGTTTAATTTCGGAGAGTTCGAACTAGTTTCGGTTTTGGTACGTTTCACCGTGAAACACGCCCATAGTTTCTAATGATATCTGTGATCGTGAATTAGCCATAATTCAGGAGTCACCATGACCCCCTAATCACATGTTTTGGACTTCAGAGACCGACCGGGTAAACCGGATGAAATAAAGAAATTCGGGGGGTAAACTGTGAACTTGAGCAGCGCAGAACAGGAGTGGTTGGAGGTCAGCACGCGAGTTCTTTGTCCTGCAGCGGACCTGAGTAGGTTTATGATGATGATGATGATGATGATGTTGGTGGTGGTGGTGATGATGACCGTTTCTAGAGAGCAAGTATTGTTTCATGCAATGGACGTACAACGCTTCGCCGTAAGCTGCATATGCCTGGACGACGGGTACGCCTGTAGAATATCTAAAGCAAATTAAAAGCGAAGTAACGTACGTCATAAGGAAATGAAACCAACGTAATTTTTTTTATCGTAAACAGGAAAACCATTTCGCAGGCGGAAACACCAGACCGGTCTTCAGCGTGACCACACATTTCCGTTCGGAAACGCTGCCAGAAAAAGCGTAGTAGCTGCTCATCAGATATTTGCGGGGGCTAGGGTAAAGCCTACTGCACAAACGTTATTCAATCAATGCTCAGCTTACCAGCTCAAAGCCCTGCAATCCAACAAGTTCACAGCAATATCCGATGCAATGTTGGAAGCGCCTGTCCTGTCCTCTTTCTTGTGTTCGCCTATTTTTACTGCTAAAAACATGTCGCAAATGTCCGATATGACGGAGGTGGGCCTCAACATATATACTTGTTATTTGTAAGCCTTGTAGCATGTTACCGAAGCCTAATTTGATGAAGCACGAAGCGTTGGCATCCACTTTGTGGGCTGAAATCAAGGGGTAGAGGCCTTTTTTTATTGGCCGAATGTGTTTAATTGGCCCATTTGCCGACGCCCGGCGGATAGTACGGAGAAAAGGCATGCAGGTGAGATCCGTAGCTGCGGGAGAGACGCCCCGCGATTCACCATCTCCGACGAACTGGAGAACCGGAGTTCAGCCACTGCGTCCGCCTCGGATCGGCCTAACTGCATGAAACGATACTTGTTAGCTTGAAGCGGAGCAATGAGGTTTATGCGGCCCATTTCTGCAGTCAATAACCTAGCGGATGATGTAGATTTTTGAAGTATGATGCACGATTTTATAAAGTATGAAGTATGATGAAGTATTATCAATGCGCGATTGCAGATAACATCAGAAACCATATACGTAATGCACGGCGGAACCGAAACCGAAACTGTCTCGAACTCCCATGAAATGTACCTCAAAACTACATTCTTACAATTTGACTTGATGCCAATAGCACTAAAGTTTTTCCTAAAGAAAAAATAGCATGGATAAAAGCGCAATTTCGTATGCATAAAATTTAGTAGGTTAAATAGCATTCAATTGTATTGCAAGACAAGTTCGCCTCACAGGAAACGTCACGCGACGGGCTTGGACAACGCCCAGGTTTTAAACTTTATGCATACGCAGATGATTGTTTGTCAATGTTGTTGTTTTAAAGTAGCTCTACTACTACTGGCAACAAGCACATGTATCGGGATGTAGTTGTTTTCATTTATTTTTGAAGACTTGTTTAAACTAGTTTCGGTTTTGGTTCCCCGCAGCAACATGCTTGGCGTCCAACGCTATCGCTGTTTGGAGGTCGTTGTCGGCTGCATGATAGGTCAAATAAGGATGCCAGACGCGCTTAAAGTCGTAACATGTACTAGATGAGGCGTTCGCAGTGGCTGCCCGCCCTCCGCAGCATCGGAGAGGCTCAGCTTCTCCCTCAACTTCGGAGCTTGCCCCACTCGTCTCTGTGTCATAAGAGGCGCGTTTGCAAGAGGCCGGCAGCCGGCGGATTCGGCACTGTGCCTCCAAGCTGCCGGTGAAATGTCAACACCACGCCAATGAAAACTGGCCAGCACGTCAGTGTCTGTCTGCACGCAGTCTTTAAACTCGCTCATAATGCAATGGTGATTGCAGAGCAAAATGGTGAATGGAGTAGATAAAAAGTTACCTATACATAAAGAAATAAATTGCCCCCCCCCATAAAAAAAACAAGAAAACAAATTCAACCGGAGATTCGAAAATCTTGCTACGATGCCCTTCATGTAGTGATTCAGAGCACTCGTCAATGCCGCATTTCTTGCAACATTTCTGCATGAAAAACTTGCGGTTATTATGCAATACAAAAGTTAGCAGTTATTTAAGAAAGATAACACCACAGCCGCTACAATAAGGCAGCCGCCAAAACTTCAACAAGCAGACACGCACGTCCAACAGGTGCAGCCACTCTGGTGGGTGACTTTCCTCCGCATAGATGCTCTCCACCAACGCAGCCAGCTCCCACAAAAACGGACTTCGTTGGGCGGGGCGAGTTCCGCATGTCGGTCAGTAATGCGGAACTTCTACAAGCTATATAATCCCATCACAAAAAAAATATATCATAGGGCACTCCAGTAGTACTTAGAAAAGACAAGAACCGCATTCTGAGAAGGGAGATGAACACGTAAATGTGTCCATGTCCCTTTTAACAATTTGTAGCAAAACATCCCAAAAACCACTGCATCCCGGCACAGAACAAAGCAACGATTTATGCCTTCTAGTTGGTATAACCGGCAATCATCCGAGCAAGAGATAGACATTCCTTTGTCGCGCAAGTATGTTTTCACTAAGAGTTTTGATGTAAGTAGCATAAAGGAAAAATTTTTTTGCGCCCGTCAAATCTCCACAAATATGTTTCACTAGAGACTGCGTTCTTAAGGCAGGAATAAAGAGGTCGCACATGTGCGATCGTGCTGCTGACGCCGGTGCTAGCTCATACTGCGCAAAAAGTGTCTTGCATTAAATTCGCCGAATCTTCTCCCACTTGTTATTGACCTTAGATTTTCTACTAGCGTACTAGTCGCGCAAATGCAGCTTACAGCTCCCGTGAAGCGAACGCAGTGAAGCGTCGTAAGTCAATATAGGTATTGCATGTGCGCCTGCGTAGAGATTCATTGACTTGGACTTTTTGCAAACTAGCAAAATAAAGCTGTATTCTTCCGGACACAATTCTTGTCATGGCTTAGTTTTAACTTGGGGAATGAATTGCGACGACCCGCGGGCGGCCGGCCTATATATAGGGTCGGCGAGCCGTAGTGGGCGCAGTCAATCTGAGCCTCACACTAAACGTCATAGAAAATCGGCAAGGAGGATGCAGATATTAGGACAACACTCTAAAATTAATTTTTCTACTAACAAAGTCACGTAAACGCACCCAGAATGGTCGAAACCTAGTCTAGGGACTCCAGACTATATTCACCACAAGTAATCTCGCCATGTTTATAAACCACTTCACCGTCACCTTGAGGTAATTCGACTTCCATACACATGGTGATGTGTATGGAACGGTCGCTGGGAAATTGAGGCTAGAAAACAACACTTTTGTAGAATGGTGGCGTAAATACACTGCACTGTCGCCCTTGAGGGTCAATATGCCGCCGTTATTTAACTTACTCAGTCCCTTAAAACACTTAAACAATCACGGACGAACCAAACGTAGCCTTCCAGGCTTTATCGATTCACTCTGGTGAGGCCGGAATTGGGCACAGTCGTGCGCAGGATCGAAATGCAGTGCAGTAAAATGGGGCAATTTCTGATATTTATAAATAGTTAGGCTCCCAGGTAGAAAGAGTGAAGTTATTTGAATGGTATAAAGGGGACTTGGGCACTCCCGCAAACCCATCTAAATTATAAATGAAAATAGCAAAGTGCACAATTGAGGAAGTGAATGTTCCCAGATTTCAGGTACGCTTGCTTAAGTGCTTCACGTGCCCATGCGGCGGGAAGAAACTTGAGTTCGTTCGTAGGAAGATATTATTTTTAGATAGGCGATTTCTAAGGGGAATTTAATAAATCTCGCACACCCTAACACAGGAACACAAAGTCATAAAGGAGAATCCAGCGCATTCGCAAAAATGTTTGCTGTGGGCGCTCTTCAGTCGATAAGACAGTGATAGCATATATCTCGTAAACTAGTCATTTCGTCTTCGTGAAGCTGTTGTTCGGAAATAGCGTTCCTGACCACGTGGAAAGGCCAATGCCGGGAGTACATTTAAATTATAAATACTCGCACCTGAAACGCAGACGTTCTCGCTATTAATTTGGTGAATTGGGTAGTGAAGGTGATTGTAGAGTGCTTCAGGCGTTGATATAATACGGAGGAGCCTTAATGTCCAACGGGACGAAAGATCCAACGAGACGAAAGGTCTAATCGAGCCTGAATGTCCAACGAGATCAAAGATCCAACGAGACGGAATATCCACTGTTGGATCTTTCGTCTCGTTGGATCTTTCGTCTCGTTGGACCTTTAGACGCTGAATCGTCTATACCGACTGGCCATTTAAACTTCTGCGGCAAGTGCTGGACGAATTAAGGCGAAAAGCGTGGATAATTTGACAACCGCCTTCTCAATGGCAGATTACTTAGCGAGCGATGGCAACATCATTTCCCGTTTAACAAGAATCCAAGGGACCAACAATTTTGAACGAAGAAAATTTGTATGCTCATGGTCACTTTACGGAATTCGAGGTTCCGAAGGGGTTCTGTTTCGGAGGGCATCACAGACACTCGTGCCACTGTGGTGCAAGCATCGGGCACGTTTTACAAAAACTACATAGGATGGCTCGTTCTTTACAGTTGTATTTCCACTCGAGTGATATGAGCATGATGGTACAAACCCAAGGCACAGTCGCCTGGACTGCAACATCCCAAGGAACGAGAGTGACTGCGCAGCTTGATCGCTGTAGTGCCACCATGATTGCTTCGGGGTCCGCCACAAAGTTGAATTCGGTTTTGCCTGTTGTATCAAGCACCCAAAAAACGTTAGGTCAAAAAAGGGTGTAACATATGGGATGTTAATAGCCGTTACTCTATTGGAAATAATGAAATGTATACCAACATGGTTCTGGTGGTAGCCTATGCGGCAAAACGTACCATTAATGCAAGAAAACACGCATCTATAAAAAAAATAATTTCAAATCAAGGCACCGGTATGGGCTCGAAAGCCGATATCTTATCGGTAATCTCTGGCACACCCATCTGAATAGAGGCTCGCTTAGGATTTACGTTGTAAAAGTTCACGAGAGTTGACTTTCAATCTAGTTGATTGATTGATTGATTGATTGATTGATTGATTGATTGATTGATTGACTCATTGATTGGTTGATTGATTGATTGATTGATTGTAGGGTTTAACGCGCCGATGCGACGCAGACGATGAGGCATGCTGTAGGGGAGGGCTCCGGATTAATTTTGACCACCTGGGGATCTTTATCGTGCGCCGAAATCTCGTACACACGGGCGTTTTTGCTTTTCGCCTCCATCAAAAAAGCGGCCGCCACGGCCGGGAATCGAACCCGCGACCCTTTCAGGCTAGCACGTATAGATCGTTCTAATGCACGAACACATCACTCGAGGACGAAACCCAACATATAAGTGACATAATCGGATGGTGGTTGTGTAGCAATGGCTTGGCAACTGATCAATCGCATTTCCCTATCTGATTTCCTACTCAACTTTGTGACTGTAGTGAACGGCTGAAGAACACAGATCAGTATTTTTTCAACCCAAGGACCCGGTACCAAGGTATGCAGTGTCAATCATAGTGGTGTTATAAGTGCGATTGGTAAGTTCCATGCCAGTTGCAATATGCAGTTTAACTTTGTTTTAATAATCTAGCAACAAGTGGCGTTATCTTAAAAAAAGAAAGGAAAACGATTTCATCCGTTGCTTGATGGTTATATGCGCAAATATTATTCGAACTCTATTGGAGGTGGTGGGTATACACAGCGAGCGCCGTGATCATTCCGTCGTGAATACCGGATGTAGCCCCTATTAAAGCTCCAGTAACCGAGATTGGGGAAGTTATTGCCCGTGTACAGTTAAGCCTGTGGGACATTTCAATACACAATGGCTTTGGGAAGATTATTCGGATTGACGCACGGATTTATGCTCTAACCGTGCTATTCTGGCTGCGTGACAAGTTTGTGTAGACGACCTAAAATGAATTTCAGCCCTCCCTCTCCCAGCACCCCTGGCTTCCTTCGTCGTTCTCGTCACTCTGTCTGTATCCTTTCACCGAAGTTTTCCGAACAGGTAGCTTGGCGTTAGAGGCTGGGCGGGAACGGACACCGTAAATTGGTGGAGTAGGCCAAGCATATAATCTCGTTAAAAGGGCAATGAAGTCGAAATATAAGTTTAAGACATAAAAAGACTGCTTTCTGCAGATAACAGGGATACCAATGCTATGAAAATCGTTAAAAAATAATTAAGATATATAAGAAAACAGTGTAAGCCGTGGCGACTCCCCCGCTATTTTCTGGTCAGGTATCTATAACGTCTCATGATCTTGTTCGCGTGATTGGCGGCGCTTACCAAGCCACCGCCAAGGAACATGACCATGCGATATCAGGGGTGCCTCTAATTCAGTTTAATCATACCACTCTAACGCCAGCATGCGTTTATCCAACTGATAAAGATGTTTTAGTGTTTAGAGAAGCCATTCGATATATTCAATACGCCAGGCGCCGACATACTGAGCCGTTTTTGGTCATTCACGAGCAGCTCTTCAAAGACTGCAACGTGCTGGTTGTTTCAGCTTTCACGAACATGTCCAGCGCGAGGTGACGTATTTGCATCATCTCACATACGTCGCTTGTCATCGCGTGACCCTCCAGTTGGTCCGAGGCCACAGCGGCATCACGGGAAACGAGAAAGCGGATGAGGCAGCTCGCAGGGGCCTACAAATGCGAAACTGAAAGAATTTCTTCGCGAAACATAATGCCACAGCCATGACTAAGAAGCTAACTCTGACGCAACGGAACCGTTTATGGTCTCTTCCGGAGTACCATCCCGATTTCTTAATGGCATAGATCCATACATTAGAATGAAGCTGCCAGAACGACTACCCCGCGGACTGTAGACGTTGTACCTTGGGTTTCGGCTTGAAACAACGTTTACAAATTCCTATATACCTTTAATGCACAGGCCAGACGTCAAGCGTGTATTGTGACAGTTGTGACTCACCTGAAGCTGTCTATTACTGGAGTGCTCTTCTTATGCCGAAGCAAGGGGCCGTTTGCCGTATGAAATTGATTGCCTCCACCCTGGACCATTAACCCTGAGACTGGTATTTAGACCATGTCCCTCTCCCTGTGCTCAGCGCAAAGCTATATCCGCGTTATTTGAGTTTCTGGAGGAGATTGGTGTGTCTTCGACATTGTTGCCTTCCCTGTATTTCAAAAAAAACTTTTAACTCAATTCCCCAAAGGAGGACTATGCGTTATTTCTATTTTATGATGTTTCTGTACTTCGCTTCTTAAGTACACCTTCTTAAATTTTTTCTCTCTCCTCCTTTGACCGCAGAGTAGCAGGGCGGCGAAGCCATGCCGTCAAATCTCTCTGCGTTTTCCTCGTTAATAAAGAGTGTCTCTCCCTCTCTCTCTGTCCCTCTCTCCTTCGCGTTGTCCCCACGGGGGAAGCTGGGCCTCCCTTATTATCAGTCTATGACCCAAGACACGCTCCTGCGCTTGATTTTCCGTTGTATTTCTACAGGACCTTCAGTCCGTACGCAGACCTCAATCTGCCCGCGGACCGCCCAGTACTGCTTCCCTGCTGGCGTCGCGAAGCGCGAAATTTAAATGTTAATTATTAATTCCCTGTGTTTTCCGGTTGGAGACACAGGGAATAAAGCTGAGTGGAATAAAGCTCGCTGGAATAAAGCTGAGTGAGTTACCAGGCCAGTTCTTTCAAACTGAACGAGGTTGTAGTATCTTATCTTCATGGTGTCTTATAGCAACCAAAGTGGGAACCGAATGCATGCACAAAATATTTTTTTTTCGTATGCGTGTGTTATTCATTTCGGTTTTAATGCGAAAACATTGTGTGTCTCTAAGTAAAAGGTGTGCACTGATCCTTACCGAAGACGTCTCCACCTAGGATGTACACGTGTTGCACATTGTCCAAGAAGTCAGGTTCCACGAGCAGCGCAGTGGCCAAGTTCGTCAGCGGGCCCATTATCACCATCGTCATGCGGCCCGGTCTCTCCTTGACGATCTCGATCATCCTGAGGGCAGCGTGCTTTTGGGTGCCACGTGCCGAGTTCTCGCCCATTGGATACAACGCGGACACGCCTCCGAAGTTGTCAGGTCCGTAGTAGACCTCTTCTTGGTGACCAAAGCCGCTGATGGGTTTCTCTGCCCCCTTATAAACTGGTATCTGAAAAGGCACGTTAACAAGGCATGTTAGTAGACTTCGGTTCTGTATGTTATTATTGTTTCAGCAAGACAAGGGGCATGAGGGCAAAATTTCTGCGTTGCTCTGTAAAGCCACTTCTGTCAACAGGTCGAGCGGTAGAAGGGCACATGGCGACAAAATGAATAGAGCTGCTTTAGTGTCGGTGTGGACGTTGCCATGGTGACGTCAAGTTGTAGCGCCGTCTCGACGGGGCGACCGCTTGCGTACAACAGAGTGCGCAGGCAGTACAGGGCAGTAGCTAATGTGATGCGACATTCGTATTACAGTTTAGACGTTGCAAGCACTGATTAGTCAAGCTAGCACAACATAGGCTAAGAAACTCTAAGCTAAGGTGTTTCAAGTCTAGACCAATCCCAAGCCAATGAAATGGCCAGAACTTGAAGATAGGGGTAATTTGGCTATCGGCTTTCTGCTGAACTTGATAATTGACGGCATGCATATAAACGTGATGCACGGCTAGTTCTTAAAATATATCCGCTGTGGTGGAAAGAAAGTGAGGGAATGAACCTAATTGAGTAAGAGAGCTTGCTAGTCTGGGGCCCCTGCTAGCACGCCCACGTGGTATGCGAGAACTAGCTTCATAAGTGCATAAAACTTTTCCCGATAATTACAAACATACAATGCTTTTCGGCCAATCAGATGGCATAGGTATGATCCGGCTGGCAGTGTTTTGGAGGTTGTAACGTAACGACGGTCTCGTATTAACAGGAACAAAATAAGCGTAACCAGACTTTCTGTTAACCGCCCTGCGGTGCCATCAATGATAACAACGAAGAATAGGACGAAACGAAATAGCGGTTGTGCGACATGAACGAGTTTTTTATGGCACCATGCAGTACAGCAGAGCTATTTATGCAGAGCCTGTTCCGGCCGTTACACGAAGAAAAACCCGAAGATCCAAGAAAAAATTGTGGTTAGGGATGTCCCTGGAATTGATCCCAGGACCTTTACTCCGTGAAACCGGCAACCTAACCACTGGCCACCCAAAAGGCCCGAGGGGTACGGGGTTAGCAGCGGCAGGGAACGATAACATGCGCAGCCAATTGGAAAGAAAAAAATTGGCCGCGTATCTGCTCCTTTCGTTGCAAATGTCGTCAAACGACGATAGTCTTTGTAGAAATTTGCGAAGGAAATGCCCCCCTTCGCTTTGCCGCTCACCTCTCATGCTGTTCCTGTTCTGTCGCGCCCATCCCAAGGTAAACACACTAAAGGTTTGCTCAAGGCGGTTTGAATTTACCGCGTTCCACTGCTACAGGCACGGTTCCTCGATGCCAGTGCTGCAGTACGGAGGAGACGCGCGTGAATCGAGGCGGCCGACTTCAAGGTTTATAGAACCGCGTTGCCGTGCTCCACGTGCGTTCCAATCAGAACGTGAAACCTAGCTAGTGGAACCTTTCTTTGCTGTTGCCGCGTGATTTCTCATATGCCGCCAGGAGGTGGCGCGGGCGACAGCAGGCGGAACGCGTTGTTCTGCAGTAGATGTAGAATATCATTTGCTATCAAAAAACCAAGCATCTAGGAATTTTTTAATAAAGGAACACTGTAAATACCCCTTGTGTACTAATTTTCTGTCTTATATTTGCGTTATGTCTTGTTCTTGTAGAACAAAGTTGACAAGTATGAACATATAAACGGGGCTTAGACGTTTACATTTGGCTGTAAGTATATAAGACTATTGTGCAGCAAGCATTTTACTTCGGCCGGGTGGCTGAGTCGAGTTGCAGGCAGACAGACGGACAGACAGACAGACAGACCGAAATTTCTGGGTTTAAGTAGCCCAAGAAGGACTATCGTCTTTAAAAGAGACGCTTCCCGCGGTCTGAATCGAACCTGGGAGCCTCACGTTACCAAACGGGCGTCCATCCGATTGAGCTATCATCGCATTCCGGGCTCACAGCATTTCCCTTGGGTTCGTAGCGCGGACGCTGGCTTTGGAGTTGCCCGCGGGTTCTAGCTCGTCGGCCCCTTTTAAATGCAGAGCATTTTTAAATGCACAGCATTTCTTTAACTCACATGTAGCGTCCGCCGTCCGTCCGCAACAGCTCAGCGCGCAGGTGCGCCCTCTCCCCCACTCCTCCTCTCCCGCATCACGCTACCCTCCTCGCTCTCAACAACAGGTCCGCACCCCTCCCCCTACACTATATAAAAAAATAATACTTACCGGCGCCTGGTTTCGATCCCACGGCCCTGCGGGCGGAACGCAAGGTACATGGTGCTCTACCCACTGCGCCACAAAGCCCACACAGAATGGAAGGCTACGAACGCGCCTTATATCCTTGACTCATTCAAACTACGTTGAAGAAGCTGCTGATACAACGCATTCACTACCTGTGGGCGGAACGCGAGGTACATGGTGCTCTTCCCACTGCGCCACAAAACCGACACAGAATGAAAGGCTACGAACGCGCCTTATATCCTTGACTCATTCAAACTACGTCAAGAAGCTGCTGATACAACGCATTCACTACCACCAACTCCCCAAACACTAAACGTTAACGCAATACACCCACCCCCTATGCGACGCATTTACTCGAGTCCCTCTCGCGGGGAGATGGGCCCTTTTTGGAGAGATGTGGACGAAATGATCCGGGCCTGCCACTCATGGACAACTTTCAGCGACAAGTTCGGAAATCCATGTGAGGTGCAACAGGCGGGTCTCCGATGAAGGAAGAGATGGGGCGACAGCTCTGCTGTTTCTTCAGCTGGCACCACTAGGGCAAGTTACGCCAATTTTGTTTCTTAGTGACTTGCACGATGTGGCACTTGTTAATTTGCTTTCTGAACTGAACTCTAAAGGACACGGAATGAAGGGAGGGGTGCCCACTTTACTATACAGGCATTAGGCTTTCGCCACATTAACTCTGCCTTCTGCGGACTTAGTACTACGAATGTTCTCCTGCAACATATTTCCTGATTTACACGAAAGCGAAATCGTGCGCGACTTTCCTTTGAGGACATTGAAGCTCGTGGCACATTAACTGTGCTTTCTAAACGCTTATAACAGCGAATATCATCCTGAAGTATATTTCTAGAGACTTCCCCGAGAGTGAAATCGTGCACCTCACTCACGTCTGTTCGGTTGATAACTTTCAGTGCCCTGAGTGTGTTGTTGTAGACGGTGCCCAGATCGGCGTTTCCTGCCACTGTTGTAATGACGTCCACTCGCACATGAGGCAGGGTCGTGGCCAAAATAATGGCAAGCGCGTCGTCCACACCGGTGTCAACATCGAGCAGAAGTTCGAGAGAAGGCTCTGGCCCTTCCAGACGTCTTCCCTCCACCGCAGCGGCGCTCGCAAGGACAAGGGATGTCAACGTGATGACCGACAGAATGAACATCACGAACCCTGAGGAAGAGCAGCCCTGTAGAGAGAATGAAAACAGGATCATGGGGGAAGTTGGCATTTCAAAGCAACGAAGAAGCGAAACAAAAATATGGCTCCACCTTTAGTGCATTCGTAAACAAACATATGCTGCCGGTAATTGTGGTCACCATCGCGTAGTGACCTGCCATGAAAGGGTACACACTTCACTCCGAGCAGTATTTGTAACACCACTACCTCTGGCCTCCCATTTACTTACAGTACACCTGTGTAATCGCTAACCCGATTCCGGCACATGTCAGGGCAATTTGACGAACCCATCACATTTCCGCTATCTGCCAATGACCGACGTCGATTTTTTTCTGGTGTTTTGGTTTGAAGTGTCGCGTGATTCTATGTCATCGAGAAATACGCGACCGGAATACTGCCCTAGTTTTGCATTTCTTTCTGTGATTTCCTTTCTCAATACGCCAATTTTGATTTCCATTCAGTCTTTGCAAAAGCGTCGAGTGAAGCCAATTCACAATGTGTAAAGCGCAGTGTTTTTGATTCCGTGTGACGAAAGAACGACATAAGCAAAAGCTGCTTTCAACTAAAATCTGTTGTGTAAAGGACACATACATACATGGATACCATGCGCACATCTGTGAAAGCTGAAGTTCAAAGCGCACAAAACACCCATACAAAAATGCCCTATGGGCGTCTATGGAAAATTGTATGGTGAGCTATGGCTGTCTATGGGTCCCTATGGTCACCCATAAAAGGGCATAAATTAGGCTATAGCCAGCTATTGAAGTTTTTATGCATCCTCCACTAAAGAATGTAAACCATACAATTCTCTTTAGACGATTATAGAACATCCTAGTGTGTTTAGTCCATAGAGTCACAGCTATTCAGCTCCCTTACGAAAATGCCATATATGGCCCATATATAAATTATATGTGGCCATATATCGCTATATAGGTGTTCATATGTGGCTATCACTTGCCATATATGGCGCTAGATGCTTCTTTATATGGCATGAACACCTTTATGACACCATCCGATTGATGTATTACACGAAATGCAGCCAGATATGCATCCAGTTACTGATATATACAATTAATTCATGCAGTTCCAAGGCAATATATATGCAAATACTATATTTAATTAACAATCACAGGAATATGAATTCCCTTTCAATATAAATTCCACGAAAACAATTTCTCTTTAATTACCCAGTTACGTTGCTGATAGTTTTTCTACTATACAGAGATCTTTCCTTGCATACTTCAAAACTGCAATTACATTTAATGCAGCTGTCTTAGTTCTTTATTTGTTATATATGCAACAGCACAACAAACAGTTTTTATTCTTTCTTTTTCAACACTGCATTTATGTATAGCATCGTCCAATAGCTGGTTATGCTTGCTGTGAAAAACATTTCGCAGTTAACAGCCTTAATTAGTTACGAGAAAAAGATATTTTCAGTATAAAAAATAAGTAGTGGTGGCATTTGAAAGAATGAAACCTGTTTATTAATCGGAGCGCTCTGGCGAGTAGGTTTAAAATTGCGTTCAGTAGACAAAAAGAATGTTCAGAAATCACACTCTGGCCTAGAACTCTTCCTGTGTGTACGAGATTTCGGCGCACGTTAAAGATCCCCAGGTGGTCAAAATTAATCCGGAGACCTCCACTACGGCGCGCCTCATCGCCTGCGTTGCGTCGGTGCGTTAAACACTACAATCAATCAATCTAGAACTCTTCTGCTATCGTGATGTTTTTCAGCTTCAGAAAGATATGATATTTTTGTACATAAAATCATTGCCTCTCAGTAAATATCTCTTTTAAGTAGTGCTGTGTCATATTACACTACTTTATTGCCATTGTGAAAGCATTTATAAATTGCTTTCACAGCTAACGAGACGGCATTTGGGTAGAACCGCTCAGTTTGTCCTCCATTAATGCTCCGTGCCGGTGCGCACCGTCGGGGAGCACTGTGCACCGCGCCGGATTTGGGGGCAACCCTGGTGCATGTTTATCGAGGACGCTATACAGTGACGCAACTCGATCGGTTAGCGATAGCTACAGCACGGCGCTGAAGCGGCGCCGCCTGCTGCGCCTACCCAATGTCGCGGTCGCTACAGCATGACGTGCGTGGCGCGTGATTCAGATCATTCAAACAGCCCTACAGCGCATGGCACCTTGAAAGAAAATGGACCTTTTTCAACCAGCGATGTGAGAATACCCGGGCTGCTGGTCCGCCACTCTTGGAAGGCGTCTCCCGCAAAATAAACAAAGGGGCACTCCTCAGCTTTCCGCTTGGGGAGTGACTATGCTGTCTAGCCTTGCACGTTTTTCTTTTTTTTTCTTTGGGCATCTCGGGGTGGTTTCATAGGAACACCGATTGGAAAGGGAGAAAGGCTCCGTGCGGGTGCGCCCTTTCCACCCCTCTTGTCACCGCGACTTCTCGGAATCACACGTCAGGCTGCAGGGTGCCCCCACTGTAGGGCACATTCGGCATTCCCCAGCGTGTCTTTTTCCACGTGCGCCTCTTCGCCGTCGAGTCGCTCGTTTTCTGTGTGTTTCTGTGAGTGTTTCCGCGTCTGCAAATTTTGGCAATGTCGAAGTAAGTACACTTAGATGCCGTGCAAGTGCTGTGTACGACGATGCCGCGGCGACTACACCACGGGCACGAAGGTACACGTGTTCACGTTCACGAGGGAAGAAAGACTGAGGAATTCATGGATACACGCGGTGCCGCGACAAAGCCTAACCGAGAATTACAGGGTAAGCTCTTTTTTTCATTTTGGTATAGAACTGTGCTTTCATTTCAAGAGGATACACGTGCACGTGTGACTGGATCCCAAGCCGCACTTTTGTATGACAAGCACCGAATGCTTTGCTTATTGGAGGTAATATTTTTTCTAGGTATGTGAACTTAACGCACACAGATCAAGCCAGTGGCCTTCGCTCTCGCGGGTACAACCAGTGTACCCAAACAACGGATGTCCGAGCCTCGACCGGTATAAACACGCTAGAACCAGTGGAACCGGAATGTGGTTCGAGACTCGCTTAACCTGGGTGGTGCGTCTAATGCGTTCTATCACTCGATGCTTTACGCTTCCGAATTCTCTAGAAAAGTTGCCGCGGCAACTCTACTTGTTTTAATAGAAGCGCTGTTTTACAGCTCACCCTCTCCGTCCCTTTTTCCGCTGAAGAAAATTGTATTAGCGTAAGGGCTTCTTCTCTGAAATTTGTCGTGCGCGTACATACGTGTTGAGGTTGCAGCTAATGTGTTTCCAAAAGTTGTAAGGGTGGTAGTGCTCAGTTTTCTTCAGAGCTGTTAACCTGGACACTCAGTGTTTCGCAGTTTTACCGCCGTTTCCTACATCTATTTTTCAAAAACTTAGTGCGGGCCACTAGTTCGGCGCAGGTACAGTCGAATGCTTTATGTCAGTAAACACGGGAGCGCGTGCCGCTCAATGCATGCACAGGGCTTTGTTGGGAGGCTGACGCGCCCTCGCAGTTTGTCCACTTAGTGGGCGCACTCCCTAGCTGAAACCGCTTTATCGCGTGGCTGCCTGCTGCATTAGTTACGTCGCGGAAGATAACGCATTTTTTTATCACTCAGTCGGGCAGCGAAAGTGAACATTTTAATGCATTCGCTGGGTAAATTGACCGGAACATGAGCACGTGAAAGAACAACAGCATCGCTTGTTTGGCAAAACAGGTTTGCGGTCTTATTTATTTGAAGGATGCGGTCTTTATCCGGTGGCTTTTCACAGCTCGGATTAGGATGCAGTTTTTCAGTGTCCACGCACGAAAGGGCGTTTTCTACTTGTGCTGTTTCAGACGTCGGGAGTTTTTTCAAGTTTCTTCAAAATAATGCGTTATCTCAAAATTGTTTTATTTTGCTTTTATATGGTATCATCCGAGTTTTGAGTACCGTGCTAGCCAAATATTGCTTCTTTATAGCCGATATAGCACACAACTTAATGTTTCAGTTTTGTTATAAAAAGAATGTGCCACTGAATTGGAGCGTGACCAACCAAAGTTCGTGTTAAGTTCGCTGCAGCAGAAAATTCGCTATATTAGCGTTCGTTATAGCGTCGTTCATCTGTACTCCACAGGGCATTTAAATATAGCTTACACATCTTAACAAAATAATATCTACGGGGCTTTCACTTATACTTTAAAGAAAAGTCGGTGAATATAAATGCAGGATAATGAAATCTTAGTACTATTAGTAGCACTACCGCCATGTCAAATCTGCCCGAGAAATGTGCCCCTTGCATGAGCATGCTATTCTGCTGAATTTGGTTAATGAATTTTCGATCATTTCTGTTTGTTGTTTTCGGTGTTAGCGCTACAGTGGAGTTGAATAATGAGGTGCTTTTTTGCCTCGTTACATTCTCCAGAAAGGGGTGTAAAAGCCAAATGTTTGAACATTCCAGCCATCCAGGAGACACCTCTCCCTGCAGGAATTGATGCCATTTTGGGCGGCTTTTTTCTTCTGATCTACATAAGCAGAAAAAATGTTCTGTGGGCTGCAATTTGCATTTACATTTGACGAAGTGATTAGCTGAAGTGCATTTGTTTAAACCTCAAGCTGAATTGTCCAAATTAGGAGTTATCGATTTAAACAAATAAAATTTATTTTGTAAAAGTTGCATAAAGGTGTCTATGGTGACAAAATTGCAAGGAATTACCTTTCAGCATCACTAATAACAATTGTACTCTGTATCCTGTTGTGAATAATGTAAGGCAGAATAAAAGTATTAGCAAGGGGTGGAAATTGGTTCCGGCCCTCTAATTATTTGAGGACGTGACAGTAATTTTTACGAAATTTATTTTCAGGATTAATGAAAAAAGAGCTTGGACATTGACTACTGATAACTCTATTTGTTTCATTTCATTTGCAAGATTTAGTAAAGCCACAGCTAAATACAAGAGGTAAATCTAAATAAATGCAGTGAGAAACTTGTGCTTCCATCAAAGGGGACCAAGCTGGCCAAGAAGAATGCAGCCACTGACCCATCGCCACAACAAAGCAACCTGCAACCCCCTTAATTCGCATGCACGCGCAGCATTTTTGTAATAAAATGTGGAAGGTATGTCATGAAGTGTTTTTCAGCATTTGGGGTGAAGCATTAATTGCTGCTGTTAACTGAAGTTTATTATATATGCTATCCACGTGGTCAAAAGCTCAATCCATATATAGCCATATATAATGTTAGGCCGCCATATATGGCTTACCTATGTATGGCCTCGCCCATATATGGCCACGTCAGGAATTGGGCATATAGGCCATATATGGCCCCACCCATATATGGCCATATCAGGAATTTGAATATATGGCCATATATGGCAATTTTTATATATGGCCATATATAGCATTTTTGTAACCTAGGTTGCGGTAGCCAGCTAAAGAAAAATGTATGGCTTTAGTTCTATAGACCAGCCGCGACAAAGCTTTTTTGGCTGGCTATAGACCATTGTTTAGGCTTAAGTGTACAGACTTGAAACCATTCAGCTGTCTTTTGCCATCTATTGAAAAGAGTTCGTCCTAAAGCTAAAGAGAGAAAACCATAAAAGCTCATTTGGCTGGCTATAGGCCGTTGTTTAGCTCTAACTCTACAGACTCAGAACCATTCAGCTGTCTTTTTCCAGCTATTGAAAAGAATTCGTCCTAAAGCTAAAGAGAGAAAGCCATAAAAGCTCGTTTGGCTGGATATAGGTCGTTGTGTAGCTCTAAGTCTACATACTTGGAACCATTCAGCTGTCTTCTGCCAGCTATTGGAGAGAATCTGCCCTAAAGCTAGAGAGAGGCACCCATAAAAGCTTCTGCGGCTATATACAGCGCAATATATAACTGTAAACTTTTAGACGTGTGACAATTAAGCAACATTTAGCCGGAATTAAGAAAGCGTTTGGCGCAGAATTTACAGGCCTGCATCCATAAAAGCTTCCTTATCTAACTACATAGTGACATAAGGCTCCAAGTCTCCAGCCGCTAATAAAGAAGTGTTAGCCTATAAAGGTATAATTCGAGCAACCATTAAATCCTATTCCGCTGGTTTCAATATGACTTATGATGCGTAATTCATATACTCATGATTTACCTAGCTACATCTACAACACAGATTGAATAACGATGATGAGGTTCATCGGCCAGTTATATGAAAGTTTTTATTCAATAACGTTAGGTACTTATTATACCAACAATACGGGAAAAGTGCAATTAAAGGCAGCTACAGATTAACGCTCAAATTCAGGTTGCAATTTTGGATATACTGCGCGTCGGCAAAACTTGCAAATGAACGTTGACGGAAAGACGTATAAGTTCGGAAAATTCTTTCTCTGCGGCCCTTCGCTGCCGCGGTCAAGTAAAAAAGCGGGCTTCTCTGAAAACGGCCCTGTCAGCGTCGAAGCAAATTGGAAAGAACTTTCGCGGCCCACGGTACGTGCGGACAGAGTCAGAAATATGGTGGCATATGCGAACAACCGCATTTTTTCTAGATATAGCTGGAGTCTAGGAAAAGTTGGTATAGAGATGGTAGGGAGCTCAAGGGTGGACCCTGAAGTCTAGGGCACCGGATGCAGCCGCTCTTCCCCTTGACCCCTCATCAGTTCGCGCTGATTTTGAGGTAACGATCGAGCTGGTCAAAGCTGCTTCCCACGTCTCGGTGGAGGTGAAATATGTAATGTTTGAGCTGATCTCCTTTGAGCATAGCCTTTGCACATGGCTAGGTTGCGTGGAAGAGGGTGGATGTTTCCCGGAATTCAGCAGAGTTTTAAGTTAATGCGTGATGTTCCCAATGGACATCTTTGCCCGCATAGTTCTGTGGACACCTGTGTTGGTTTATTCTCCACAGTGTTTGTGACTCTGCAGCATAGAGACACCCGTGAAGCAAGGCGAAAAATCATGTTCCTAGCGGAGGATGAGGAGACGTTCTTAGCGTTTTTTTGGGGGAGGGTGGTAGTCGTAGTGGCAAGGAGCCCGGTATGCTGGTTCGCATGCCTCTTGGTCGGTGCTTTGTCCTCTTCCAGGCCCTTGTGTGCGGGTGTCCAGGCGACGTTAACTGTCTGAATTGTGGAAGGGAGTATCTTACCGAAGTGTATAGGTATTCTGACTGTAGAAAACAGTCCCATGTCCTTTGAGATTCTGCAATGATGTTTACGCTTCTATTCGATACTTCCGCAAGTCGGATTGCCAAGAGGATGTCTCCAACTTCCGCTTCTTTGTTCCTGTACGTAGACGGGCCATGTACGAAGAAGGCCGAAGTAGTGAACTACGACAATTGCTGCCTCATAATACTTTCGTAGATGCCGGAGTCGGTGGTGCATATTGTGGTCTCATAATTTTGAAACTTTCCTCAAATGAACTTGATCCTGCCATAATACCTGTTTTTGTGCAGGTTTGGATTGGTGTTTATGATAGAGGACAGTTATTAATATGCGTAGTCGCTGGATCGCTGAAGGGTGATTTCCCTAATTTTTTCAAAAGCGTTATGAAGGCAGAGATTGAGGGCCCATTCATCGTCATCATTATCAACATTTTATAAAGGTCGGCTGCAAATGCAACTCACGAGCAGTGGGAGAGTGAGCCTGCCTTCTCAGACCTGAGCAAGCAGCTTTGGCTCCCTGAAATGGCGAAGACGGCAGGCCGCACAAACTGAGCGTTGTACTGAGGACCCCTCCCACGAACCCGCTAGACTTCACTGTAATAAAGCTTTGCTCTCATTGACCTTCACCGCTGTTGTCCTGCACTGCCCCAGTTCATTATTTGCCTTTGAATGTTGTTATGTCATCGCTCTATCTAGTTAATGGGCTTACGTTTGTTGTAGATCCGTCCCTGGCTGTCCATTCTGTTCCCCTCGTGGTTCACCCATTGTCAGCTCGTCTCACGGTCAAAATTGCGAGGTTGAGGACTGCTGCTGTCCGGATTATAGTGTTTCTTTGATTTTCTTCGGTGCGGGGAAAAATGTGTGCTACGGTATGCTCTGCAGTATCCGGCTCATGATCAGTGCTTGAATGAGTCTTACATTTGGAAGAAGAGGAGCGTTGACGTGTCCCGCATGGGCTTTGCTTATTTTAAGCCTCAGGTGCAATATACGCCAAGTCCTGAGGACAAACCTCTCACTAACGCCTTCGCGAAGTTCTTAGGATTACGCCAATACCAAACTTTGGCCCGTAAGTGCATTATTTTTTATTTTACGGGCAGCCTTTGCTCGAAGGTGGCGGCGTTGGTCTAGGCCTGTTGCCTAGACCTACAGCTTCGAACCCGTCACAATGACAACCCCTCCTGCGACCTTGGAGCAACCCTCAAGCTACGCGCAAGAGCAACGAAGTGACGAAGAAGCAATGGAAGACAACCACGAACAAGAAGATACCACGACGACGAACAGTAAGGAGGAATGGATTGAAATCATCAGCCGAGCCCAGCGACGCAAACAAAAGGCAAGCAGCGCTACGTTAAGAGTAACCCCTAATCATTCATCGGCCGGACCTAGCACAACGACTTTTAAGCCTAAGCCACCCCCATTTCCGAAAGACGACTACAAGCTCGTGATTAGACCCAAAGAAGGTTTATCTCTAACCAAATTGAACCCGGCCAAGCTCGCCGGAGCCATTTTACATGAATCAAGACTTACCTGGCGAGAGGCAGACATTCGTATTAGAGTGGAAGAGACTCAAAACATCATCACCTTGAGCACACCTCACCAGAAGGCAGCGAGGGCCCTCAATCAAATCCGGGAGATAACAATTGACGGGAAAACACATCCGGTCAACATCTATGGACTGGCCCCCGCCGACTCGGTCAAAGGAGTGATTCACGACGTACCACTTCACTACAACATGCAGCAAGTCCTCGATGACCTCTACTCCCCGGGGCATGAGCTCCTGACGTGCCGCCGCCTCGGCAATACTGGGACTGTGGTGATTACCTTCCAAGGACACAAGGTACCTTTTTATGTGTACTACATGGGAGTTGAAGTTAAATGCTACTTATACAGGAAGACTGTACCAGTGTGTAGTGTGTGCCACGTGTTGGGACATCGTGCCGACGTGTGCCCAAACCCCACCGTTCGGTCTTGTGACCTCTGTGGGGCACGGGATCCGACACCAGAGCACGTCTGCAAGCCGCAGTATGCCCTATGCAACGGAGACCACCTGACTGCGTCCAAAGGGTGCCCCAAGAGGTTTTGCGAGCCTTTCGTCTTGCGCCAGAAGGCCCTGGCGAGGGATCGTGAAACCCGGCGCGTGTCCGCGCAATCCAGGCCCTCACGGAGCAGGTCTCGCGGACGCAGCTCATCCCGTCACGCATCCCGTGGGCCATCCCGCTCCAGATCCAGATCCAAGAAGCGGAGCACATACCACGCAGGACAGGTGAGCTGGGCAAGCATTGCTTCTCCCGCTGCTCATACCCCGGCACTTACCCAACACCAGTGTGCCGAGTGCACAAAGGTCAAGGCAGAGAATGAAAGACTAGAGGCCGAATGAGCGCAAGTTCAGGCAGAGCTAAGGAGTCTTAGGGAAGAGTTCGCTGCCCTCAAGGAAGCAATAACTACGCAGACCAACTAGAAACGCAGGAGGATGGTGGTAAAGAAAGATCTCCCAGTTGAGCCGGAACAGCCTAGAGTTGAGCCACGAGAAGAAAACACACCAATAGTTGAAATAATCACCAAGACAATCGAGGCGCAACTGAAACAGTCTACAGCGAGTATCACAGAGCAGCTTGGCACACTAACAGCACGGGTCGATTCAATGTACAAGGAATCAGGGGCCATGCACAAAAGAATCGAGGTGCTTGAAAAGTCTCCGAGCAGGCGTCGAGAGAAGCCTTACGACAGACCAAACACGCAAGATCCCCAGGAAGGCTTCTCAGGTAGTAGCAATGGCCCGTAACCACAAGTCGAAGCAAAGAACAACAATATGGCAGTGGAACTGCAGGAGTATTAAACCTAAAGTCGGATCCCTGCAGCAGTATATAGGAACCGTCAGTATTCTACCAGGCGTAATTGCGCTCCAAGAAACCAATGCACCGGTCAAACTACCGGGCTACATGACTCACGGAGATTCCCAAATCAATAATTCAGCTACACTCATCAAAAAGGAAATCACAGCCATACAGCATTCGTTAACCCAGCATGAACAAATCGGAGTGCTGTCCGAATTGATCCCCAGAAAAACAGGGAGAGCCCAGAGCCTGTTCATCCTCAACGTGTACTGTCGCCCCAAGAGGAAGCAGGTGGAGATAAAGCAAATAATTCAACAGGCGGTGCGAGTAGCAGCTGATAACCCGCTCATCATTGTAGGCGACTTCAACGCCGCTCACCCACTGTGGGGATACGGTTACACCAATAAAAGAGGCACAGAACTCAGCCTTGCCATGGAAGAACAAGACCTCACGCTGGTCACTGACCACTTGGTCCCCACACGAATGGGTAACAGCGTCACCAGGGATACTTGCCCTGACCTCACGTTAGTGAAGAATATTAGTGAGGTCAGCTGGACCAACACAGGTGAAAACCTAGGCTCTGACCATGATATCATATCCACAGTCATCCTAGGTCCCGAGTACCGAGACCACCTAGGTGAGGCCAAAATCACTGATTGGCACAAATTTCGTGAACGCCGGGAAGCCCAAGAATTATCTAGCGAGATTACAAGCATACAGAAATGGGCCAGAGGAGTACGGGAGGACATGAGATCCACGACCCAGAAAGTAAAGACCACCACGCAAGTGCCTAGCGTCGATCCCAAGCTGCTTCACTTATGGGAGGCAAGAAGAGGACTGATCCGCAGGTGGAAAAGACAACGCCACAACAGAAAGTTGAAAAAGCGCATAGCCGGACTCACCGCGGAAGCGACGAAATACGCAGCACAGCTGAGTCGAGAGAATTGGCTCTCCCTTTGCGATGGTCTAAAGGGGACTCTTAGTAGCTCAAAGACGTGGAGGCTGCTGAGATATTTGTTAGACCCGGCCAACAGCAAAGGCCAATCTCGCCGCACAATGACGACGGTTCTGCACTCATTTCCCGGGACGCAGTCAGAGCTACTAAAGAAATTGCAGGACAAATACTTGCCACCATCCCCTGTTACGCCTATCTCAGACTACACGGGAAGGCCAAATCCTGATTTGGACAGGGACATACAGCTATGCGAGGTGGAAGCTGCAATGGCAAAGCTTAGACGCAACACCACTCCGGGACGAGATGAGATTACCAATAAAGCGCTAGCAAACCTCGAGCCTTCCTCGGTGACTGCTCTCACCGCATACATGAACACCTGCTGGAAGAGCGGAACCCTCCCACCGGAATGGAAGACCGCAGAAGTGCGATTCATTCCCAAATCTGGCAAGGAACCACACATTGAAAACCTCAGTCCCATCTCTTTGACTTCTTGCGTGGGGAAGCTCATGGAACACATTGTCCTCACGAGGTTGCACAAATACCTAGAAAGCACCGGAAAACTGCCATCAACCATGTTTGGCTTTAGGCCGCATCTTTCAACTCATGATATCCTCTTACAACTGAAAGAAGATATCATGATGCAAGCCAACAGCCACACGCCAAAAGCCATACTGGCCCTCGACCTAAAGGGGGCATTTGATAATGTCACCCACCAGGCTATCTTAGTAAACCTCAATGGTCTAGACTGTGGGAACCGGACTTACAACTATGTCCGAGACTTTCTGTCAGGACGGAAAGCAGTTATCAAGATCGGAGACATTGCGTCGGACCCCATCGACCTCGGTGGGAGGGGTACGCCACAAGGAGCGGTTCTGTCACCCCTACTGTTCAATATCGCCCTTATTGGCCTCCCCGCTAAACTAGGGGTCATACCAGATCTGCACCATGGCTTGTACGCCGACGATATAACGGTGTGGACTGGAAAGGGCTAGGTGGGGGAAATGCAGGACCGCTTACAACTTGCCGTCGACGTAGTCAATGAATACGCGAAGAGCTGTGGCCTCTCTTACTCACCGCAAAAATCAGAGCTCCTCATGGTGCACAGGGGAAGGCGGCAAGCCCCAAGCATCGAGATCATCTTGGATGGCCATACCATCAGGCCTTCCCGTCAGATCAAGATCTTGGGAATGTTCTTCCAGGCGGACAGCAGGAACACAGTTCTTATCAGCCGGCTCAAGCGCACTACCGAACAAGTGACACATATGCTCCGAAGAATAACGACAAAGTCTACGGGCATGAAAGAGGCGGACACACTTCGCCTCGTTGAGGCCTTTGTGATTTCCCGACTGGCTTACACCCTTCCGTATGTCATACTCAATAAGACTGAAACAGCTAAATTGGACGCAATAATCAGAAAGGCATATAAGCAGGCTCTGGGCCTCCCAGTAAGCACCTCGAATGAAAAACTTATAAAACTGGGTATTCACAACACAGTGGCTGAAATCATCGAGGCTCATCTATCAAACCAGCGACATAGATTGGGGTCAAGTATTACTGGGAGAAGCCTCCTAGGCAGACTAGGAATGACGTCCCCTGAAGAGGTACAGTATCGGGATATGCCAATCGAACTGCGAGAGAAGATTGCAGTAGCGCCAATACCGCGCAACATGCATCCAGTACATCATGCAGGCAGAAGAGAGGCAAGAGCTCGTGCAATCGGAAGGGTCAATGACAAAAGGGCCAGCACGGTCTATACTGATGTGGCTGACTACGCCAGAAGGGGATCGATGACTGCTGTTGTGACAACCGCAACGTCGCATATTACCAGCATTACCCTACCCTGCACGACCACTGACCAAGCAGAAGAGGCTGCCATTGCCTTGGCCATCTCTCAGACCACCGCAGATACAGTTGTCACAGACTCCCAACAGGCATGCCGAAATTACCTGCATGGAAGAATATCCAAATGTGCCTTAAATATTCTTCTTCAATGTCCGCTTCACCGACGAGTCAAAATACTCTGGACTCCAGCCCATTCGATCCTCAAGGGCAACAACACCGCCCATAATACTGCCCGAGAGCTATCCCGCCGGGCACCACGAGGGATAGAGGCTGCGAGCCCATTGCTCACCTACCACGAGATCAGCCAGCATTACAGGCTCGAGCGCAGGATTTACCCCCCGGCCCACGAATCCTTAACGAAAGCCCAGGAAAGAATACTTAGGCTGCTTCAGACGAATACGTTTCCCCACTTGACGAAATTGCGCCTAATGTACCCGACCCAGTACTCCTCTCTGTGTCAGTTTTGTGGCGAACCTGGCACGCTCTACCATATGGTGTGGGGTTGTCAGAAAAACCCCAAGTTGGACAGAATTCCTCGCCCGTCTTATGAGCAGTGGGAGAGCGTGTTGTCCAGTTCCAGTCCGGAAGACCAGCTTTGGTTGGTTGAAAGGGCTGTCGCAGCTGGCACCACGAATGGGGTCCTGAAATGAGGACACCACTCCACATTTTTTTTTCTTTTTTTTTTGCTAATAAAGAAGTTTATTCTCTCTCTCTCTCTCTCTTACATTTTCTTCTTCTTTCTTTCCTGCTCTTCTCTTGGTTGCGTTTTATGAGTGGGCAATGGGGTTCAATGTTTCCTCTTTCTTAGCGGTTGTGAGTTCGGCCTTGCCTCTTCACTCTAGAGCCACGCCGAGCATTCATACGTGACTATTCTCTGGGAGAACATCCTTAGCTGGTTTGGGACGATATTTAACTTTGCAGCGTGGCGCCCTCCGTCGTTTGCCAAACGGAGCTTGCAGAGGAAACAAAACCACGGGAAAACTGAAAAGTAAGAAAATTCATGTGATGAGACCCCATAAAATGGGTTTCCGTAGCCTATCCCTCCATTGAGTAATTGGCTGACCCCTATCGCGTTTACGGTTGATGATGGAGGGAGGGGAAATGGAGAGGGGAAAAGGGTGGAAATTTTGGGGGAAAGGGTGTGCTTAGCTAGCACTCGATAAACGTGTCTGGAGATGTTTGGGAGAGGCCTTCGCCCTGCAGTGGGCCCAACAAAGCTGATAATGATGTTGACTGAGTTTGATTTGACTTCGTCACTGCTCGTAATCAATCCCTTCCTTAATTTCTGAGAGACTGGCCTTAATCCTTCGCCCCTGTTTTAGTTGGGGGACCCAATGTTGGTGCCGGAATCAGTACGGCGAGAAAGACGCCGGCGTGGCTCAGTGGGGAAGGCATTGCGCTGCTGAGCCCAAGGACACGGGTTCAATTCCCGGCCGCGGCTGCCGTTTGCAGATGGACGCTGAAACCATAAACGCCCGTGTGTCGAGATTTCATCGCACGTTAAAGATCTCCAGGTAGTCAAAATTATTCCGGAGCCTTCCACTGCGCCGTGGTTCATAGCCCAGGTGTGGCTTCGGCCCGTGGATTACCAGATATTCGTATTTTTTATCTTCTGGTAGAAAGACGCTCTGGTGTGATGGCGCCGGTGGCGGGCACGGCTATCGAGTACGCTATCACCGACTGGGCGGTGAACGAACTTCACTGCGCAGGTGCGGCACCTGCTGAAAATGCGTGTCCTTTCTTTCGGCTCCGCCATAGTATCATTGTACTTCTTTACACACTTCAGTTGCCCCTGCGCCATTTTCCAGATTCAGGCCGGCCCTCGAATCTTGATGCCTCAGTCGTACCTTCCGGGTGGCAGCGGTGACGCATTTCCGTGGACGCTTGATGAGCACGGCTGACAGCGTACGGCTTACAGCCACGGGGAAAGCGAAAAATTAGCCAAATAACACTATCGCGTGAAATCAACGTTCGCAACGGTCGAAGCAATGGTCGAAGAAAATCCTTTTTGCAAGGAGTGTCTGCAGCTAGCGCTCGGTTAACTGCCTCAATGTGCTTGTATCCCTCTCGCGAAAGCCTGGGCTTCCAAATAAGAGTTACGGAAACTGGGTAGTGAGTGTGTCCTGTATACATTTACCTCACAGCCACATTCTATCGCAGCTATCCTAACAAACCACATTCAAGGCAGCCGAACAAGCGCAAGCACCGCACACGAGAACACGAGCATCGCACACGGTTAGCACACGAGCACCACACACAAGTGCTGAACGACCTGACACGAGTTTTTTTTTTTTTTTGAGTCTTCAGTAATAGAAGCGGCGATAAACGCTCTTTTTGCGGAATACACACGAGAAGGAAGAATTCGTCTGAGTAACAGCGATTTCACATAAGGGTGGTCGCATGTGAAGTAGAGAAAGTGGGGATAAGGCCGAAATGTTACCCGAAAGATATTATTACAGCAGGAATCCACGAGGGGAAAAAGAAAGGCAGAGTCTGTGTGTCGGTGTCTCATTTCGAACTGTGCACAGGGGCACAGAACGAAGACATGCCGAGAGACTAAAAAGATGGTGGGAAACCAGTAGGAACGAAACGAAAAACAAAAATTCGACAACAAAACCGCCAAGTTTATTGAATAGAAACTTGGGAACATAGTTAAGTAAATTCCAGAAGTAATATCACAGACATTAAATTAATAGAAACGGTGGATGGTCATATCAGTCATGGTCCAACGGGCACCGTCACTAAAACCCAACGAAACAGGAGCATAACGATGCAGACAGGAAGGTTTTGGGTCCATATTTATGTCGAGAGAACCCCCACAATCTGTCCTTGGAGGCAGCAGTTGATGTAAGTAGCCTCCTGGGGAACAAAGACTTGAAATCATGTCCCGCGAATCTAACCCGCGCAATGGTAAAAAATGCGCTACAGCAGTTGCGCCGGCGGTGGCGCCGCGAGTCGGGAGTTCTGTCAACGGCGGCCCTGGCGCTGCCTTCCCGGTAACGAACGCAGTGTCTGTTCCGTGTCGTCGAAGATTGGTCTAGTTACGAGGATTCGGTGCACAAGTAAGGAACGGGGGGCCGTGAGTTAGCCGGGTATCCGCTGTTGGGAGCAGCAGCAAGCAGGTAGCAGTGGGCGTGCAGGCCTGACGACTTCCGCAGCATGTCCTGGCCGAGAGCTTCGCGTAAGGCCCGGGAATAGCACTTTCTTTTTTCCAAAAGGGACTGCAACAAGACCGCCTTCATCTGTGAAGTTGAAAGAGAGTTAAATGAGAGGGAAAAAAAAAGAACGAGAGTGAGGCGCCACCAGAACGATAAATGTACATCGCAGCGATTCCACAGCAAGGGGTAGCTCAGATCTACAACACTGGGGCTTTAAAGGCAAAAGACTACCTAAACCAAGCGGAAAAAGGAAACGTTTGGCCGCCATACGAACCTAACGCCTTTCAAGCAGATGCAGGGGGACTCTGTCCCAGTTTTCGTCCTCGGAGTGGCCGTCCGTGTAGTTGCCAGCTGCCGAATGAATCAGAGTAGGCATGTGTGCGGGTTATATAGGCGGACAGGACAACTGCAATGGGCGGCTGCGCATGCACCAAAGCAATTTTGCAATGACTGGGGTGAGCTTCAGTGGCGCGCATGCGCAGTTAATAGCTTCAAGAGAAGAATTACATTTACCCTTCAATGAAATTGGATTCGATAATAGGATAGTCAACAAAGCCATAATTTAGAAGTGTTTTATCAATGTGGGATATGCTCGCGCACACGCACGAACAAAATAAAAACGGGACAAGCGAAGGAATCAAAGCGCGCAGCTTCACAGCCAACTTTTATTATCAGAAAAACTGAACAGAAATTAACGGTTTGCCACGCGGCCCGATGCCATGCACTTGAACTGCGGAAAGCATCCTATCACCAAATGCTACGCGTGCGTAGCTAGCATTTGTATCTCTTTGACTAACAAAACTTGAAAAAGGTGCCTCTGCGCAGTCACCCTTCTGTGCCGAAATGTGAAAGGCGTCCATCGGGCGGTACAACAGAAAGTTTGGCCTCAAGGAGAAAAAAAAAAAAAATGCTGCAGGCTGCAGTAGAGGTGCAAGGCTGGAGAAACAACAGAGCTGACGGCTCTTCCCTCTTCGTCAGAGACCCGGCTATTGCACCTCACATGGATTTCCGAACTTGCCGCTTAAAGTTCGTCATGACTGCCAGGCCCGGATCGTTTGGTTCACAGCCTTTCACATCCCTCGCAAAGTAGACCGCGTTAGCGCGCTCTAGAACCCGAGGCAACCGGCTTCGCGAACTTGGCGCCTGTAGCCTGAACTCGGCAACTGTGGTCCCCTCTTCGGCCGCGAACACGTGAACTGGCAAGGAGAACAGAACGCGAGAGATCACTCCACGGACGCAATCACATAGAACCCGATTTTCTAACGCGAGGGACCCACGTTATATTGCGTCCACAGGAACCGTTTTTTTTTTTGCTGTGGTTCGTCTCTTTTTGTTTCATGCAGGGGCAGCAATTTAGTTGTTTTGTGTTGTCCTTTATTTGGGGAGTGAGTTTATAACTTGTTTCATCCTTGTAATATTTGTTTCCAACCTCCCAAACCGGTGTTTGCATTTGCCTTCATCTTGGGAAAGCGAGATGAAAGGTTTTTGCACGCACAGGGATCTTCAAGTGAACATCGCCTCATGGCCACCTCTTCCCCCCCCCCCCCCCCATTTTCCCCTTCGGCCTCTGGGCCCCGCTTGTGTAAATAAAAGGCTTTCATGCGTTATTTCTGTAGCAAACAGTTTTAAAACTCGCTTCCTGGGAAACTGCGCCTGTTGCGCTTCTAAGTGGATTTCACGGCGCCAAAGTTCCGTGAAATTTCGTGGCACATTTCGGGGAGGTGGCGGCTGCCATGTGCAAGGTATTACGTACAATCACGTGTCTTTAAGGCAGGCTTAAAATTAACGTGCGAGGTTCACGTCCCCGCCTACTGTTATTATACGTCACGCATTTTCAGCCAATCACAAAGAGGTCGCGAGCTACACGACGTATTCTTTTTGAATAGCGAAGACAGGCTTATGTTCTCATGTGTTACATTTCCTCTACCTTTTTCAATCGCGGCAAAAAATGACACACCTACAGTAGCGAGAGGAAAGGGGAAGTTCAGAGCTGGTGCCGGTAAACGCCGTGAATTAACGTCAAAATGGCGAAAGCACAAACACACATCGTTTGTTGGCCCGGCGGATGAATCGAGCTGTAGTGAGAGACAGACATTTTTTATTTTAGGCAGCGCAGGAAAGACAATCGCTTTAAAAAAAAAAAAGAACGAAGGTAGGAAGTGGTGCAAGCGTGCCTGTCTGTGACGCTACATGAGAACGAGTTTACTTTCTTGTAGACTTAGTTAAGATAGCGTTTTGATGGGGTATCCACGCGAGAAGTTTTCGTCAGCTCTCTTGAGCACGTGTCGTTAAGACGCTTTGGACGTGGTTTCACGTATTTTAGTCTTCGTCTACCTAAATAAAAATAGCTTGCTAGTCAGCGCTGCTGGGTGTACATGCTTTGTGAAACATGTTGCGCGCCATAATGACGAACAAAAATCAACCTTTGCAACAGTCGATTATGTGGAAGCAATGTTTTGCGAGGCATCTGTGCAATTAATGCCGGTTTAACGTTCAATTTAATTGTATCTGTCTGAAATATCTGTTGCCCCAAAACGAGTTACGGCGGTCTAGATAGGGAATTGGGCCTGTATAGGTTGACAGAGGCGTAAAGATATGGCCACCGTTATTGCGCATATTTACCAGCAAATCGTGAAGTGTGTAAGACCAGCCCCGATCGCGAGTTTTTTTTTTTTTTTTTTTTTTTTTTTTACAAGAATAGTTGCGACTAACGCACTTTTTGGTGACAACACACGGACACGTGGCGATCTGGAGAATAGCGGCAACGTCAAATGAGTATGTTCCATTGTACAGTCCGGGAAGGGTAACGACTCCAAATAAAAGCGGTGTGAAGTAGGCAGTGCGAATACAATGAGTAGCCAAGGGGAGGGATAGAAATGCAGCCAGTGGTTTGCTGCCCCTTAGGAGCTGTAGAAAGCACCTCAGCAAGATATCCACGCAGGCAGACTGAAAATCGTGTGGTGCGCACAAGCGACAGCTGGGATATCAGATTGCTAACGCAAAGAAATGCAGATGATTCGACAACAAAACAACCAAGTTTATTTCACATAAACTTGTAAACATAGTCTAGTGAAGTCAGACCATAATATCACAGACATTAAATTAAGAGAAACGGGGACTGGCGACATTTTGCGTGGCTCTACAGGCACCTGAACTAACACCCAAACAGAAGAACACTAATAGCGAAGACAGGAACGTTATATGGCGCTATTTAAGTTCACGTAGCCCCCACGACTTGTTCTCGGAGGCAACGGTTGATGACAGTAGCCACTTGGGGGAACAGAGACTTGAAACGAAGTCCTGCGTATAGCCTAGGCGGAATGGTAAGGAATGCGAGACAGCAGTTGCGCCATGGACGGCGTCGGGAACTACCGGTGCTGTCACCGTCGGCTCCGCCTACGCCGGCGCAGTAACGAATGCAGGAAATGTCGCGTGTCGTCCGAGATGGGTCTAGTCACGAGGCTTTGTTGCCTTAGTCACGTGAAGGAGCCCAGTGCCCGCTGCTGCGAGTAGATGGTAGCAATGGTGCAGGTACAGGATCTGAGGACTTTCGCAGGATGACCCGGCCCAGCGCTTCGAGGAAGGCCCTGGAGTAAAAGTGTCATTTTTTTCGGGAGTGACTGGAACAGGACCGCCTTCATCTGCAAATTTCAAAGAGGAAACAAAAATCACAAAAGTGAGGAGCCAGCGAAATAATAGATGTGCATCCCATTCAGCGGTTCCACAGCAACGGGTAGCAAAGATCGAACACGCGCTTTAAAGCCGAAAATCAATTGAAAGCGATGCGGTAAAAGGAAATGTTTCGCCGCCATACGAACCTTGTGCCTTTCAAGCCGATGTAGCAGCTCTGTCCCAGTTTTCGTCCGGAAAATGACCGTACGTGTAGACACCAGCGGCCGAGTGAATCACTTCAAGCATCTATGCGGATTTATATAGGCGTCCAAGACAACTGCAATGGGCAGGTGCGCATGCACCAAAGTATTGTTTCCATGGCAATGTTCAGCTTCGGTTGCGCCCTTATGGGAAATTTATCGCTTCAAGAGAAAAAGATTGCATTTCATTTGCCGCCCAACTAGATTGGATTAGATTATAGGAATGTCGACAAAGATATATAATCGTGGCGTCATTTAGTAATGCGGGGTATGCGCGTGTGCACGCGCATACACACGTGCGAAATGAAAACGGGACAAGCGAAGGAACCCTAAAGAGCCAGCATAGCAGCCAACTTTTATTATCACGAGATCGGAAATTTACACGCTTTGTCTCGTCAAGCGACGAGATATATATATACACTCAGGCTGGGGAAAGCACCAAATGTTACATGTGCGAAGCTAGCATGTGTATCTTTTTGGCTAACAGAACTTGCAAATGGTTGGTAGACGCAGTTATTCTTCTGCGTCGAAATGTAAAAAGCTTCTATGAGGCGGGACAATAAAATATTGGTATCGACAGGAAACGGTGAGTAGCAAAGCTCTTCGCTGCGACTTTCACAGGGGATATAATGGTCGGTTAGCAAGCTGGACCAATGCTCTCTTAGCACAATATTTACAAACAGCCCCGTTACGTTGAATACACCTTCCCACTAGTGAACACAGAGAAAACGGTTCACAATCTACTCCACACTGGCGGGCACTTCAGCGCACCTGCCCACAATTCTTATACCCATTTGGGTTGTTTGACGAGTGGTGATGGCACCTTCCATCAGACGCGCACGCCCGATTCAGCTGTGACGTCACCATCGTCATCATCATTACGCTGGCTGTGTCAACTGCAGGATTGAGGTCTCTAAAGCCGTCTAGAGCGAGAAGTTTAGAGCCGTGAGCCTGCTCTCGTCATCCCACGCGGCCTCCCTTCTTCTCAAGGAGCCCACATGTTGCTGTTCGAACTATGCTCCTTTGAGGGCCACACAGGATGAGCGCTAATCCTAGCTAATCCTAGCAAGATGTCACAGGCCACAACACCCCCCTTCTACTCCACGTTCCCCCACTTGACCTAGAGTCTTCCTGCCAAAACAAAGGCTATTTCTCTCCCTACCTCTCTCCAAAGATCTCCAGCCAGGACTATCGTGTGCTAGCTGAGTCCATTCTTTGCCCCCGTATTTACCTCACCTAATTTGAACTGGAATGCATGTTGAGGAACTGGGCCCCAGGCCATGGCACCGCTCAGAACGCTTTTATTCCACTTCCTCTTCTCCCACCACTCATGATGGTGATAGTCCTATGTTCTTCCTCGTCCTCTTTCCTCAACATACTCCCGCCCGCGACAATGGTTCTTGTGCAGACATTCAGAGAATCTGTAGAGGAAACACCATTAAACTAAATGAGGGCCAGTTCAGCATTCTAGTTGTGCTCGTTTCGTCCGGTCGGTCTCAGTTCGTCCGTCACTTCCTTCTCCAACGATGCTTTGAGCTGTGGTGTCGCTTCCTAGTAACTGCTCTGTTGAGCGCGGGCAACGGAAGCCCATCAAAGCTCTGTCCGGCGGTATCGGCTAAATAGTGGGCTATCCTGGGTCCATGTTCCTTGCACCACCGGGTTGACTGGGGTACCCGGTGTCTCGGTCGCCATCCTTGTCGCCTCCCGGTCGGTTCCTGGTTATTCTGTCGCCGTTTCCTTCGGTAAAAGTGAACAGCAGCCGGCATCCCACTCCTTCGAGGGAATGGGTGCCCTTTTCGTTGTTTGGATTCAGCTGTAGTTACCGTCTGAACCTCAAGTCGGCCGGTCCTACGTTGTCTTCTGTCCCTGGGATTAAGCTTTTCTGTCCTGCGACGATTTGACACGGTGTTCACGAGGGAACCTTTCTCATCCAGTGGAGCCAGAGCTGAATGCTCCTTCACACACTCGACGGGTTCTGTTCCTAGTTTGTCGGCCTGTTCATTTCCCTGTGGTATGAACTCGCTCTGCGGCTGCAGCGTGAGACAAGCAGATTTTGCGACGCATACCGAAGACTCAGTGGCTGCCTCCAGGGTCGCTGCTGTCAGCAATTCATTGGCAGGGACAAAGGGTTCCTCAAAGGCTACTGGAGGGGCGAGTGGAACGCTGCGTGTCGTTGGGAGGGATCCACCTTTAGTGACGGTTTCAGGGGATCTCCACGAAGTCTTGTCTTTACTGTCTTGCGGGGTTGTGCAAACGTAGCCGTTTTTTGATAATGTGTCTCGAAGCAGGAAAATAATTCGAAAAATCATTCCGAGGTATAAATCAGATTCTTCATATTCCTTTGTGTAGTCATCAATGTCCAATAGGTTTCTGACCTGATTGTCGAGCTGTACGAGGGTGATCTGTTTTTGCTGTGCGGATTCGTAGAGGGTTTTCAGCGTACCTGGTTTCACAGGGCGCTGCTCCAATGCATGGTCTGCCGCCTTGACCAGGTCGGAAATCTGTACTCGGAGGGTATCTCTGAGCCGTAGCAGTTGGCCCGCGTCCTCTGCGTCGTCTCCGGGTTCAGTGTAGGTGGTGTGGAGCGTCGAGCAGCCGGCCATGGCGGGCGCTGCCCAAGGGCAAGGCCTCCGAGATGAAGAGATCACAAAGTATCCCAACCAGGAGTTTCCCAGGCCTTGCAAGCCTTGAAGGTGCGCTGCGCTGTCATGTAGTCCACTGGGCCGTTCCTCCCGGGTTTCACGGCACCAAATGTTGAGGAACTGGGCCCCAGGCCATGGCACCGCTCAGAACGCTTTTATTCCACTTCCTCTTCTCCCACCACTCATGATGGTGATAGTCCTATGTTCTTCCTCGTCCTCTTTCCTCAACAATGCATGTGTTTCACACGAGCCTGTCGGGCCGATCTATATTTCCTTTCAAACCACTTTGTGAGACCCCAAGTTTCTTCCCGATACGGGAAGAACGCATAGCTAGTGTATCCGCTTTTTAAGTGACAGAGGGATCTCACTACTCAGTATGTCGGAATGCTGTCAGTATACGGAATGCTGCCCAGCCAGTACTTATTTTGTGGGTATTTTTTTCGTTATTTGGGTCAACACTTATAACTTGCCAAATATAGGCGTAACTGCTCACTGTTTTCCAAATTTTGTTACCTACTCTCAAGGCGCGTTCCGTGGCAGGGCAGTATTGTATTGTGTGTATTGTGTTTTTGATGTGTATTGTGTTTGCCTCCTCTTGGTACTTTATTCGGAGGAATTTGATCCTGGCTTTTCGCCTATATTTTTATTTCTCTGCATTCAATGATTTCGCTAGGGACATGCTTCTATCAGGAGCCGTTGCATCGATGTCTCATCCTTCATGGCGTGCAGTGCGCAGTTTCTTTTCGGGAAGGGGGGGGGGGGGGTGGGGGAGGAGGGAGCTCTTTTGCATACGCTAGCCCGTGCTGATTTCTTTTCATAGCCGCATCTCCATGTCCACCATGAAGGTGGATTCCGTGGTGGCTTCAGAGGTGTTTAAAGACCCAATTTTAGGGCTCGCTCGTATGCTCAGGGATGTTTAGGGCTGGCTTATATGCTGCTCTGATGAAGGTATTTATTTGTTGTTGTATTTTTCAGTGATGGTAACTTTGCGGTGAGGTGGCTGTACCATTTCCGGCTCATGATACTCTCTTCCACAATTTATAAAGTTGCATTCCTCAAACAGCGCTAAGACGACGGGGACAAAAAAAAAAAGACAAACACAGCGCATTTGTTTGTCCTTTATTTGTCCCCGTCATCTTTGCTCTGCTAGAAGAGTGCAACCATACCAGCTAGCTCGACTTTCATTACTGCTGCAGTTCATAAAGTTAACAACGTCGCCTGGACACCCGCACAGAAAGGGCTGGAGGAGAACGAGGCACCGAACAAGATGCATGAGAACTCACACACAAGTGCTCCTTACTTGTGACCCCGACTACTGCCTTACCATATAAGAAAAGTGATAAGAACAACTGCTCATCCTACGCTGAGGAACATAATTTTTCGCCTCGCTGCAAGGGGGCCTCAATGCCGAAGGATCGCCACCTCTGCGGAGGATAAACAAACGCAAGTATCTATAAATCTATGTTCGCGAAGATGTTTGGTGGAGACGGCCCACATTAAATTTAAGCTCTGTTAAAATCGGGGAAACATCCACCCTCATCCATACAACCCTCTTCCGTATGCTATGACCTGTCTTTCTCACTCCGAGAAAGTATTGCCACCATAACAACGAACGCTAGAGTTTTTTTTTTTTTTAGCCACTTTCGGTCAATCTTCAACGTGCACGTATGCTTGGTCTGCAAACGAGTGCGGATGATGCTGGGCGGTATCCGCGAGGCATGTACACATGAGCGCTCGGCATTTTCTTGGTTTTTTTTAACTGCCGGGGGGTGGCCCTAATCTTGGCCAATCTCCCTAGATGGGTCTGCTTAGCTTGAAAAACGTGAACAGGTGGTCGCCGCTAGGCCAGAGCTCACGTGCGCGCTCGGCAATTTCTTGGTATGTTTAACTGGGGACAATAAAAATTACGATTTGCTAAAGAGCTTTGCTCTTTAAAAAATTCTTTACACTTGAACACTAATGATGACAACGGTCGTCAAAAGGTCGATGCCGATTTATACCTACGTATTGATAGCGTGAAATTAACATACAAGGCTATCGCTTTTAACGCAGGTAAGAATAGAATAAAAAGTACAATGCGGACTAAATGGTGAGGAGATGAGCATGGCCAGTGGCGTGGTGCAGCCTCACTGCGAGAACTTCTCCAAGATCGACACGTTCACTCCTAGCAGTGCACAATGCCGAGCTTATGTATATGGATGATTCGAGTAGTTCTCTAAGGCAACGTTCATTGCTATCTTCGGACCGCTGCATATAGGCATTAGGCACAGACTTTTCCGCTACGGGGCAGACATACTAGGTTGCCTTATGAATCGGCAACGAATAGTTCGTAAAGAAATCATTATTGCGGCGTTGAGACGAATGTAGGAAGTAATCATTATTGTGGTGTTAAGACGAATGTAGGCAATTTTTTCCGCCGTCGATCAACAGACAGAGAGCGACAGAAGAACAGAGAATAATAGAGCACGTGCGGTGAGGGGTGACGCTAGCCGAGGCGGCGGCGAAGTTGGCTTCTGTGGCGCTGTGTTTGCCCCGGTGCCAATTAAGCTGCTAAGGTAACTTCAAGTCACAGCCCGGCTCGCCCCCTAGTCCGCCCAACAGGCCCGCCGCACCGTGTCTATACGCCTCCCATCGTTGCACGTGTTGTAAAATAACAGGTGCATGCGACTGCAGGGCCAAGAAGGCTGCAAAAGAGATTGCAATGGGAGTAATGGCGATGAAATGCCGGTGCCTTCCAAGTGGGCTGAAGCAGCTGCCATGCGACTCCGTTAGGGTGTTTTTTTTTTCTTTTTGCATGGAGCAAGGATGGTTGGTAAAAGGGTAGAATCGAAGCTATCGCAAGAGAGTGTTTTCTGGGGGAGAATAATTTCGTATAATCCAGCCTTCCTTTCGTGGAACACAGGCGTTGTGTATTTAGCTTTTCCGTGAGACCGCATTTTAAAAGGCCAACCTGGCTGGTGGGTTGTTTATGTGCGGCTTAGAGAACATGGTCCCTACAAAGCAACCCGTATTCCCACACCACTCGGAACTATGTGGCCGACAGTCTGGCCACGTACAGGCCAGCGTTTCATGACATGTGTATCTCATTGGGGTAAGAGGATAACCGAAAAAAAAAAAAAAAGGTTGCGGATCCATTCTACACAGTTAAGGCAGTTGCGTCAGCTATGCGTCTGTTACACTACATGCAAAGGCATTGGCTTCTGAGCGAAGGAGTTTAGGGGGGGGGGGGGGGGGGAGTACTGCTAATCATGTTATCTTTTCACGTTAAACTTGTCTATTTGCAGAAAATGACAAATATTTGGCAATGGTTTGCAGAGCTGCTTTGGACGTGTGCATGGATGGGCGGAACTGCAACAATGAGAGTTCCCCATATCACAGACCGTGCCGAGGCAGGCTAGACAGTCAATGTGCAATCGAAACTGCAAAACTACATTTTCAGGCCACATTTAAGGCTCCTGCTAAAGCTAGAAATCTTGCGTTGGTCAAGCGCAGCACATCAAAGTTTATTTCAGATAATTTTCTCTCTTTTTTTTTTTTTTTTGAGGGAGGGGTGGTGGAGGGGGAAGATCTGCGACGAGCGCACTTCCTGAAGTGTACATGCCTCATCCCAGCTATCTGCGTGTGATAGTAGCAAGTGCAGCCACATACGTTTCATGGTTTAGGGGCGTGTATGGATGCTACTAAAGGCGTAAGCGCGGGCGAAATGACACTAATCGAATAGTCGCGGTGAAGGGAAAAGGGACTAGAATGCGAAAAGAAAAGCCAAGCCTGCACCCTACGCCGCAGTCCAGGTTCAGTGTGCCTAGCAGCAGAATGTACGAGCGTAGTCAAGGAATTAAAAGGCACAGGGGAAGCCATAACTACGGCAAGCGGGTACGAAATCAACGAAACACAATGTATTCGACAATAAAACGAACAAGTTTATTACGTACAAACTTGTCATAATAGTCAAGTGGGTGGTGAAGATGACATCACAGACATTAAGTTAAGCGCAACGATGGCTGATGTGGCTTGAAGTGGCCCAACTATCACTTCATGAGCACTCCATGCTATAATGGCCGCAAGGGCGAATACCGAAATGCCACTGCGGAAAAGTGTTGTTGACTAGGCCACACAACCGTATCGCGGGGAGAGCGGGTTATGGTGCTATACATTCGTGGCGAGGCTGGACTTCGGGTAACGTTTCGTAGTGGTCGTATCCGCAACGGCGAGGAAAGCAAAACAGCCGTTGTGGCGTGGATGACCGACGGCTCCTTCCATGCCGCCAATAGGTTACGTACGTTAGTCCTGTTCCGTGTTGTTGAGAGGGGGTCTAGTCAATAGGGCTGCGCGCACCAGCCATGAACCGAAGGCCTTGAAGAAGCCAGGTGTCCGCTTCTGGGAGTGGCAGCGAGTCCATTGTAGGGGGCGTGCAGGTCCGTGACCAGAGAGCTTCCGCAGCATGTCCAGGCCGAGCGCTTCGCGTAAGGCCCAGCAGTGGAACGGTTTTCCACAAGAGGGGCTGGAACAGCACCGCCTTGATCTATGAAGGTCAAATAAAAAGCACAGGTGGGAGTTGTCTGGATGCAAACCTTTCAGCGACTTCAAATCAGCGGGTAGAAAAGATTTACAATGCTAGCGTTGTAAAGTCAAAAAGAAAAAAAAAGAAAGAAAGAAAGAAGAGCGCTCAAAATTATAGCGGGAAAAATGGAGTTCGCGGCATTAATACGAACCTAATGCCTTTCAAGCAAATCCAAGCGGCTCTGTCCCAGGCGTCGTCCCCGCCCGAAGTACCTAGTACCTAGTACCTGCACGCCCCGCTTCCAGCTACCGAGCGTTTCAGAGTAACCATGTGTGCGCGTTATATAGGCGCCCACGGAAACTGCAATGACCGGGTCCGTAATAAGCTGCGCATGCGCCAAGCAGTGTTAACGTTGCACTGGTGAGTTTTGGTTCCGCCCTCCTGCGCACTTTATCACTTGCCTAGGGAAGATAAAAATGAAATATTCTTGGTTGACGTAGCTTTTTCTCAAAGGACATTGGCTTCGATAACAGGATAAGCGATGAAGGTATACATTGAAGACGTCAGTAATTCATCGGTGACCTTTACTCAATCCTGGCGCTTTTCTGCAGCTTATTGGATTTAAAAGTCCGGGGTTTGATGTGCAGTAGCGATGGCGAGGCTATGAGATGTAAGGACTAATTTAGCCCACTATTCTTTAAGGAAAGCTGATATATTGCTGCACAGCGGTGTTTTTTCTTTTTTGTTTTGCTCCACCATCAAAACGAAAAATGCTTTGGTGCACTTCAGCCTCGTTAAACGCTTTGGGGCAAAATAAATATGGCTCCCTCTTGCGATACTTGTACGAAGGCTCCTTTACTGCCGTAACATATTTGTGTCCCCTCAATCGCACTCGTTCGTGTCTTTTGGCGCGAATTATTTCTGCAGGGGGGGGGGGGGGGGGGGGGATCACAATACTTCATGCCAAATGTTCCCCAGAATCGGACTTCTCCGGGGCTGGCGGTTCTACTCAAGTTCCGCCACTTTCATAGGTGGCGCGACTCGATATAAGCGAAACACGCATTGCTAGCTCAATTGTTCCGTCCCTGGCAACGTACTGAAGGCGGATGCAGCGTCCACGGTCCCTACATATGCGGGATCGATTCCTATAGAGAATATGGTTTTACAAATAACCGGTTCACGCTATCAAAACAATCCAGCTACGCCCTTTGACACTAATTCCGACATTGTTTAATGTTTAGAGTGGCGACTATTTTTTTTTTCTATCGGACAACAAGTATAACACGTTTTACTCGAAGCGGCCACTTAGTGCTTTCGCCTCGAGACTAATGCTTATCTGCGCTTGGGCACTCGACTTCATTGCTTTTGAGTTCCAGTGCGGTCCCAACGAGGGGCCCTCGACGGAACGCATGACCGGTGTTACGATTCAGTGCGTAGTGCTTCGCCGTTACCCTATGCGGGCGTGATAGAAGTTCTGGACCACGCGGGAAAGTTCCGTGTGGGACGGTGAAGTCAGGTTATTAAACAAGTTTCGACGCGTCGGAGCTTGTCCAGCGCAAGGAGCCTCGAGCCGTTGATGCACGCCCGCGACGGTTTTCGAGAACCATCCGATGATGCTTCTCACATGCATAACGTTTCACGGGACCTGTGGGGGTTGGCTTATGTGTTTGTACTTTTCAGTGCCGTGCGAATACACAGAAAGCCTCTTGACCGTTCGTACGTCTTGTTATAAAAAGGCGCTTTCCACGTGCGCCCAGCAGTGCTTCGCGGGCCACCGCTGTGCTTCGTTCGAGCCGTGAGCACTCCGTTATGTTGCTTCCGGTATTCCGGTATCTTCGCTGTTATCTATTCCCCATACATGAGACCAGTATAGTTTTGCTCGTGGTTTTAACCCTGCAAGACGATCGTTCACCAAATACCATGACATGAGAAAGGTAGGTTCTTGGACGCCTTCGCCAATGTAATACTGCCAAAGACGTTCTGCCAAGAAATAGTCGGGTCTGATGCTCCGAAGCTTGCTAAACACGTTCTACTTATCAGGCGCAGAGTAGAGCAGCGCTATGGCTTAATCTGATCGACCTGGTTTTATATTAATGTGGTCAAAAATACAGTCATTTGTGTTAACATACAGCGCTGGCAATCTGTTATAGGAAGATAGCCACTAAGCCCTGTCGAAACCATAGTCGTCACTTTTGAGGTCACGATGGCAAGCGCTTTCATAACTCGTTTCCGATTTTAGAGATGCCTGCCATCCGTTATCAACATTAATGTTCTGAGGCTTTCTACAAAGGCTAACAGAATTCGGAGGGAATAAGCGCTTAGGATTACCTTTGACATAACCTTTTGTTAAGCCGAAAGAAGACCACATTCTGCCCCGTATTTTCGAACACCATCGACACTTCCTTTTCCTTTAGTTGCCCATGTACAGTCGTCGGCTTCTATCAACCATTAAATGCCATCCGAGCCGCGTCCATCCTGACGACGAATAATATGCGAGGCAAATTTTTTTTACACCTAACCGTCACAACGCACTGCACATTCCGGGTTATCACTTGTCTCGTTAAAGAAAGGGCGGGCATTTATCTTGCGGGTATATGTGCTTTGGTCACTATAGAGAGGGATAGACGAAGTCGAATCTAAGAATCAAATCTTTCGAGAACACGGTAGTAGAGCGCATGCGTTGGCTTGGTACAGATCCAAGAACGGCAGCTGTTGAAGTTTGCATATAAAGCCGTCCCGACATTCGGCAGTCTTTACTACCGCTCTGGCATCTGACTGTGCAAGTGGCGAACAACGCGGCGTTCGGCATTCTTGGCTATCCGCACACAATAGGTAGCTATGCTTTGCCCTATTTTCGAGCTTCGCGATTGCAGAGCTGTATTTTTAAAGCTGCCTAGGCAGAAAGCAGTGGGAACATTTGTTAACGCAGGTCTATATCAGTGGCGAAATTCGCGCAATGACGGGAAAATATTCGGCTTGAATGTCATTCCTTGTTCTTCTTCCAACCTTTCAGACGTTGGCGGCTACAAGTGCCTGGCGGCTTGTCTGCAAGAGCACCACCTGAACTGTTGCCTTTTTCGTCAATGCCACATCGCAGCAGCGGAAACCCGCCACTTCCACTGCCTACGAGTATCGGCAAGGGTGCCCAGGCTCCGTCGCCACAGCCTCGTTTCGTGAAAGGCTCTGCCGTCGCCGTGTCTGCGATGGAGGTGGTGCGAACCGACGGCGTTTGCCGCTATACCACGTCTGCACGTCGCCGAACCGGCTACGACTGCCGGTCACCGGTCACTTTTGGCCAGACACTCGAAGTGTGTGGGTTGAGTCAACGTGGCTACTTCACCGCACCTGGGGATTCTGCGGGCCTCCCCTCGTGTTTTGGTACCCTGAGCTTACAACTGTGACCAGGCATTTGTTAGCTGAGTGGCGACAACGCTCCTCGGCGAACAATCCACGTTGAGCCTGGACAGAAAATTGGGACTCGCGGTTTATTTGCTCACTCTCTCCGATCAGGTACTGGGTCTATAACTGGTACGTCCATTACTCTTAGTCGTGTAACGGCTGTGTGACCCCTGCGATGGTTGTTGCCAGTGAGTGTAACATACACTGGGAATAACTAGTGGCTGTCGTGTAATACCACGTCTTTGGTGACGCAGTTACTGATAATTTAATGTTCGAGATGCTGTACCCAACATCCATTGTACTATTTAGGCAAGTTTATGACGAATAAACTTGTATGTTTTTATGTCGAACACGGTCTCTGCCTTTCGATTCACCATACACTCTTATAAGAAACATGTCGTGGTACTTACTCACCGCACACTAACCAGTTACTTGCCACAGTCTACACTCGGTACTTGGTGCGTTTACCAATTGGCCATGCGTAACATACTAACAACTACGCGTGACAAAGTGGTTCGGCTGTGCGCCAACTTGGACATAAACATTCAGCACCGAGATATCACACTTAAACAACAAATAAATTCACCGAGAAAACCAACGGGATGCTCGGGGCAAGGGTGTATAACGTATAGTTACCTTACAAATACTTCTGCTCCTCTTGGTTTTGTAGCGAGCTGCGGAAAGTACCTAATCGTCAGTGGCATTTTCGCAAAAATGAAATACTTTAGCCATAATCTAGAGTTATACATTTTATTGTGAGCTTTACAGGTTAGCATGCGTATTTGCAAGGACTTTGTTTTAATCGCGATTTGGAGTGCCAAAAGTACTGTAGCTATTATTTTTAATGATTCATAGTGTTTTGTTACTATCGGTGAACGTTTGTATCAAACAAGCAGCAGTGACCAAGTTCATGGCCAAACGCCTCGAACTTTGCCATCGCTGCGCCGCCGGCCGCCGCTTTTCCGGGGCGTTTACGGGATGTGCGCTACGTGGCTGATAGGGGCTCGGGTAGTTTTGGTTCTGTTTCGTTTCTTTTCGCCTTTTCGCACCATAAATAACTTGTTATGGTGACGTCTATGAGCAAAGCGTACGTTTAGGTCCCTTAAAAAGCTGCTGCGTCTTCGTAGAGTACCCCAATAAGAGCTACGTGGGTGCCTGGTTCTGCGCGCTTCGTCGCCGCTCTTCCTGGCGTCGGCGGCGATGGCCGCAGCATATCACCACTGTCGCCTCCGAATACGTCAGACACAACTGAATTCTACTGTCGCCTCGTTCAGACGTGATACTGGCAAAGTGAGAGGATGGTTTCGTTTTGCAGCGCGGACAACGAATGCGCTTCGTTTCGAATATATTCGTCTCAGAAAACTATGTTTCAGGGATGTGGTTACCCAATCACGGACAATAAATTATGTCTTTTATAAGAATATAAGCAATGCGAAAATGTTAAGTATATTCCAAGGCTGTGCGCCGTTAAATACGTGCCCACTCATGCCTTAGACCAAAAAACAAGGAAAGGTAAGGAAACCACGGAAAAATAAATGCTGTGCAAGTCCGAAAGAAACAGAATAGCTCTATCGGGAATGAAAAAAACCAAGTGCTGCAGCTTCTGACATGCTAAAGACGTTCGTGGAAATTTAAGCCAGGTAACCTATCATCAAGATGACCCTTTGTCGCGTGCTGATCCCCGAGTATAATTCTGCATTATCCATCGTACTTTCGTCGAATGTTCGCAAAATTAAGACACACTGGCTTGTAAATGGTGGTGATCAATATCTGAGGCGCCATATTGGCAAATATAATCGTAATGCTGTAAGGTATGAGGGATCCGCTAGATTACGTAAGCACACAAAACCTTTTTACGTCGTAGTGTGTAGCCGTAGCATTAACATCTGAGGAAATGCTGGTTACGGAGACACTTTTAGCAAATTTCAGGGCAGTGATAAAAGCATTCAGCTTCATGCATACGCCGGTTCCACTACGCTGGCCTGTAACACACGCATGGCGCTTATGCAGGCCGAATGTACCACACTAACATCGTGTCAGCATCATTTACACTCTCGTAAACACACCTATTTTGCAAACTGAGTAATTTCAGTCCTGAAGGTGCCGCAAGAGCAGCGGTCGACAATGATGAGTGGGACGGAGACTCCCTCGGCTGCTTTCGAAACGGGCCGCTAGGGAAATTTCAGTGGCGCCTCTACGGGCAGCGCTCGAGGCTTATGGTTTCCTACTTAGTTTCAGGACCTACGTAACGTTCTGGGGGTAGTAATGTTCGTTAGGAGTAAGTAAATACAGCCCGTTATACAATTTACGAGCATTGTTGTTAAAAGTGTACCACAGGCTTCGTTCAGCCTGCCTTTTGGAAGCTTTCGCTACATCGGACACTCGACCCCGCCCAGTCAAATCGCACTTTGTCGCCCCCATCAGCTTGAGTAATTCTGATCCTTTAACGGGCAGTCATTTTACGGAAACTCATCTTTTGATGTCTGTCTGTTAGCTCCAGGAGCTGCAGTGTCTTTAACCTTCCACGCTTTTCTGCGTTACTGTCTGCAAGCTGGCTCCCCCGTAGAGATGCACGCGGGGGCGCAGTGTATAATTTACAAAAACCATGTACAGATAGCGACAAAATAAAACGGACCAAACCAGCGGCCCACAAGAACTATCCACGCGACATCACCCTGCCCAACGCCTGCTGTCGAGACAGCTGAATGCGCATGCGGGACCTTAGCAATTCATGCATTACCGCTTTCTGCATTTCGGCCGCAACGCTTCGTTTGTCTTGAGAGTGGCAGCCTCTTGCGCGGCAGGACGATCGAGTAGCACTATTCGTGGCCGGGCGCGGAATGCCCCTAAGCTGTAGTACCGTCACGATCTGTTCGTTAGGCACTCTTCTAATTGGTAAGCATTTTTTGTAGGGTACGCCACACCACTAACAACGAACGCTCTGCATCTGCACAACAACGCATTGGTGTAGTTAACGAATGAGAAAACATGGCGAAGGAGATTTTTCAAGCCGGGAAAGACAGTAAATTACAAATAAAAATGATTTAGCGATATTAAAATTGTCTCTCACACCACGTAATTTCAGGACAAGCGGACAAAATAAAAAGCCCTGAAGAAGCAAACCGAAAAATCAACAATAAAAAACACTTTAAAAAAATCTACCATGCAACGCCCAGAATACGCACAAAATAGCATAATTGACGAAGTTACACGTTTAATCATGATAATATGATAATAAATTTACAATATTTGGCAAGGAAAACAAACTTAGAATGAAGAGAAGCGGCGCAGTAATTCTTGATATGCCTTTTTTTCGCATGCTCAACGCAACTATTCACTCACGCACGAAGCTTTATCGTCGAGTTGCTGCAACGGCCATCTACAGCACAGACGACAAAACGATGATAACCGAGATCTTGGAGCCCATATCTGAAATCTGATCACGAACCGTTACACGGCTTTCTCAAATTCCGCAGGTTTGCGACCGTTGCAGAGAATCGTGCCGCTCGCTCACTGCGCCGCAGAAGGCGCCGCCGGGTCTCTTATTTTCCAGAAACGATGCACGCAGTGACTTACTAGGGAATGACTCGCATGCGCACTCAGCTATCTCGACAGCAGGCGCTTGGCCAGAAGGTGTCGCGTCGATAGTTCTCGCGCGCCGCTCGCTTGGTCCGCTTGATTTTGTGGCTGCGTGTATACTTTGATGTTTCTTCTTTGCAATGCTGCGCTATCCGAATGATTTAAGTACCCGCTTAAGCAGGCACTACAACTTTATCTCGAAGAGGCACAGTTCCCTTATTCGGCTCACCGATTTCTTCAAACGTTCCGTGAAACATGAGTTTAATACATTGTAAAACCAATGGGTAATTTTGTGGACAAATTACGGAAGAAACAACCGTTAAAATACAGAACCGGGTCCCGTTTCTCATAAAACAGGCATAACACCCGTAAGCTTCATGAAATACTCCCTGTTCCTCAGTGTAGGGACGCTCCCTATTTTTTACGTTTAACGGAATTTACTCCGCTCCGTGCAATACAGGCCTGCGATTCATTTTACAGGAAACGGAAACAACTCTGTTTTATAGGCAAGCTGGCCTAGTTTGTTTGGAATGCAAACATAGGACGGGACAATGACACCCAAGATGACTGAAACCATAGTTGGCTTTCCATCTTGTGTATTCTCCACGTTAGACAATACGACGATCGAAGGCGATCAACATATCCGAACAGTCCTACTGCTGACAAGCGGACACAATTGAATTCCAGCGCATTCACATCGTGACATTTTATTAATAACAGAGCTGTGCATACTGGTGGTAAGTTCCCCGTTGCAGAAAAAAATACTAAAAAATGCTGAGCGCTCGTGAGCGCGTGCCTCGCGGACACCGCCGAGCGTTCTGGGCACGCACAGTGGCTTCAGCAAAAAAACCCAACTCTATCGCTGTCGTCAAGACCGCGCATGCAAAAAATCATGCTTTCCTCCGCCTAACAACGACGATGGTTGAACGCAAAGCTTTCCAATCGAACAAAGATTGGTTCGACGCTCTACTTCGGAGAGCCTCCCGCACGACCCTGCACATTTTCCACTCTGCTTCAACAACCAGACTTGCGAACCTGGACATTCACAACACCATAGACGAGATAATGGATGCCCATCGCACGGCACAGATGCACAGGCTGGTGCAGACCACGACGGATCCAAATTCAACGGCCCAAACCGACTCCACTCCGGCCAGGATACCAAGAAATATCCTAGCCCTAATAAAGGTGAAACCCATCCCTAGAAACATGCACCCGACCTTCCACACGGGAAGAAGAGAGGCACGCGTACAGTACCATTCGCAACTCTACCCACCATACAAACACATCGTGTATGTGGATGCGGCACGGTACCCCTACAGAGCGGCCTTCGCAATCACATGCACCGCCTCCGCCACAGAAAAGCAACCAAGAGTGAAAGCCTCCTTCTGTGCAGCAAACCCCACCACTGCAGAAGAAGCAGCCTCGGCTCTCGTCATAATGCAAGACGCCAACACCGACCATCGTCCAGTCAGGCTCACAACAGGCGCTACGTAACTATCAAAAGAGACACACTGGCGTGGGAACCAGCGAGGTGGCTGATCAGCAGGCCCGAGCATTATTACCCCAGGCGAGCATTTCTCTTGGTCCAACGCGTGGAGGACTCGAGGTCATTGGGTGCGCTCTCGTTACATACCGAGACATCACACAGCAGTGCCGCCTCACCCGCAGGGCACATCCCCCGCCCAACGCCGAACTTACGACAGAGCAAGCATACACGTGGCGCACTCTACAAATCCACACTTTCCCACATCGCACTCAACTACAGCACTCCCACGGTCCACCCACACCACTTCCTCTTCGCAGAGTGTTCGAGACGCCGCAGCCTCGGCACGCTATACCATTTCTTGTGCGAGTGTCCCGCGGACCCTTCCCCACCACCACCCACTGGGAGACGGCCTTGGGTAGCTCCTGCATCGCGGATCAACGGACCCTGACGCAACGGGCGCTGCAGGTCGCTTCAGTCATCTGGCTGAGGCCACGCCTCTAGCCTTACCTCGGTGACTAACCAATAAAGCGTTTCTCTCTCTCGTAATGGGTCTCTGGTTGGCCAATCCCACACTGCAAGTATGTGCCACTTTGGAGGCGCGGACCGCTTCTCTAGAATACTCACAGCAACTCTCGGGTGTGCCCTCCGTAGGCCTAACGTTTGCGGTTGGGGTGTGCGGTGCTATTCGGTACTTGCGGCTTGGCGTTTAGTGAGAAATTTTTGAGTGGGTGCCGGTTTGGGGTGTTAAACCGCAAGATGTGACGTTAGGCCTCAGGTCCTGAACCTCAGAACGGGATGTTAGGTCTAACGTCTTGTGGTTAAGGGCTTTACAACATGTAGAGCGACGCCATTCTTCTCGTGACAGGTTCTTCCTTTGGTTGCCGTCTGAGCTTTCCAAACCGCTTAGACCATGTCGAACTGGAGTAATCGGTCCATGGGTCTTGTTTGTCTTAACCGAAGAGATGGCAATCTAACTTGCACAGCAAATCTCTTTAGCTCTACCTCCAAGGGTTCTGTCGCGTCCGTTGGTGTCAACAGGAAACTCTCGCGAACAAATAAAAGAAGTTACTGGGCTCGATGAGGTACTTGGCCCTGGCTCGCCTCACTCTCCAAGCAGATGTGCGGGTTTACCCCCTGCGTTCTCGCTGATTGCCACGTGATAGCGTCACGCGACCCTTCGCGCCGCTGAGAGGTTCGCCCACAGCGCGTGTAGCGGCCGCGAGCGCGCCTTGCGCAGGCGCTAGGAGTTATAAAAAATTAAAAGCTCACACCAACCCGTGTCATCTCACGTCTCCTTCGTCTGTTCCTCCGATCTCGTCACCTCTGTCGGCTGCGGCAGAGACGGTGGAAAAGTGAGAACGTCTTACCGGGTTTGAGCTTCCTTTCATTTTATATAAAAGTTTCCACTCAAGTGTTTCACCCATAGAACTCAGCCAACCATTCAAGGCTCATGCATTGATTTAACTTAAGGAAGAGAGAGAGAGGGAGAGACATCAGCAAATAATATCTATGAAGTAATAAAGGGTGCGGTCTCACTTTGTAGAGCCACGTGTGCAAATTCAAGTGACGTCGCATGGACAATTTTTCTGGGTTTCGTTAACAGCTTTGCTTTCCAACCACATTCACAGGGTGAATTGGTGTGCATTTTTTCCTATGCCGGCTACGAATGACACACCTACAGTAGCGAGAGGGATTTCAGAGCTGGCGCCGCTAAACGTCGTGAATGAACGTCAAAATGGAGAAAGCACACAGAGCAGCCCGGCTGCTGAGTCGAGTGACAGACAGGCATTTTCACTTTCAGGTAGCCCTGGAAAGACTATTGTTTATCTAAAAAAAAGGAAAGAAGGCAATGGTGCAAGCGTGCCTTTATGTGACGCTACGTGAGAACGAGTTACCTTTCTTGGGGACGGAGTTCGGACTGAGAGGCGCGTGTGCGGTGATTGCCGAATAAACTACTCGAATTACTCCTATCCGTTTCACAAAAAGCTGGTGCCTCTATCACGGATTACGGCTGTCGAGATAGTGAATGTGCCCTGTACGCGTTGACAGAGGTGCATGTAAAGCTAGCTATCCTTACAGGGCACATTGAAGGCACCTGCAAAATAGTTGTGTGTGCACCAAGCGCTGCACATTAGCGCTGAATGACCCAATTTGGGAGTTTTTTTAGTAAGAAAAGTGGAGACCAAAGCACTTTCCGTAGACCAGACACGGACACGCGGCAGTCCGCCGGTTAACCAGAGCTTTTCGATGTAGGCAGTTGCGAAACTCCGCCTCAAAAAACGGCCCGCACCTGGACACCCCCTGCTTTGGATCGTACGTAGGGTGGCGCCACCGCGGCCACCGCACGTGCACTATCCAAAAAAACAAACTAATTATTCATAATGACAATTTAACGTTAAATTTGTTTTAAAGGCGCACAATTTATTTTTGTACTTTCCTGGCTTATTCATTGCTTCCTTAACTGCGTTTTTTTGTTGTTGCGACTATTGCTATGTCTGCGCAACTGCTTCTACCGATAGGCACTTGTGCGGATACTCCGGCACAATACAGGTCCGACCTGGACTACTAAATTTTCAGTTGTCGCTCGACCTACAACCCACTGTATGCCAAAACTAATGCAGTATCTGATCAAGTGGCTCTAAATAATCCTTTCAAGCTTGCCTCAAGCCTTCGGAGCGAATTTTTAGAGGTGTACTGACACTAAATGTCTCGCTTTCGGTTTTTATGCTGTAAGGAATACCTACCCCCGTATTCTCAGTCACCACTCGACGAATACTTCCACTCGAAGGCGACCTTCAAGCGAGTTTTTCGTTTCTTAGACGCACCTCGACTTGAGATGCGCCCCTATAGCGGGGGATTCCCCCGACACCAGTCCTCGAAATCTCAAGGGAGCTGGGCGGCCGCCTTGAGTCGTCCCTCCAGTCACTCGTCATGGCGGCCGACGACGCTGATTTTGCGGAGTTCGTCGAGTTTGCGCTGTTTGTAAGAGAAGTTGTGAACCAGGGAGTCAACCTCCCGGCGGAAAATGTGCCGCGGCCACGCTTCAGGGATCGGCAAAACCCCTTGGAGTATTTCAGCGACGGCGAGTTTCTATATCGATATAGATTCACGAAGGAGACCGTCGTCGACTTGCTGGCCCGCCTGCCCGTTGAGGAGAACGACACAAACCGCGGGTTGCCCATCCCGCCTATGCTCCAGCTGCTGATCGCACTACGCTTTTACGGTGCTGGGACCTTCCAGGTCGTCACTGGCGATCTGGTAAACGTCAGCCAGCCGACGGTGTGCCGCGCTGTGAAGCGCATGTCGGAGCTGATCGCGGGGTGCCTCTTCCGTGCTGAAGTTACGTTCCCCGACCGCCCGGAAAGCTTCCACGACATCGCTTGCGATTTCTATAAGATCGCGAAGTTTCCGGGCGTGACCGGGTGCATTGACTGCACGCACGTGAGGATAAAGGCACCCGGCGGTCCCAACGGCGAGGTCTACCGCAACAGGAAGGGGTACTTTTCAATCAATGTTCAAGTAAGTTCACTTCTTGTGCCCCCCACCCTTTACGAACATCGATATGATAGTTCCGCAATATTAATATGTTCCTTTGCGGTTGTCCGAACGTTATATTCGCTTCGATACGACAGTTACAGTAATAGTGACGTTTTTCCGTGCAGCTATTAGGGAGCGCGCGTCAGTCTGCATGATTCTTTTCATTTCTACGCATGCTCACTGTACCGCCCTTACCACCTTTTCTTTATTTCTTTTCGTTCGTTCCTTACGTCGCCACCCCCCCCCCCTTCCCACGAATGCAATAAGCAATCTGCGGGCAAGCACCTGTCTATCGCAGCGTTGAACTTCATAAAGCACCATGCTAAACGAGCCTTTTCGTAATTGTAACAATACCTTTTCATTCTAGTATCCTGTCATTTCAGTTGGTTTCTAGAGAAGGAATCACGTTGAAGAACAAATTTTCTAGTTTATTGTAGGCGTATTGCAACAGTAAAGTAAATCCCTTACTATGTTGTATAGTTTTGGTGCTACTTAAGACAAACTAGACTGAAATATTACCACCTACCAAATGCACTTTCTTGTGTAATGCAATTAGAGTTCTTTGAAATAATAACATGCTATGGTGTCACCTCATCGCATCCACACACTGGTATTTATTTGCTATTCCAGGCCGTCACGGGACCCCAGCTGCAGTTTTACGACCTCATCGCCAGGCACCCAGGATCCTGGCACGATAGTCGCATATTCGACAAGAACCGTGCACGGGTCCTCTATGAAACAAAACGCGTGCCTGGATTGCTGCTCGGAGACGCTGGCTACGCATGCGTGCCATACCTGATGACGCCGCTCGCAGACCCGGGGGCACCGGGCAGTCCAGAGTCCAGGTATGCCACTTTGCTATGACGCACCACTTGTACAGAATATTAGGAGCCTTCATAACATGTCTTTCTGAGTAGTGATCATCACATTGAAGCAGAGTGTCCTTTTTGTCTCCCTCATCCTTGGGCACGCACTTAATTCTTGAAATCTTACGTGACTATAATGCGAGGTGCCCTTGCCAATAGTGGCTCGACATCTCGAAGCGCTGTCTGTAATCAACCCAGGCAAACATGCTGTGTAGACACTGCAATATTGAGCATGTTTTAAGAATGCAACAGGGTGCATTGGAATGTTTTTTTTTTTGTTTTAGGAATCGCATTTGTGTAAAAGGGACCAGCACACCCCACAAATGCGGCAGACAGCAGTAGGTTAGGATGGCTGGAATATATTAGCAGTTTGTAGGAGAGCGTGCATGTGTTTCACTGTCTGGGAGTGACAGCTGATGTGCTACATGTAAACGCTGGCGTATTGTATTGGTCAGATGCACTGGGACATGCAATACTGCCGCATCCATGTAGACGACCTCATAGTAATATTTGTGTGCTAGCTCCACAGCATAGCCCTTTTCAACTACTTGGGACTACTTGTTTCTTTTGTGCAGGTACCAGGCAGCACACATTCGCACGAGAAACACGGTTGAGCGGGCATTTGGAATCTGGAAGCGTCGCTTCCCTTGTTTGGATATGCGGCTGCAGCACCGGCCCGAACGCTCAGCTGTCATAATAACAGCCTGTGCTGTTCTGCACAATATTGCCTGCCGACGCCAGGAGCCGACCCCACCTGCAGTGCCTGCACCAGTATTGCCAGAACCGAACCGGCAGTTGTGCCTGCAAGTACCTCGGCCTCCTGTAGACACGGTCGTTGGCTCCCGTCACCGGGCAAATCTGATTGCCAGGTGTTTTTCTTCGTGAAAAACACTGAAATCCTCCTAGCTGCCCGTTTTGAAAGCAGCTGCGGGAGGCTACGGCCCACTCCCCACTGTCGCCGCGGCTTTCAGGGCGCATTCAAGACAGATTTACAATTTGCATGCGCTCGAAACCCACAATTATGTGGAGAAGTCACTCTGTTTGAAAATGTGGTGTATGTGCGAGAGTGATTTTTCGCTGGCCCCACATGTACAAAATAAATGTGAAAACCGAAAAATTCTGGTATTATCAGACGTTTATTTACCCTGCAACACAAGTGCAGGGGCTAATCTTTTATGCTTGGAAGCAAGCTGCACTCAACGTTGGGCAAGCTGTGCCCTGAGCAATTCAAGTTCAATTTTGCTTCGTTCAAGATCAATTTTTTTTTGTTCCAGGGCAACTGCCCTCTCCTCGAGCATCAGCTCACGTTCACGAAGCGCAATGTCCTTCTCTTGCATGAAGAGCTGTTGCTTGGTGCGTTGTTGCGCCAGTTTGCCCCGCAGCAGCCTCAACGTAAGCCGGTGCTCCTGGTACTTCCGCTGCCTCTCCTCGTTGACAGCGTCAGCCCTCGCATGGACAACTGGGGCAAGAGCACTTTCTCGGGCCTCGTCCCGGGCTCCTGCTGCACTTGCGTCTGGTGCAGGGGCACTGCGAATGGCCGGCCTATTACCAGGAGGCCCTGTGGCACGCTGTGGTGTGGCACCCTCGGAGCAACTTGCAGCTGGCACATGGACGCTGCGAACAGCTGGACTGTTAATAGGATGCACTGCAGCACCCTGAGAGCTACTGGTAGGCGGGGCTGCCGACGGCCGCCTCACAGTAACGGGTGAGCTGCCTGGGTTCACAGGCCTGTGCACCCCAGTGGCAAGCTGCCTCATGGGCACAGAGGCAGGCCTCGCCAGTGCAGCAGGGGCATTGCTCCCTGGCCTGCGCACCGCAGCGTTTGGGTGGATGTGGTGCGGTTGTGGTGCAGCGGTGAAGGACGACCTGGGTGTGGTCTGCTGGGCTGGAGGGCACACGGGCCTCAGGGGCGATGGCGTACTCCAATCTGCACAATTAGGCAAGGAGACACCACATGGAACAAAGGCGAATAAAGTAGCAGTGAGGGAACAGCATGTATAAAATTGGTGAACACGTATTCAGTGATGGAATATGGAATTAATAACTAGCAATACTGAGTGATATTTGTGAATTGTTCTTTTATTTGTTCTACCATTCTGATTTTTTTAGGGTGGAGCCCTTTGTTGCCCGTTCATGGGCTGAGCTGCGTCACCGTTGTCGTGACAGAGCGAACGATCAAAGAAAGTGGAGGACAGTTTTGCGAAATTGGGAGGGGAGGGCGGTTTGCCGTGGTGGCGCGAGCCAGCACTCTCGGAAAGTGTGCGGTGGGGGAGGATAGGGTCATTGCTGCTCTCTAGAAAACCCACAAGTGAGTGCTGCCTCAGCACACTGCTGCTGCGTCCAAATATCGCACTAGGGAGTATCGTAACCGCCAGTCAATTTTTTATAGTGCTTGATTTAGAGTACTCCTTTGTCGTGAACCAGTAACTTACGCTCTTCTTTGGTTTAGTTCCAGTTCGGGTTTGGCATGCTGGAAAAAGTTTCGGTAGGGTTCAGTGAAAGCAATGTTTACTGCTGTACGGTGAGACCCTATCCTCCTGTGTTCACAATGACCTGCTACAGAAAATGAGCTATTCGCCGATGGGCTCCCAGCACCTCCTAGAGGTGCGAGAAAAGTTTTGTTCTGTAATTCATGGTACGCACGACTGCGCCACAGCTGGGCATCTGGGCTTTGCATGCCCTCTTCACCGCACGCATTGTTTCTTTTTTTAACCGAGCTGTACGTGGCGAGTTGCCCCAAGTGTCGACACGACAAATGCCCATTAAGATGGAGTTACGTAATTGCCAGCCAATTTTTTATAGTACGTGACCTTAAGGAACATTTCTGGAAGTGAACGCAATCTACGCGAATTCCATGGAAGGTGGCACTAACAACATTCAGTGTCAAACTCCACTTTGTTTGCAGGCATACAAAACCACAGCAATCTGTGAAACACATACACAAAGAGATCTCAGAATGATTTAAAATACACAAGCTCCAACCTTGGAGTACTGTAGAGATGTTGAAACATGAAATAACACAGACAGCAAACCTGTTATAGAATGCAGGTAACACTTGTGAAGCTACTGTCTCCATGTGCAGGTAAATGTGAGAGCTAACTCACCAGAATCTTCATCAAAATTTGTGGGGTGCCCTGTCACCATTGGCTCGAGGATGCCAGCCACCGAAGTCATCTCTGGCAGATCCATCACTGCTTCACCAGCATACGTCCCAATGCTGTCGAACTGGTTCTCTAGTTCGGTGCTCATGTGTGAGGCGGCTGCCCCCACCAATTCCAACGTCGGACTCGCGGTCTGGTCCTGGCGTGGCCCACCTCCTGTAAATTAACAAAGCAATGTCGCATGTGGACACACAACACGCGGATGCAACATAACACAACGGGAATAAGATCATACTGTAGTGGAACATTTCAGTAACATAACACAGTAAACAAGCTCTCGCAGGAAGAGAGAGTGCTCCTTCCTAAGTGTGATCCCACAACCAAATATTCTGAAGTACCTACACATAACGATCCCTTCCCTATTGATTGCTGTTGCATAATAGGCAGGTTTAGCATATCGTTACCGTGTTTACGTTACCGTTTACCGTGTTTGCGGGAGTAGACTGCGCAGCGCGAGAGTTACCGCGAACGGCAACTTACCGGCAACAACATTTGGGTCAGGGTTGGCGAGCGAACACTGCGTTGTATCAATTGTATCGAACAGGTCACTCACCCGTGCGGTGCTCCTCCCGCTTATCTTCGGAGTCCTTCTTCTTCCACTTTGCTTTTTCATTCTCCCACAGCTTTCTCAGCTGTTTTTCGGTCCTCGGGCGCATACTTGCGTCGCTGCAGTATTCCAGCCAAAGGCGCTCCCGTGCCTTATTTTTTGCTCTTACCGACGCATTGTCCGTTTGCCGATTTTCGAGCACAGGATACTTTGAGACCAAGTACGCCAGGTGCTGGCGCTCCTCCCTCGTGTACATAAACCGCGGCTCACTCATGGTAAACGAAGAACGAGGCGCGCACGTGAAATGACCCCGGGAAACGAGTCTCCCGCGCACGCGGGCGCGGGCCGCGGGCGATGTACGAGCGGAGGCGGCAGGCTGTTGCCAGACGGGAGAATGGTTTCGGCCGTTCAGCAGCATAATTTATGCTACGCTAAAGCAAAATGTCATAGACGAAGAACACCTCATTTATTTACACCTTGTTTTATTGCACAGCAAACAACTACGCGTTAATTTTAAGCTTAGCGTTTGTTTTAGACTGAACGTAAACACGTAGCCTCTACCCCAGGTGACTGTCATGTCTATCATGCGGCGAGGAGGATTTCTCGAGGAGCGACTCCGCTGAGGGATCCGGGAGGATTCCGAGTCACCAGATCCAACGCGTCAGTAGATCCAACGAGTCATTACATCCATTCGTGGATCTACTGACTCGATGGATCTAGTGACGCGTTGGATCTAGTGACTCGGTTGGATCTACTGGCCCGTTGGATCTAGTGACGCGTTGGATCTAATGACTCGAATGGATGTACCGGCCCTTTGGATCTTATGACTCGTTGGATCTAGTGACTCGGTTGGGCTGGAGGGAGAAGAGGGTAGTTAGGGCAGAAACCTTTTTTCCCCCACCGCCTGCCCTTCCCGCTTTACAAATTGAACAAAAGGGCGCCCCTCAGCTTACTGCTTCGGTAGCATAGCGCTGCACGTCTTTACTTATTCTTTTTCCACAGCTCGCACACAACACTTTCAAAAGAAGGGGGCAAAGGCTTTTGAGACTAACCACGCTGCGAGCACTCTGCTATCAGTCAGGGAGTAAGGAAAACGTAAAAAAAAAATAGGAAAGAGGGGCGCGGTGACCACTGCAGATTAGTCACGGGAAAGTGCGCCTGCTGCCGTGACGTTCGTGGGAAAGGTACACGTGACGGGGGGTGCGGGGGGATCGCGGGACGGGGATATTTTATGCACAGGTTCTCCGAAAGCCTGACTTTGGAAGCGGGGGGGGGGGGGTGTGCCTTACTGTTAATTTTAGTTCGCCGTGGCAGCCGCTAGGAGGACCTGTGCCGGAATGGTCCATTTAACCTTGTTGTCGGTTTTCTCTCTCTTTTTTCTTTGCATTTTCAGATATAATTAAAATTTTCGCAACTTCGGCTAGTTTTCGGTGTCCTAACTTTTTTCTGTTCGTTAGGTTACTTGAGTGGAAGGCGAAACAGTGCCAGACTACGGTACCTAGTATATTCTAGGCACTACAGCCCTACGGAGCATTTTTCATCAAAACAACGCCTGTGGGCGTCGCTTTAGTGGAGGGCTTATAATACCATCGGACGGCATATAGACACAGTTTCATATAAATGCACTCGACTTTTGAAATGATTTTTCGTGTAATTATTTGTTTAGAATCGTTCCTTGATGACGTTTTATTCTTTTTTTTTTTCGGCATCTCCGATTGCATCAGAAAAAAACATGTATTAATCCTGCAGTAAAGTCTGCATGCAGACTTCAGACGTGGCCAATGTCGTCTTCTTGACCCCAACCGCGGCCGGAGCCCCGCTACCCGTTCCCGATTCGCGGACTCTTGATCTATTTCTCTGAAGCAGGGGCTTCAAACGCGCTGCCCGCGGGCCGCGCGCGGCCCTCGGACCTTTTGATTCGAACCTATTTATTACAAATGTTCTTGTTCGCAATTCTGCGTTATTTTAGGCCAGTGGATGGTTATGCGGCATTGCCAAAAACGACTGCTTATTTGTTGAATATTTGGTGGAATATTTGAACCTTTCAGAAGCTTCGCCTTAAAAACGCAAAAAGCCAAAACGAACAACTTCAGCTGCGATGTGCACAGTTGGTAGCAAAATGCGAAAGCTTCGTATAAAAACTGACCATCGGTCCTGCTCAGCTGTTAGACAGTGAAGCTGTTAGATACTAATGAAAATGATGTTATGAAAGGAGTTACAAAAGCGCTTTGAATTGCAATTTTGCAGTACAGTTGACTCATATTAATACGAACTCCATGAGAACCCAAAAACCTTCGAACTCACACAACTTTCAAATAAACAGAATCCTGCCGTGGTGGCTCAGTGGCCAAGGCGTTGTTGTGCTGAGCCCAAGGACGCGGGTTCGATTCCCGGCCGCGGCGGCCGCTTTTCCGATGGAAGCGAAAACGCCCGTGTGTTCGAGATTTTGGTGCACGTTAAAGATTTTAATGTGGTCTAATTTATTCCGGAGCCCTCCGGCGCGCCTCATCGCCTGCGTAGCGTTTGCGCGTTAAACCTCGTAATCAATCAATCAATGAAACAGAAAGTACCATGAAAGCATTGCCATAACTACGCTACACGTCTTCCTTCTTGATTTTGGTCGCAAGCTCGACTTCCCTTGCCAATTCAAGCGCCCGACATTGTCCTGAGCGTTAAGACTCATCGCTAAAGTTGAAGCCTGAAGCGTCCAGCACGCAATCTGCTTACACGGAGTTGTGTGCAGCAAAGAACGTACAAAGAACGTAGGGATGAGTACGTTGGCACGAGTTTCAACGGAACTAGCTGCGCGCGGCCGCAGTTGCCATGGCGCCGACATAACACGGTGCACGGTAATGTTCTGGCGCTGAAAAATTTGAATTTCATAAGGAAATGACGGCCACATGTATGTGTTTATTCAAAATACCTTTCAATAACCGATATAATTAGTTTTGGCTTCGAATTATCGGGCAATGTTTCTAATGAATTGCACGTATAATTGCTGAGACCAGCTAGAACATCACTTCGAATTTACCGAAAATTCTAATTAGTCTTCTTTTAATTATCGAGAGTAGATTTTAACTTGTTTGCGAGCGTATTGACCGGACGTAGTTCGAACGAGCCCAAGGAACACAATACGATTGTTATATGTGATTTAAGCTATTTCTCAGTTCAATATAGTAATCAAATTTGAAATGGCTGCAGTTTTATTCTAACAGACAAACAGGTTGCTTGTTTTACGCTGTTTTCGAGGCGCTAATGGAATGTCTTAGGACCAGCGGCTTTAGGTTCGTTCTATCACAACTGCGACTGGTAATTACCCGTGATATCGCCTAAGCTAAAACTCCCAATGATCATGTAGCCGCATCAGCAGTCAGGCTTCATTTATATGTTTCGGGGTCTCCTTACCAAAACAAGAGCTACAGCCATTTTCTATAACCATTCTCATCCCGCAGATGTTCACATGTTTACAGCAAAAGAGAATTCCTCAACGCTGACCATTTCACTGTAGACCGCCTAATGACGAAAAGTAAATGAACTCGCGGTGTTGAAAGATCTGTCAGGCGGCACCACAATCTTTCCCGAGATGTCTACGCTGAATTTAAAGCTACAGCAGTTTCCCGAATAAGTTGGGGTTTTGTCGCAAAGCGTAATCTACTGAACGATCCTGCTGACATAACAGGGCAAAGTAGAAATGCACACGGGCGAGCGACTTATAGAAAAATAACTTAATTGCCACCTACTCGCAAAAAATTGGGTATAACAAATAGTTGAATAAAGAAAGACCAGGTGCAGCTTTCCGGCTTACCGAAATTCTTCCAGATGTGATTACTATAAAGTTAATGAGCGCAGTGCAATAAATTTTCGCACAGCCAATGATGAGGGCAAAAGCTTGATTTGTGCGCAGTTTCAAGTGTATAACTTTGTTCCCCCAGGCTGCATGGCCTTTAGAACATCCTTTTGAAATGTTTGAGTAGTAACTTTTGATATTTAATGACACGCAAGCTATTCGGATTTTCATATCCAAGTCCACTCCTTGGTCAGTGCAAAATATCACTTTTCTCTTGTGAATTAACTAGGTTCCCGTCCAGTTATATTTCCAGCAGGAAAGTTGGGAGCAATCAATAGAGAGTTATAGCAGAGCGGAGAACCAGTTCCGGTACGGCACCCGGTACACCTGCGCATGCGCACAGCCAGTTTTTCGCCTCTCGGCACGCGCCGGTCGCCTAACGGGTAACGTACCGGAGCTGGTTCTCCGCTCTGCTATAACTCTCTATTAATAACAGAGTGATTGTTCTTTGATATTCCGTCTTGCACTCAAACTGTAGGTTGGGGTGGCTTTGCGCTCTCCGGGGAACTTATCGTTGTCAAAGTAAAATGAGGGCCATGAAGACGAAGTTTGCAACATGACAAAGAAATTTATGCAGGCATATTTACATTTGTGCAAGATAGTAAAACAGGGGAAAGCATCCATATTGACGACCTGGGATCAAATCCATGTTCGGCGAATCCGATAGTGCAGAGCGCCGTACGCAAAAATACCGGAATACTGAAATATTCGTCCACTCGCGGGGAAGGATTTTTCACCTTTACCCTCGCGTCTCTCATCCCCCCCTCGTCCGCTTCGGCGCGTTCTTGGAAAGCCGTGCCTTGAACTCCTGAATGGGTTGCCTTGGCTAGCGGACACTGCAGCGCGTACTAAGCGACACGAATGATAGCGGTGTCCTGATCCAAGTGCAAGAGTTTTAGGCGAGCCCCCGCGGGCGCCGGCGCCATGCACGCCCCTTCCCCCGTTCCCATGTGGCGAGGGAAATTCGGGCAGGGACAGGTGGCTGACCCTTAGGGCGAACGTCCATCGGGATTCCGAATACAAAATTTGCCGTACAAAAAAAAAAAAAAAAAATAATAATAATAGCGCATTTGTTTTGGGGGCATTTTTACAAGGCTTTTTTGGTGAATGAACATTCCATTACACGCACTGTTAAGCACCCACACGTTCCAGTGCAGGGCGATTTCGGTACAAACAGGTGATTCAGGAATTCATGTTCATGACAGGAAAAAAAAAACATAGTGAAACGTTGCCATCAATTACAGATTTTTTTATGTTATTAATATTTTCTTTATCCCGGCAAAATCATAAGTGCACTAAATTTCTTCGAAACGATTTCTCCAGTAATTGTGTATTAAAGACGCTTCCTCAATCGCGTTGTATTGATTTGTGTTTTGGCAGTATCTCAAGAACATATTTTCCTAAAAACGGCGTCTGTTCTCTTATTGTAATATTTACGGATAATTATGAATCGGCAAATTGTTTAAACGATTGAAATTGTAGTAATTTATTAAGGATCGTTCCTCAATCTTCTTTCATATAATTACCTTTCTTGTAAATGTTCTTTGAAGAGTAGTGCTATAACTGCGAATTATAACTGCAGTAGCGCTATAAATTGCTAATTTATGACGACTTAGTTATGCCATCTGTTTATTTTTTTATTGCGAAATGTATGAATATCTAATTCACGGTTAAGACCTAATTGTGGCCTGTACAAAATCAGTACCACTTCAATGATGAAAAAAGTCCTGCAGTCAATTCTTTCTTGGTTTTACACTTTGGAATTTAAAGAGCGCAAGTAGTTCATGAACCGATTATTCGCGGAGGCTAGTAAACAAACGCAAACCTATAAACACAATGACCACCCAATCCGAAGAAACACAAGCACGCGCGGTTCCTCCCTTTGGATGTAATGGCTCGTTGGATCTAGTGACGCGTTGGATCTAGGGACTCGGTTGGATCTCATGACTCTTTGGATCTATTGACGCGTTGGATCTAGTGACTCGGTTGGATCTTGTGACTCTTTGGATCTTCTGACTCGGGCATCACGTGACCCAGTGGATCTCCTGACTCGTTGGATCTAATGACCCGTTGGATCTAGTGACCATAAGCGATCCGGGAGGGCCGTTTGGGAAACGCGTTGGCCACTCGAGGGGAGGATCCCGTCAGATCGCCACTTGCTCAAGTTGAGTAGAAGTGCGGAGTGGAGGCGCGATTAAGAATACGGGGGCTAGTGGTCCAGTAATTACACAAATCGAACCAAAAGCGGTCAGCCGCCAGCGTAGAATTAAAGGGACACTGAAGTGAATTTGTCAAGCTCCCGTTTTTGCTTGCACTGCGTAGACTGGCTCAAAATAGCACACTTTTCATCGTTTATCCGGTTGACAAATCGGTAATTATTTTACAAAGCGCGACAGAAGAAAAACTACCATGCGCGGTTTGCGGCGGCCGCACCAACTAAGGCTGTGACGTTGGGAGGAGGGGCGCCGTGATTGGACGATGCCCAAGGTTAGCAATCACACAAGTTTCGGTTTCGGTTTCGGTTCTGTAAAACATAACCAATGGCTTTGTTGGATGGGCATTCTCAATATCTCAGTAATCATCGTACCGCGCTTCTGCCATGTTGTCGGCTGTAAAATGCACAAGATAAGCCTCCCAGGACGGCTTGTAGTCGTAGCATTCACTAGCCGAGACCTACGCAGTGCATGAACGCCCTCCGCGTACCCGCAGACGCCCAAATGTCATGCGCTTTTCCCCCATATTTGGAGCTTGCCTCCCTCATGCCTGTATCGTAAAAAGCGTGTTCGCACCAGGCCAAGGGTCTGTTCATTCTGGCCTGTGCCCACTGCCTGCAAGCAGTCGGTGCTTATGGCAGCAGCACGCCAACGAGAACTCGCTAGCGCGCCAGTGCCAGCCTGCGCGCGTTTTGTGAACTAGTTCGTGTAGCCATGAACGTTGCGGCCCAAAAAAAAGGTGAACTCAATATAGAAAACATCGGCGGAAAACAAAAAAGTTAACTTACAAAAAAAAAAAAAGCACGTACCCGCGGGGATTCGAACTCGTGACTCGCAAAACATTTGCGGGGAATTCCTAGCGCCCCAGACCGCTAGGCCACGGAGCGGGTCGCCAATGCCTTGCTAATATAGGGTATATATTGTAAAACCAGTTTACACTTTTATTTAGTTTTGGCATTTCAAGCCGCTTTGGTGACTATTTGTTGTACTGCGATCGTGCAGTAAGCGTCGCCCGAGTTTCCACAGTAGCTCACGTCTAGCAATTGCATTTCGTAGACGGAAAAGCGTTCGCAGATGCGTAGTCGTGCTGCTCACCGCTATGGTTGTTCGCCCGGCGCAAAAAAGTGCTTCCCGCGCCATAGTTTTACGCTGTACGGTAAAAATATCAGTTGATTTTATTTCCTTAGTACCTATATTGACTTCGCTGACTCTTCTCCCGCCTTCAAGAGGCCTTATATTTTCCTACTGGCGTACCAGTCAGCGAAGCGTCGCATGTGCAGCGCTTGTGTGAAGCGACCTTGACTTGGAGCTAGATACAGTGTACGAACAAACCAAGTAAAGAAAGGCACATTCTTCCATTCACAAGTGTCGTGGCTTCGTTTCAACTAAGCGAACGAATTGCGACCAAGCAATTTTTTTTTAACCTCCTTGATTGCGACGACCCGCCGGCGGCCGGCGGACGAAACGCTGGGCCGACTGACTCTGTCGGCCGGGGAGCCGTGCAGTAGCGCAGCCGTGGCGCAGCCAATTGCCAGCTCATCCCCTCCTGACGTCACACGAAAACGCCACAGAAAATGGGCGAGCGTAAAGAGAGGAGGACAGCGTTTTCGAATTAGTTTTTCTACTAAATAAAATTGCGTAAACGCGCCTAGAGTGGTCGAAACATGGCCTGGGGACTCCGGACTACAATTTGCGCTAGTAATCCCGCAATGTTTACATATCACTTCAGTGTCCCTTTAACAATAACGCATTTGTTCCAATCAGTTTCAAATTCGGTCGTCGCGCGCCAAACGGCCGTTCAATTGCAGGACGGCGAATCTGGCGTCACGGTTTCCGTGACGTCAGGGACGGTTGCCGCATCGTCTGCTACGATTGCACATGGTCCGCACTCGCCCGCGCAGTCGACATGTCGTCTGAATAGTCAGACTCGGATGAGTCGCTGCCACCCGACAGACAGACAGACAGACAGACAGACAGACAGACAGACAGACAGACAGACAGACAGAACAACTTTATTTGGCCAGGCGATTAGGCCGGCGACGTCTTCGCCGTCGTCCGTTTTTTTTTAAATATCAGTGCGGCTCGAACCGGCGCAGACCGTGATAGCAACAGCTTGTCGCCACTCTTCTAATCAATCTGATCGCGAAAAAGAAGTTCCACATGCGAGAATGTAGACGTTGGTGTGGTGAAAAATATTGCTAGGGGTTGTTATCAGCGCTGAATTTAAAAGCGGCGTTCAGATATTTGCCGCGGTGGTAAGCTTACGCTGACCGCCAGCGGAGGTTCGGCGCTCCGAACTAGCACTGCCGACACCGCGGTGCGGCGAGCGCCGAAAGATGGCGCCACCTGCGCGGTAGAATCAAAACAGGCCACGGCAGATGTCTTAATCACCGATCGCTCAAATGGCAATTATCGCCAAAATAAAGCTCCACATGCGAAAAGGGGGGTGATTTGGTTTGAAAAGTTGTGTGAGGGATGGTCATTTGCTGTTGTACAGATAGCGGCGATCAAATATTTGCCACGATACTAAGCCTAAAGTTTCCAACACCCAAGCTGACCCGAGCAACGCCGAGCCCACTGGCTTGGGTGACAGTTATTGCGGCCGCCGCCGCGCACGCACTCAGTCCACGTTTCGTGCTGCATGTCGTCGCATGGAAAATAATGCATCTTGGCGTCGTTGTCGATTTCCTCGCACAGGTTTCCACTGAGCAGTACTTCGCATTCCGCGAGCTTGCCATAGCACAACTTGGGTGAGTTCGGTGACGCGTACAGGCCGCTCAGATAAGACACCGCGCACCAGTGCAAGGGAACACCATGCGCCGGCCACGAACTGAAGAAGAGCAAAGACGTCGAACACGCAAAGTGCGCAAAGTTTACAAGCATTGCTCACAGAAGTCTGTCTATGACAGCTCACACAAGCTGTCTATGACAGCTTTTTTTCCGCGGTTCCTTTTTCTGTATCTGTGTTTCTGTATCCATATCTGTGTTTATGAAACAGAAATAAAGTTTCATTATTATTATTAAGTACACCCACGTCTCCTGCCCAAACGAATACTAACGACAACAGCAGCGCAGGCTATCGTTTTCGGTTCCGAAAACGGCTATATGACGTCACCCTGAACCGGCCAGACACTCCGGCCAATGTGTCGTCACGCCGAAAGCGATTCCGCTAGTGCTGCCGATTTGTGGAAGCTCGCGGCCGGGACAATCAAAATTGACTTTCGATGTGACTCCGGCCTCGGATCGCTGCAAAAATTTCCGTGAGGCATCTGTACGAACTGCTGAAGCCAATTATATCATTTTTAGGCGTCAAAATTTGGGGTCAGTGGTCCTTGAACTCTTTTTTTGCCGCCGGAAGACCGCAGATGACACGCAGCAGACGACACTGCGCAGCAGACAACGTATCTTGAACACACGGACTTATTTTTTTGCTAGTATTTGTTCTAATGCATATAAAACACTTGCGTGGTTAAACACCTTGAGCTTCTTCGCACAAAACATTTACGCAAGCACTCAAATGCCACTTTTCCCCCACATCGTCGAGGGGCGAACTCCGTTGTATAGTTAGTAAGTAAATTCGTGGCCCTGATCCTTTTTCACACAGGACAGGCGCATCAAGCGCCACAGGAAGTTCGAACATATGTTTGCACATACGGAGAAATTGTTAAGAAATTGTTGCCACCCGTGGTGTGGTGTTTGGGATCGAGTATTTGCACCAGCGCCACCAGAGCTTTTCCTGGCACAGTAGTTTTTTTTTTTTTTTTTGCATCGTCAGGAGGCACCACAAGTGTAAGAGTACACAGTACACACACTACACACACTACACACGTACACGCTGAGCACGCGCGCGCCGAGCACACACGCGTGGAAAGCCGGTCCCACCACGGCCGGTCCGGTTGTAGCAGAGAAGTCGTCGGTAGGTCCGGCGGGTCGGTCCACTTAGCTCCCCACTTGATCTATGCAGGAAATACGCCGAGTGGAGACCCTTTCTAAACTTCGGCAGTGCTGCTCCCAACGACGCAGTCGTCGTTTGGTGTGCGGTGCTTGCTGCTCTTTTGTTTTTGCGGAGGCGCCCGTGAATGCAAGGCTGTCGGCTAATGTCGTCGCTTCCTGATGTTCCTCGTTTAGTTTTGTACATTCCTGGATCACATGCTGTATCGTCTCGCTCTGCGCTCCGGACAGCCAACACGTTGGGTCCGCGCCGAATAACTCGTGTCGCCTTTGCTGCGTGAGCAGGGATCCCGTGCGTGCCTGGAACAGCAGGGCACTTTCTCTGTCGCCACGGTAATATGGCATCGGCGCTGGTTCTTCCCTATGTTTGAGGTACTCGGCGAGGCTTGGCTTTCTGGAGACCGCTACGCTCCAGGTTAATTTGCTCGCGCTTGCTAGCTCTTTATTGACGATTTGTTGCCACTTTTAAGTGCAATGCACTTCTTAAGCGACTCTGAACCTGCGTCCACCGGCGATGTCCGCGCACGTGGAGATGGGCGCGCGCAGCCTGGCCGCTGACATGGCACATACCCACGTGGGGGATTGGCCAGGAATCTCCTCGTCTTCCTTGGCAACGGGGGGAGTTGGGCGCGCGCTGCCTGGCCGCTGACATGGCACATACCCACGTGGGGGATTGGCCAAGAATCGGGCGTGAGCAGGGCTAATGCACCTGCTTAAAGGAGTACTGACACGAAATTTCAAAGCTGAGATCCGCTCTAGCAATCAAGTACAACGACAACACAAATAGGTGTCTGTGAATAAATGCATCTTTCTTTCTTTGTAGTTGTGTGTGTGTGTGTGTGATCTCTCTTTCGCGAACATTACCGAACCGCGCAAATTCAACTCGTGCATTCGCACTTTCACATTCTTCCCCTCGGGGAAATGCGGGGATATTTTTGTTCAGATTTAGCTTCATGCTTTGTCGAATTTTGGCTGTATTTCATTTCGAGGCTGGTGAGTCTTTTTATCTAGTCAGTTTTCATATTTCTGTATCGAAGGTGCATGTATATGCGTTTGCAGTAGTTTGTGGTCGCCATGAATTTGATCCTGCCAGCGAAGTGTAGTTCTGCCCTCGCCTCTGACTTCGTAGGGGGACCGTGGCCTCCGCGGTTTGCTGCCGGCGATAGCCGATCGCGGAGGTCACGGGGGACCAGCCCAGTTTATTTTATCACCAACAGATGGCACCGCTGTACGGGACAATCCAAAACAGTGGACCAATCATGGGACCACTTTTTGGTGCATGGGGCCTAAGGGGAGTTTCGCCATGTTTAGCCACTGTATATATCCAGTAACTCTGGTTAACAGCAGCAATGTCAAATGAATATGTGCAACAGTACAGTCCAATAAGAGGAACGAATTCCAGATAAATGTCAAAGCGTTGCTCCATCAATCGAAATGAAACAGCAACCAAGGTAAATATAAATGGTAGCGAAGCTTCGGGCGAAAAGCGGTTCAGAACCTATTGCCAGCGACGTCAACATGGGGGGCTTATGGGAGGGGCGATTGAAGCGCGACTAGGTGAGAAGGGAACAAACACTAGTAACAAAAAACCAAGTTTTATTCAACAATAAAGCAATATTTATATTTTACGAATGAGATTTAATTCTGAATCACATTTATTTAGGCACAGTGTGCAAAGAATTTATGGAAATGTCACTCATTCTCAAAAACCTTTTTTGAGTGCTCTCTGAAGAATGGCACATGTCATGTCTCTGTGATGCCGTCATTGTAGTATTCGGAAAGGCGCGCCTAACGTTCGTCTGCTAGGAAACGCCCCTCACTTGTTTTGATGGTGCGCATTTGCGTTCGTTCTTCCTTGTAAATTCGGTGTGCACTTAATTTTTGCTGTGCGTGGAGTTGCGAGGTGCGTTGTATCGTGGGTGAACACGTTTAGTAACGTGCCCGGCGGGCACGGTGAACTACAGGACAATGCTGCCAACGGTTGGAACGGAGTGGTTTCCTCGGTACCTACGGAAACGATGTGCTGTACAAGGTTTCAGCAGCAACTCCCGTACGCCCGGCGTTTCAGTGCACCATTTTCCTCTCATTTCCACAGGTAACGTGAAATATAGTATTGTTAATACGTGCTCGGGGGTTGTGTTAGGGGACGTGGTGGCGCTTCGAAAAATAATGGGTTTAAAGCTTTGTTATGTCAGTTATCTCTTGATTTCACCTCAGGTTGGCTCAGAGCAAGTGGTGTCAATTACTCTACGACTTCTCAGTGTATTCACACTTGAATTCAAACGATTCGCTTTAATTGTCTATCTCAGTGCCTTCTCTATTGCATTACAACGCTTGTAGTGATCGTTGCTTTTCGCACTTGTATACGGAAGCATTATTTCCATTGCAGTACTGTGTTGTGCTGCTCCGTGCTGCGGGCACTGCTGCCAGATCTTTCCTGCTATGTGTTTTTACACACCTTCCGTGGCCTTCTTTTGCATTGATCCATTTTTTTCTCTTTTTACTCATCTGTTGCGACACTTGCCTAAACAATGCAACCATGAAATTTCCGGTGTGAATCCTGGGTGAAGCTCTGTAGAAACCCATGTCTACTTGATAAGACGCCGGGACAGCTTCGGCGTGTTATCGCTGCACTTTCGTGAATCGGCATTCCTGCGGCCCGGTTTTCTGCGTCAAGATGCAGTGCCTACTTTTTTTCTCTTGTTTCGAAGTAGTTATGCTGTTGAGGCTTTCATTGCTCGTAATGCTATGTGTTACGGGTAAAGTCAATTTTTCGGCTCGTAAGGAAAGTCATAATGCATGTAGTGCCCACGAGCATTTTGTACTTATTGTATACGTGCTGATTTTGCACAGTGTGGTAGAGTTGTTTTATGTTTATGCTGGAATAAAATTCAGATGTCTTGACTATGCGCGACTTTTTTCTTAGAACTGAAGCACACAAACCGAGCAAGCTTTATAGATTGTATGAGGGTGAGGAGTGGGCACGTTTTTGATATGAAGGTGGGGGGGTGTCGCGGAGAGTGGTCGAGCGTGATTTTGCGCTGCTGTGCATCCCATGGCAGAATAAAAAATTATTCCGTTCGGGGGGCATAGGTGACTGGTTCCCGGTGTGCCACCCACTGCGATCAAAATAAACAACTGATTGCTTTTGTACAGCAGTGGAAGGCACGAATACAGAATAAAGTTTCAGAGAAAATGTTTTTATAACCACCGAGGTGAATCATACGATAGTATGCTCAAGTACGTTTCTGTAGTCACGAGTCTGTGCTAGTTAGGCTGGCGTTGACTTGAAGCACACACGCCAAGCGCTCGTCAACTTGCGTCAGATGGCAATGACATGAGCCCTCAGCGATCAGAGGCGTGCTAAAGATATTTTGAAGTCAAATTTTAGCGGTAATGGTATTAAAATGACGTCACTTTTTGACCGGATCTTGTGTCACATCCGGTTTATTTCTTGTTCCGCCGGAAGTGTTCCCTCCTCGCACCGATGGCACCAAGCCCCATGATCAGCTTGAGAGCCGCCATTTTCTGAACGGATGGGCTTGTATGGAAGCTTCGCTACCAGTTAGATTTACCTTGTAGCAACCGCAAAGACCACGAGTACCCGAGGGGAGGGAAAAAAAATGCCGCGAGCGGTTGGCGGTCATTAAGGGTCTGTAAAGAGCAGCACAGTGCGAAGTTCAGGGAGACTGAAAAGCGGAATGTGCGCAAAAGCGACGGCTGTGGGAACAGATTGCTAACGCAAAGAAATGCAAATGATTCGACAACAAAACAGCCAAGTTTATTTCATATAAACTTGTAAACATCCTCCCGTGAAGTGTCAGAATAATATCACGTACATTAAATTAACAGAACTATAGCGACCTATTATATTTTGCATTGCTCAGCGGCCACTTTAACTAACACCCACACGAAAAGGGGGATCACGACAGAGACCAGAACGTAAAGGTGCGAAAACGATATTGACTAAGCCCAAACGACTTTTGCTTGGAGACAGCGGTTGGTCTGATTAACCTCATGGGGAGCAAAGAGAAAACCAGGTTCCGCGTACGACACATGCGCAATGCTAAGGAACGCGCGACAGAAGCCGCGCTGTGGATGGCGTCGCGATTTGAGAGGGCTGTCAACGTCGACTCTGGCCATGTCGTCCTGGTGACGAATACAGGGTGTGTTCCCGGTCGTCGAAGATGGGCCTAGTCATGAGAATTCGACGAACCAGTGGTGAATCGTGGGCTGTGAGGGAGCAGGGTGTCCGTTGCTTAGAGCAGCAACAAGCTGATTGCAGCGGGCGTGCGTGCCCACGATGTGAATACTTCCGCAGCATGTCCTGGCCGAGCGCTTCGCGTACGGCCCAGGAGTGGAAGTCCTTTTCTCCCAGGGGGGACTGCAACAGGACAGCTAGCCGTTATCTGTAAAATTTAAGAGATAAAAAATCATGAGAGTGGTGCAGGCAAAAACATAGCCGTACTTCGCAGTGATTCCACACCAACGCGTAGCAAAGATCGAACAAGTGCTTTAAAGCCAAAAATCAATCGAAAGCGGAGCGGGAAAAGGAAATGTTTGGCCGCCATACGAACCTCATGCCTTTCAAGCCGATGCAGGCGGCTCTGTCCCAGCTTTCGTCCTCGAAGTGGCCGTCCGAGTAGTCGCCAGCACCCGAATGACGCAGATCAAGCATGGGCGCGGGTTTATATACGCATTCGAGGCCACTGCAGTGGGCAGGTGCGCATGTGCTAAAGCAATGTTTCCGTGGCAGTGTGTAGCTTCGGTTGCGTCCTTATCCGCAGTTTATAACTACAAGAGAATAAAGATGCATTTACCATTCCACGAAATAGAATTGATAATGTGAATGCTGACAAAGATATAGTCAAGTCGTCATTTAGTAATCTGGGGCATGCGCGCACACGCCCAAAATGAAACGAAAACTGGGCAAGCGAAGGAAGCGTACGAGGGCAGCCAACTTTTATTATCAGAAGTACAAAGCCGGCATATTTATCAGAAGTACATAAATATGCCGGCTTTGTCAAGTGACCGGACGCCATACAATCGCGTCCCCTTTTTTCCGCGTGCCCTCTTTAAAAAAATTCCGTTGCCTCTTTGCTTTTGCATTGCATTTACGCTCAACTAAAACTTGCAAATCAAGTAAGGTCAGAAATAATTAAAACACCACTCACATTGTGCTCACAACATGCGTTTAACCCATGTAAAATCATCATCATCATCATCATACTCAGCCTATCTACACCCACTGCAGGGCAAAGGCCTCTCCCATGCATCTCAAATTATCCCGGTCCTGCTCTAACTACGCAAACTTCTTGATCTCATCTGCCCACCCAACTTTCTGCCGCACCCTGCCACGCTTGCCTTCTCTGGGGATCCCCTGTGTTACCCTTTAATGACCAACGGTTATCTTGCCTACGCATTACATGCCCTGCCGACGCCCATTTCTTTGTCTTAATTTGTACTAATATGTCCTTAACACGCGTTTTTTCCCTGACCCATTCCGCTCTCTTCTTGTCCCTTAACGTTAATCCTATCTAATCTTCCGTTCCATTGCTCCTTGAGCCGTCCTCAGTTTGAACCCTTTTAGTGAGCCTCCAAGTTTCTGTCCCGTGAGGGCCGGGTCTATCTGCAGGAACACATACATAAACCACTCGTGAATGAAATCGGTCTTATGATAGCCATTGTGACTAAATTCGGCGCAGGTTAAAGATCCCCAAGTGGTCGAAATTAATTAGGAGCCCTCCATTACTGCGCGCCTCATCGGCTGCGAAGCGTCGGCGAGTTAAACCCTAAAATCAATCAAATCAATCAAGCATTGAAGCGGCGAACGGGAATTGTTAGGTGTATTCGGCGTAACCTGGGTGGGACACCCTTCGAGACAGCCAGGTACATGGATGACTTTCTTTCCTGTGTATAACTGCGCCGCATCCCGAGTAGTGGCTGATATTGTAGATCTGTTAGAAGAGTGCCACCCAAGGAAGGCCAGCCGCAGTTTATAAAGGAAGGCCAGCCGCAGTGATTGGTGACTTGGGCGTATAACGCACCCACATTACACCTGGTCTATGAGGCACGCCTAAGTAAAAGACTGCGGATTAAGTTTTACCACTTGGGGTTCTTAAACGGGCGCCAAAAATTCCCTACTTATAATCACACTGACCCCTCTTCTAACGTAAATAAGCTACATAATTTGGGAAAAAAGGGAAGGGTCCTGTGATTCACTATAATTTCCCGCATTGAGAACCTATGGCGTAATATGCACGGTTGGGCTATTGGCTGAGGCTGGCAAAAGCAAACGCAAGTTATTAGGCAGGCCTTATAAGCTTGCAGAACGAGCTATTTTCGCTTTTAATTCATATCCATTTTATAGCAGTGAGAATGTGTGGGGTAGACAGTGGAAATTACGAAAGTACACGTAAACATGGAAGCACCAGTGCGTACTGCTGTAGGCTGTGGTAAGGTGTAGTGAAAGTGTGTGCGGTCAACCCCTCGGCTGTTCAGACGGCTGCATCGGGCTGGCCGAAGACGAGGAAGGGGAAGAAGAGAGGGAGGAATAAACGTTTATTGTGCACACCACGATGTGCTCAGCCTCCCAAGTCCAGGAGGCCGCGAGTCCGAGCTGCGTCCAGAGCTCGTTGCACCAGGGCTTGCTGTCGCTCTGGTGCTGAGCTGGTCAGCTCGGACTCCCATTGCTCAGGGTTGGGGGATGGGATGGGGTTAGGGTGGTGAGGACAACAGAAAACAAGGTGGTAAGTCGGGAGAGGTATGTGACAGTGCAGGCAGTTGTAGGGGAAAAGGGACGGCGAGATGTGGTGTAGGATGGGGTGATTATAGAAGGTTTCAGTTTGCAGGCGGCGATAAAGGGTGGCGTGGTGTGTTGGGAGGGAGGGGTGGGGCGGGGGGTATATTCTTCGTGTGTGCCTGTAGTGGGACAGTATGGCACTGAAGGTGGAATCAAGGGCAGGGAGCGTGTCTTCAGTGGTGGGAGGGTAGCACCCAGTGTCGGTCCTTGAAGTTGGGAGTGCCCGGTAGTGCAGATCGCGGGCTGCGGCATGAGCCGCTTCATTCCCAACCAGGCCGGCATGGCCAGGAGTCCATACAATGGTCACTTCTAGGTCCGGAGGTAGGCAGCGTAGCATGGGTAAGGCTTGCTGTGGGGCGAGACCGGCCTGGTAAAGGCGGCAGGCTTGCTGTGAATCGCTAATGATGGTGAGATAAGGCTGATTTCGATGTGTAGTAATGGCATGGGCGATGGCCAGGGCTTTGGCTTCGGGTGTAGGCATATTTCGGTAAGTTGCCGCAGTAAGGGTGTTGCCAGAAGTGTCCAGGGTGACAAGCGTAGCCGGAGAATTGGGGGAGGGATGCGCAACATCCGTGTAACGGGTCTGCGGGTCATTGCCGTAACGCTTCTCGAGGTGGCGTACTCGAGCTTCTCTTCGCGCACGGTTGTAAATGGGGTGCATGTGCCTGGGTATGGGCGCTGTTCTGAGTTGTTGCCGAATGGAAAGGGGGATGCGCTGTAGGTTAAGACGAGCAGGGGGCGGGGTTCGGCCTATATTATGAAGAACCTGGCGGCCTGTGGGGGTGAGGGCAAGTCTTTGCAGCTGAGACACACGCTGGGCTTCGATGAGTTCATTCAGGGTGTTGTGGAGGCCAAGTTTCATGAGACGTTCGTTCGCGGTGTAAGTAGGCAGGCTGAGGGCTGATTTGAACGTCTTTCTTATGAGGGCGTCCAACTTGTTAGTCTCTTGGGATTTCAGATTGACGAAGGGGGTCCCATAAGTGATACGGCTGGTGAGCAAGGCTTGTACGAGGCGACATGTGTCTGACTCTCGCAGTCCATATGAGGAGCCCCGGATACGGCCAATGAGATGCGTCAGCTGGGAGACTGTCTTGTGTAGCTGTGGTAGCCTTATCATATTACCCCGACTACAATACAAACGCACCGACGGAGAGAGATTGGCCGCAGTAGCAGTACTAACAGGGTCGTTAACCAATTAAGGCGGCCAGCCGGCCCCGATATGGTTCGGGCCGCGATGAATGTGCCTCTATTTTGTAAGTTCGTAGAGCATAATAACCTTCGTAAGGTCAACGAAGCGAAAGTAGGTATATATGAGTTCCGTATTTTCATGGCTAGCGACGCTTCTCTGACTTTGCTTAACTGAAGCTTTATAAGCGTGCACGGCTGGCACGCTTGTAGAAAATGTAAGACGTGGTAAGTCCACAGGAAGAGTTACTTAACTTAATCTAGGAAACGAAGAATTAAAATCAACCAATGTTTTCATCGTAAAGCGCAAAACAAATGTACGAAGAGCACATTTTTTTCGGCGGGTGGACTCGCGATCTGCTTGCGAGCTAAAATTTGCGATCGTATTTCCTCGCTTAATAAGTAACGCCCGCAGTCTCTGTGCATCAAGTATTCGTGGGGGTTCAAGAGACTTTTAGTGGACAAGCGCTATTCAAATAATGATCAGTTTCTGTGCCAGCAACACTATAAAAATCTTTTTCAGAGCACAGGGCACAGCATAATTCCTAACTGAAGTACTAAATTTGCAGTTATCGTTTGGCCTACAGCTCATTGTATCCCAAAACGAGTCTAGTAGCCTATCAAGCGGCTCTAAATAAACAACTTCAGCTTGCATAAAGCCGTCGAAGGGACTTATTTATTTTTTTGCCGCCAGAATTAAGACCGAAGAGAACGCGCAGCAGACGACAGTGCGCAAGCGACGGTCGACCCCATGCACCGTCGCATTTCTTTTAAATGCTGAGCATTTCTTAGGCTCGCGATGTCACTCGTCGATGTTGTCAGCGCCGTCCACACGCTCACTGCGCATGCGCGTCGCGTCGAGGCGCAGGTGCGCGTCTCTCCCCCGTACCCCCCTCGCTTTCAACAACAGGTGCGGCGGTGCGGGAGGAGCGCGTGTACCCCGTGCGCTCCTTCGCTCCCAACAACAGCTGCGGCGGTGCGGGGGGAGCGCGTCTCAGCGCGCATGCGTCGTATACCCGTGCGCTGCGTCGCGCTCAACACTAACGGCGGCAGGGCGTGTACACGTTATAACGGCGTGGTGGGTGCGTGGAAAGTTCGCGCGCTTGTGTACGGAAGTGTGCGCATGCGCGTCTCTCCCGCGTACTCCTCTCCCTCGAACGCGGGCGGTGTGTATATAAGCGGCGGAGCGCGCGTTCGGAATTCAGTCAAGGGTGTCTTTGCTTGGCTTTCGCTTGACGCCGGACCCCCAGATCTTGACCCCCCCCCCCCCCCCCCCCCCGACCCGGACCCGGACCTGGACCCGCTGCCGCCACCGTTCTTGGACCGGACCTGCTGCCTACCTCCGGGCCCGGGGAACACGCCTCGGGCCTGGAAAGTGGACCGCCAGCTGAAGCCCGAACCAGCGGGGAGCCGACCCCCGCGCGCGCGGTCGCCTTCCTGGCCCTCCTGTAGGGCCTCCCCGGCGCTTCCATGAAGTTCCGGGCCCCGCCTCCGAAGGAGCACTGTTTCGAGTTCAGTGCTCCGAAGGAGGCCACCGTCGACGACATTATCGACGGAATCTACATGACCGTCGGCCCTGAGGGCCTGCGTGCGCTCCAGCATCAGGGCGCATTTCGATTCTGCGCGGCCGTGGCCTCGGCTGCCGCCGCGGAGAAAGTCAACGTGGCCGGGGACTTCAAAATCCTCGGCAAAACCTGCCCGGTGACCTGCGTGGGGCCGCAGATCGTCTTTATGACGGCTCTGCGCCTCAAGCTTTTCATCAGCAACGACGACCTGGCCGCTGCGCTCACCCCCTACGGACGAGTCATCAGCGTGCACGACCAGACCTTCAAGGGCCACCCAAAGGTGGATAATGGCATCCGAGGCATCAAGATGGAAATGCGGAAGCCGGTGCCCAATTTCATCTTCGTGCGAGGGTGCAAGGTCCAGATGGAGTACCGGGGGGTGAAGCGGGTATGCTCGCGGTGCGGTCAGCCAGGCCACAACCGGGGCGACTGCCAAGCCCTCTGGTGCGACCGCTGCCAAGCCTTCGGGCACGAAGCGGAGCACTGCATCGCCGAGTGCCGCAAGTGCGGGGGCCACCACCCGACCGCAGACTGCCTGAAGCCCCGCTCCTACGCCGCAGCCCTGGACGAGTTCCCGGCCCTCCCAGGTGGTGCAGCGGAAAAGCCAGGAGTTAGCGACGACCCAGACAACGAGGTGGAGGGCTTCCAGGCAGGGCGCGAAAACCCAGACGACGACGACGACGACAACGAAGACGACGACGACAACTTCTCCTTCTCTCTGGACGACGTGTCTTCGCCACTCTCTCCCTTCGGGGAAAGTGACAGTGTCACTGAGAGCAGCGCGGAGCACACTGCCGAACCACCTGCAGTCCGAGAGCCCCAACCAACCAGCCAAGGACTTCAAACAACGGCCACGACAACTCCCCTTCCACCGAGGGGACGCGGGGTACCCAGCCGCCTAAGCGCTAAGGCCGCCAAGCCGGCGTCGCCTGGCGCGAGTGCCTCCGGACTCCCTGCGACCCCGCCCTCAAAGGCCAATTCAGCCTCCCGCCCGTCAGAGACGCTCGCGACTGAGCCCCCGGACCCTGGTGCGCTGGCTCACGCCAGCGTGGTAGCCCCCACTGCCGACGTGCAAGACATGGACCTGAGCAAGGACCCTGCCAAACGCGGCCCGCCTTCGTCCGGCGAGTCGGACAGCGCAAAGGACTGTAGTAAGAAGCCCCGACCAACCTGATTTCTATTTTGTTTACAAGAAACAAATGTCAACGCAAGTAGCGTCATACCTTATAATAATGCTTGTGCATTTTATGTCTTTGAATGCCCAAGGCTTCCGCAGCCTGGACAAACAAAGGGAAATTATGCACTTCGCTCGAGCGCAAAACGTTGACATTTTGTTTCTTCAGGAGTGCAATTTTCATTCACCGCTCGATGTTTCCTTGTTTCGCACTCGGTTTTCCGTAGACGCTTTTTTCTCGCTTTCCAACTCAGTTGCCTGCGGTGTAGGTGTCGTTTTTTTGCGTTCAGCCCTTCGCCAGAAAGCGCATGTTATCTTCGGTTTAGACGGTCGTACGATCGCCGCCGAGTTTTATCTTGGTTCACGGCGTGTGCGCGCCGTAAATGTGTATGCGCCTGCGCAGCACAACCTTTCGTCTGATTTCTTTCGCTCGCTTGATGTTTATTTGCTTGATTCTTATGCTACGTTTTTGGTTGGGGACTTTAATTGCGTCCTGGACCCACAGCGAGACGTGAGAGGTCCAGGGCAGCGTAGGCCTTACTGGGGTGCGCGCGAGCTGCGCGAGCTCGTGTCTAACTTCCGCCTCACGGACGCGTGGGTTCACTTGCACGGCAGCCAATTTGCAGCCACGTGGGCGAGGGGGGCAGCGGGGAGCCGGCTTGATAAGTTTTTCTTTCCCCCTGAACTCATGCGCAGCGTGGTGGGCTGTGCGGTACTCGCGTTTCCGCCGGGGACGCCGCGCGTGTCTGACCACCTCCCGCTATCGTGTATGTTGCAGTGCGAAGCCAGCGTGCCTCGCCATGACGTGTGGCGCATGGACCTGGCCTTGGTGTCTGACCCCCTTAGCGCAGCAGGAATCAGCGCCTCGTTAGCTGCTGAGAACGCGAACTGGGTAAGGGGCGAAGGGTGGGACGCACTGAAGGCAAGGTGGCGTGAGTTGCTGGTGAACGCGGGGCGGGAACGTAAGGCTCGAATCACGAAGGAGCTCAACAACACGCTGAGGAGGCTGCGTATCGCCAAGGGCGGGGGCGACCTCACCTTCGCCATGCGCGATTATGTCAGCCTCCTTCAGGCCAGGTATGAGCGACTCCTGCGGCAGTCCTCACAGGCGGCTAGCCAGGCATACGTGCAGGGGCGACCTTTGTCGGACCCAGCGGTCCTACGGCACATTAAGGCGGCCGCCACAGACAGGCAGGGTCACGCGTGGGTTCCACATGTCGAGCTCGAAAACGGGGAGCTCAGTGAGCATAGCGCGGACATTTCAAGGGTGTTTATGGGGTATTTTAAAAGCCTGTTCACCTCCGAGGTGTCCGCGCTTGACGAAGAGAGCTTTGAAAGGAGGATACGAAGCTTTTGCGGCAACCTACCGCGCGTGCCGAACGACTCTCTCGCGCAGCTGGTAGCGCCGGTTTCGGAGGACGAGTTGTGGGAGGCAGTAAATGGGGCGAATGCGGCTTCGGCTCCAGGTCCTGACGGCATCCCGGCGGCCTTCTATAAGGCGTTTTTTGTCGTAGTCCGCGACCCCCTGTTATACATGGTGAATCGGATTATCGCGGGAGGCGCGAAACCCACCAGTTTCTGTGAGGGCAAGGTCATCCTGCTCGCGAAAGAGGGAGGGGAGCCATCAAACCCCAAAGGTTACCGGCCGATAAGCCTGCTAAATGCAGACTACAAGCTGGTAGCCGCAATCATAGCGAAGCGGGTCAGTTGCGTGCTGCCTGACGTTGTCAGCCTTGCCCAAACGTGCTGCGTTCCGGGTCGAACGGTTTTCTCGTCTCTATCCCTGACAAGGGATCTTTTCACCTTTGCCTCACGATGTGGCATTGCCGGTTGCTTCGTCTCGGTCGATCAGGCGAAAGCCTTCGACCGGGTGGAGCACCGGTACTTGCTCGCCGTGCTGCGCTGTTTTGGGTTTCCGCAGGAGACAGTAACCCTAATTGGTGACCTTTACTCGGACCTGACAACTCGGTTGCTCGTGAACGGGCAGCTAAGCCCTCCCTTTGGCGTCACGCGCGGTATTCGGCAGGGCTGCCCTTTATCTCCCCTCCTGTTCGTCCTTTGCCTCGACCCGCTCCTTAGACGCGTCGCGGACAGCGCCGACATCCGCGGCTTCCCCCTACCCGGCCAGGGCCAAGTCAAGGTTTCGGCCTACGCGGACGACGTGTCCCTGTTTCTGCGGGACGAAGACAGCTTCGCAGCGTTTTTACGGCTTTTTGCGGAGTATAGCGAGCTGTCGGGTGCCCTGCTGAACAGGGGCAAAAGCAAGGCGCTACGCTTTGGCACGTTCGCGTCTGACCTGCCTGGCGGCGTCGACTGGGTAGCGGGCGTGAAAGTCCTGGGGGTCGTGTTCCACGCGTCGGGAGAGGTGGCGAGGAGGTCATGGAGGGAGATGTTAGCGGTCGCCGAAAAGAAACTCGTGGTGGCATCGGAGTTTCCCCTGTCTCTGACAGAACGGGCGTTTATTATTAAGTCGTCCGCGGCGTCGGCCTTTTTCTATGTTGCTCGCGTGGCGCGACCACCCGCGCGGGTAGCGCGGAAACTTGCCACGCTTTTCGGTTCTTTCTTTTGGGAGGGAAAAAGTGAACGCGTTAAGCGTGCTTTCCTTCGCCTACCCCGCGACATGGGAGGCTTCGGCATTCCCTGCTTGCCGACCATGTTTAGAGTTTTGGCCCTCAGGGGCTTCTCGGACCTAGCAGCCGATGTCGACTACCGCGGAAGGGCTCTACTGCAGTATTTCCTGGGGACGGCGCGTCGCGATTTTTTTGACGAGAGAGTGGTAGGTCCCACCGCGGAGGAACCACCAGCCTTTTACAGGCACGTCACGAGCGCCCTCCGGATGCTGCGGGAGAGCGCACCGGAGTTAGATTGGAAGTCAATGCGACCAACGAAGGTATGCGAGGCACTGGCTATCAAGTCTATTGCAGAGGAGGAGGCCGAAAAGGCTCGGCGTATTCACTGGAGGCAACTCACCTCCCAGGTACTGCCCCCAGACGTAAGGGACTTTGGGTGGAGGAGGGGCTGGGGAGTACTCCCTACGGGAGATACGCTGGCTGCGTGGGGGGTGACGCGTAATGCGAGGTGCCCTCAATGCGGCCAGACAGAGACGATTGGGCACGCGCTCAAAGACTGTCGCGTTGCAAAAACGTTCTGGCGCTTGCTAACCCGTACCTTCGGCGTGGCGGTCGGCGCCGACACTCGTTCACGCGACGCCTTCACGGTGTTCCTAGTGTGCGTAGGGGCTTACCTAATATGGAAGAGACGGGGCGTGGCGGCGCTGCGCGCGCAGCCGCTGCGCGCTATGTTCCCACTTTTGTGGAAAATCCGATCGAGACTGATTGAGCACCTTGAAACCGAGTTCGCCACGCTGGGGGAACAGGCCTTTCTCCAGCGCTGGTCTACACGGTTTATTAGAATTAGCAATAAGCAACTGCAAGTAGGTATCGTGCCCTACTAACACACTGAGTGCGTAGAAGTGTAGGCCGAGAGGCCAGAAGGATGATCACTCCGCGAACATGTACTCAAGGAGCTGACTTTTAAAAAAAAATGATGACTAGCGTGGACCTGTGGGTGCCATGTGTTAACACAAATCACTCACAGGTCGAGCGTGGTTTTGTTTGATACTTGAACGTAACTTTGATTACGTAAACGTGACAATGCGCGCCTCTGCCCGTCCTAGCGACGTCGCCAGAGCACCGATTCGGATTGTTTCCAGTCACTAGATGCAAGGTGTGCGAAAGTATTTGACACACACGACTTGGTTGCAATGCGTGTGAAGCGCGCGCACTTTTACTGGTTTTTGTAGTTGTCGGCTCGATTTAAAGACCTAACTCCGGTCTAAGCTCTGACACGTAAAGCTAACGACGTGATTATGTTGGGCACATGGATCCATGTGTTCTCTGAGACTGCCGGAAAGTGTTAAGAAAAATTATTTCTTTGTGACAAGTGCTTGGAATGCATGCATATCTGTAACTTGGATTAATAAACTTCTCTCTAAGACTTGACGCTTTGCTTGACGGTACCAAGCAATAAAGACCGACTTTAACTTTACACTCCTTGCCTTCGCTTCTCCTTCATTCAATAAATAAGAATAATAAAGACGAAATAACAATTAAGCATTCACAAACCATACCCAATTACGCAACATTCACGCGATACCCCCACCACTCTGCGACGCATTTACTCGAGTTCCCCCCGTGGGATGATGCGGGCGGTTTTTTTTTTTTTTTTTTTTTTTGTAGTGTATTAGCTTTGTAGCAGCTCGGCCGGGGCAGCCGAGGGACCTCGCGCCACCGGAGCAGTGTACCTCGTGACTGCAGATCGTCATGAGCCGCGAGCCACGAGGCACGAGTCACGCGGCCGGCAGTTGGGATCGAGACACCGAGTCGACAGCACTGCGCTCGCACTCTCTGCCACACAGGACCACCACCGGCGCCATGGCTCGCTCGTCTCCGGCGCTGTTCGCCTTCTACTCTTCGCTCGGTCCTCCTCAATAAATGAAGGCGGGACCTCTTCTCACGCCCCCTTCATAATTGGTGACTCGTAAAACGAGACCGCACCGGAGTTCAAGGCGTTCACGGCAACGGTCTCAGCGGTACCACCAACGCTACGTCAGCGTTGCGATCACGCTCTAGGGCACGTCAGCCATGGCTTTACCGCGCCGGTCTGGATTCCCAAGCTCATCCGTCCAGCCGCCCAACCTCACGCTTCCGGGACTACAGGAGTTTTACGAGAAAGACCCTCCTGTGTGGTTTGCGCTGCTTGAAAGCCATTTTTTCATCCGAGGCATCACCGAGCAGGCGCAGCGCTACAACATCGCCAGCAAGGCTGTCCCAGAGCGCGATCCTCTCGCCCACCAACATTCGTCAACCCGACTCAGTAACTGGGCCGGCGATCTCATCCTCGCTTAGCACCCTTCCTTAGCTTAGGAAGAAAAAAAAAACAAGAACGAAACAGCCGGAACCGTAAAAAAACCCGCCCGCATCTTCCCACGGGGGGAGCTCGAGTAAATGCGTCGCAGAGTGGTGGGGGTATCGCGTGAATGTTGCGTAATTGGGTATGGTTTGTGAATGCTTAATTGTTATTTCGTCTTTATTATTCTTATTTATTGAATGAAGGAGAAGCGAAGGCAAGGAGTGTAAAGTTAAAGTCTGTCTATTGCTTGGTACCGTCAAGCAAAGCGTCAAGTCAAGCGAAACCAAGCAAAGACCCCCTTGACTGAATTCCGAACGCGCGCTCCGCCGCTTATATACACCATTTTCCATAAGCAGCCGGGAAAGGAGGAAAATATTCTCAAACCAGTTCTCTCGGCGGCCGACCAGTGTTGCCCGTGCGCGCTGGGCTGCTAACATCGCTCGGCGCGGTGTGCTCCGCTAATTTCGTTTCGTCAGTAACCGTCATAAGTCTAGTTAAGAGAGATTATATTGCATTGCAATGTAATCAGCATAGCAATCGCCTCGTCGAAAGTCCATCGCGAGCACGGATCACCGTGACCCACATATGCTGTGCGCGCTCCGCATTCGACGTCCGCGCTTCCGTAAACATGACTAATCGGTGAACATAACAAGCACGGTGGCATTGAAAACACGTATTTCCCCGATATCGATTTCCATTTCAGTCGGTGCCATGCCGGTACGTTTGCATCTCGGAACTGCGGAGCACCACCGGCACCACCACCACACTGCTACTGCTGCTCGCAACAGCCGGGGTCGGAATTTCCCGCTCTGGCAGCAAATTAGGACCTAAAATCCGTCCGCAGATGATGAAAACAATACAGAACACACACACACAAGCACTGCAACCGCTAACTTAACGCCAAACCACTACGGTTCACTCGGTAATGCACGGATACCGAGCAGACGCACGCAAAGAACGGCGCACTTAACAGCCCAGCGCGGAGGTTTCGGCGGTCGCTTCATAGACGGCGCTAGCGTCTGGTCAGAAAAAGCAAATGGCGGCGCCCACCTCTAGCAAGGAAAATGGTGTATACACACCGTCCGCGTTCGAGGGAGAGGAGTACGGGGGAGAGACGCACATGCGCACACTTCCGTACACAAGCGCGCGAACTTTCCACGCACCCACCACGCCGTTATAACGTGTACACGCCCTGCCGCCGTTAGTGTTGAGCGCGACGCAGCGCACGGGTAGCTACGACGCATGCGCGCACAGACGCTCTCCCCCCGCACCGCCGCAGCTGTTGTTGAGAGCGAAGGAGCGCACGGGGTACACGCGCTCCTCCCGCACCGCCGCACCTGTTGTTGAAAGCGAGGGGGGTACGGGGGAGAGACGCGCACCTGCGCCTCGACGCGACGCGCATGCGCAGTGAGTGTGTGGACGGCGCCGACAACATCGACGAGTGACATCGCGAGCCTAAGAAATGCTCCGCATTTAAAAGCTGATTCTCATGCCAGTGGATTTCACAAGAAGTTCCATTTCTGGTTCCGTTTACACGGTGATGCGGAAATTTTAGTTCCGATTGCCGAGAGTTTTTTTACGTTATCTGAATACAAAACCAACCAAATTCCAGGCAACTGTTCCGTTTAAGCGGCAATTCCGTTTAAGCGATTTCCGTTTATCGAGATTCTACTGTATATAAAACACTTGCGTACTTGAACACATTGGGCTCCTTTGGCATAATAAATTTACGTAAGCACTCAAATACCTTTTTTCGCCCAGGTCGTCGAGCGGCAAAGCAAGTTGTAGAGTTTATTTTGTCACCAAAATATGGCGCAACTGTTAAACAAGATCCAAACCAGTGGACCAATCGTAGGGCCACTTTTTGATGCATGAGGCCTATGGGGAGTTTCGCAACTCGTATATCAAGTAACTCTGGACAGGGGTGAAAAGAGACGCCGTCGGGACGTTTTCCGTAAACTTTGGCGTCTGTCACTGCCTGCGTGTGAGGTACTGTTGGCGGGAACGATTACGTCATGCATTGGCAACTTCAGCTTGCATAAAAGTGACGTAATGCTACGTAACAGCTTGAAAATGGCGGCTGTTTTTGTCGCGAAATACAAGCAAAATGGGGCAAAAAATTGCCCCGGCTTACGGCGCCGCGAAATGGGCGGGAATTTGCAGCAGGCGCAGTTTCTCATGCGCGCTGTTTAAAGCATGTTTCCTACCGAAACAAATTATAGTTTCAACTGCTTCCAAGTCAGCGATCATGGAGCATATAAATAACGTGCAGTATTTTGCTTTTATGTTTGGCAATAAAATAATTATTTGTTTGGCGTAACCGCAACAGAAGAGGGCAGTACAAACCTCTCCATGACAAAGAGAATCCAATGCATGGCATTTGTCCACACTCGTCCTAGTAAGCTGTTGGGTCAGATGATCGAACTCAAGAGAACAATAACAAAGAAAAGTGACTCTTTGGTTCATTACAGCGCTGATTGAAATCGAGCTTGACGAATGAGTTAATCGGCGACATCGGTGCGCTCCGCGGTTATCAGGCGTAGCGCTTCGCTGCTCTTAAGTGTCATAGAAGCGATGGTCGCGGCCGTCTTTTCCTGTGATAACGCCATAAACTTGTAACATAGCAGCAGGCGATGGCGTGGCGGAGATGGCAGCAGGGAAGGTGATAACGCAACAAAGCTTGCATTGAAGCAGAGAGCCCAGCTATGTTACTAAAAGCGATTGAAAGAAATAAATAGATACGGTAAAAAAAATGTGTGATGTTCTTTAGCTCGACATCCCCCTTTCGCTCGCTTTTGGATCAACGTTACTGGATCGCCTTGTGGTGTTGGCGCCAAATTTGACCCCCAGAAATGTGTTTTTCTTGTCAGCCTCAGCTACCGTCTTAATTTTTATTTTCATGCCAAGTGTTTTTATCTTTCTTGCGCGATATTTGATACCTTCATTGCGATATTTATGAGTGACTCGTCAAATTACACTGCATGTCGCCATAGCTATAGGTGCAGCACGTCACTGATTGCTAACGTTGTGCTTACGCAAAAAAACTTGGGCGAATTGCCGGCAATTTGTGCAGTCGAGGGGCCCTTCTGATATTCTGTTATTCCGGAAAGAAGACCACATTTTACTTTCTATTCTTGAACACTGTGCCACTTCCTGCGCCTTATATGTTGCTTCTCCAGTCGTCGCCTCCTATCAACCATTATATATCAGCCGAACCGCGTACGTGCTGATGACGAACAAAATTCGTGACAACTCCGTCTTTGATATCTAACCGACACAACGCACTGTGCATTCCACGTTATCACTGTGCTCGTGAAAAATAAAAGCGTGCATTTTTTATACGTCTTGTTTGTCACTATAGACCGATAAACGCAGCCGAATCAAACAAGAGCACATTTCGGGAACACATTTCAAGAGCGCATGCGTTGGCACGCCCCAACGGCAGCTGTTGAAGGCTGCATATAAATCCGTATCGATATTCGGGAGGCTTTACTAGCGTGCCATCAGCTAACCGTGCAAGTGCTGAACGGCGTGGCGTCTTGCATTCTTGGCTCTCCGAAGGCAATAGGTAGGCAGGCTTATTTCTTGTGGCCAGCTTTACAATTGCCCGACTGTATTTTTAAGCTGGCTATAGGCCTACAGGAGTGGGAATACTGGCTAACGCTTTTCTGTATTAGCGGTAATTCTTGCGCTATGAGCGGCAATTTTAGCTTGAATGTCATTCCACCTTCCTCGTCTTCCAACATTGCAGATGCTGCAGGCTACGTGCGCCAGCAAGTCTGCAAGGCCGTCCGCCTCTAGTGTCGCCTGTCCCCCATCCGCCATCTAGCAAGCGAAGGCCACGGGCTGCCGTATATTCGTCGCTAGCTGACCTGAGCGGAGCGACACCCACCGTCTTGATTGCCTGCGAGTACCAGCCAGCACGCCCAGGCTGCTTCGCCTAGCACGGCTGCGTAAATAACCCTGCAATGGACGTGAACCTCAAGGACCGACGCAGAAGGTGCGAGACGCCGGCGTTGGTCGCTTTGCATTTCTCCAAGTCGCCGAATCGACCGCAGCTGCTGGCCACCGCTCATGTTTGCCCAGACGCTCCAAGTGTTTGGGTTTAGTGAGCGTGGCTACTTCACTGTGGCCTGGAATTCTGCGGTCCTCCTCCTGTGTTAAGGACGCGTGTACGTTCCCGGCCGTCCAGCCCCGTTAGCTCTATGATGTCAACGCTGCTGTGCGCGCCTTGCGACCGATGCCTGTACAGCGAATTGGGCTCGCCGTTTATTAGACCACTCTTTTCGACCAGCTACTGGTACTACTACTTGTACGTCCGTGACTCGCAGTCGTGTACTGGCTGTGTGACCCCGACGATGGTTGTTACCAGTGCGTGTGACGGCAACTGGAAATAAGAAATGGCTGTCGGGTACTGCCACGTAATATGTGACTGAACTGTTTATAATTTAATGTCCCAGATGCTGTACCTTTCCTGCGTCTTACTGTTTCAACGAGTTTATACCTAATAAACTTGTCTGTTTTAATGTCGAACACGGGCTCTGCCTTTTCATTCGCTATACTACCTGCTCCGGTGCGACAGCCTGTGTGTCGCATACTTTTCCTACATCGTTAGCTCTAGGGTATACCTGCTATCTCCCGTTGAAGTCCTATCGTTTGTTTTCTCTCCATCAGCTCGGTTAATGTTGCACCACTCGCAGCGGTAACTCCTTCGTTGCTCTTCTTTTTTCGTTCTCCATAAGCTGTTATTCTTTTACGTTGTTCTGCGTAACTGTTAGCTTCTCCTCGATTTAGATGCAGTAATTGTGCACTCGTACTGCGAATAATTTTTTTTAAAGCAAAGCTTTTTACCTCTACCCCCCAAGAGTTCTTTCGCGACCGTTGGTGTCACCAGAAAACTCCAGCGAACAAATAAAAGAATTTACTGGAACTGCCGGGTATCGAACCTGGAACAAATAGACTAACAAAGCGAGAGCCCGGTGTCTTACCGATTTAGCTACGAGCCCACGCGAAGACGGGGAAGACAAGTGGTGTACTCACCAAGCAAATCTACGGGTTTACCCCCTGCGTTCTCGCTGGATGCCACGTCAAAGCGTCACGCGACCACTCACGCCCGTCTATCGGCCCTGTGCGCATCTTGCTCATGTGCTAAGAGTTACAAAAACTAAAGAAAGCTTAAACCAATGCATGGCATCTCACTTCTAGTACGCCGATGTGCTAAATTCTGTGGCCTCCAGTGTTCACGTAAAAAATCACAGCTCCTTTTCGTATGCCCTCACGTCAAATCAAGGAATACATTCAAATACTCCTTGATGGCCAGGTCATCACTCGAAGCCTCAGCATCAACATCCTGGGCCTACATCTCGAGGCCAACACCAAGGGACCGTCTCCTTGCAGCGCCTCAAAAACAGCATTAATCAAATCATACACATGGTCAGGCCAGTTGCCACCAAGAAGCGAGGCCTAAAGGAATCCGGTACCTTTCGAATAATTGAAGCTTTTGTCCTCTCGAGAGTCACTTACGTCAACCCCCTGTCTTCTTCTCAACAAGGAAGACATAGAGGTGCTTTATATAATGATTAGAAAGGCGGTCGAGCAGGGCATTAGTCTTCTCATGAGTGCGTCCACACAGAGGCTGCTTAGCACGGGGTTCCACAACACGGTGGAAGAGCCGATAGAAGGCCATCTTTGTAACCAGAAGGTGCGACTCAGAACTGCGGTGGGTAACCGCATGCTTCAGCAGCTTCACCAGATTGGCTGGGCAGCCCAGAATGTCACTCCGCTTGACGTACTTCATGACTCTTGGCGGCTAAAACTAAAGATGCTCCCTTTGCTTAGAAATATGAACCCCTCACATGACGAGGGTCACCGAAAAGCACGAGCTCAAGCGCTAAACAACACCCTCGTGGGGATCATGCAGTTATCTACACAGACGCCTCCAAACATCGAGGGCAGCAATACGCCATCATCGTGACTACTTCCAGACCCAACCTCCTTGCGTGTACCTCGCTTAGGACCCAAGAACCTCGCTTAGGAGCCAAGAAACGACGGCAGCAGAAGAGGCAGCCATCACCCTGGCTCTCACTCAACCAGGGGTTCGGAGGGTAGTCACCGATTCCCAGCGAGCCTACTGAAATTACCAGTCGGGTTGGGTGTCCTCACCTGCACTGCGCGTGCTAAAAAACCACTCCCCAAACGGTTCCATTCAGCTCATCTGGACACCCCCTCACGCTTCAATGGAGGGCAACAAATACGCCCACCCAACAAGCCTGCGCTTTTACCTCCCGTGCTACGGAGCCGCACGAGGACAGTCACCCGCTTTTCACGTTCAGGGAGATAACCAAGCATTGTCGCCTTCTGAGACAGACCGTACCTTCGCCTTACCCTGACCTTTCCAGAGAACAAAAACTACCCTACGGCTGATACAATCCGGGCTCCTTCCCACAGCCTACGCGTCTTCACTTAATGCATCCGAATCGCTACGACGCTGAATGTAAATTTTGCTCAGAAGTAGGTACACTCGCCCGTAATCGGGGTGTGCGACTTTAGCCCTGAGCACCCTCCTCTCTTTCCGTCAACTACCCAACAAGAGCATTGGGAGATGCCGCTATCTAGGCCCTCTCTACCTACCCAGCTTCAGCGGGTGGACAGAACACAGGCCGCGGGGACTGCATATGGGCCCCACAGAAGAAGGAACCACTCCCCAGGGCTGCAATCTGGGCCGTTCAGAAATCTGAACAGACGTATTTCTTCCTCCTGCTCCTCCTTCTCTGCCGCAAATCTCGTCGCCTCCGTCCGCGGCGCAGAGACGGAGAAGTCAGATCGTCTAACACCGGGTTGGAGCTTTAATTTTATAAAAAAAAATTTCCACTCTTGTGCTACACCAATACAACTCAACCAAACACCGTTCATGCATCATGCATTGATTTAACCTTACCAAGAACATCTCTTTGAAGTAATAAATGGTGTGGTTAAGTGCATTTCAGTTTTCTTTGGTTTTACTATTTGTAGAGCGATGTGAGTGAATTTAAGTGATGTCTCATGGGCAGTCGTTATGGGTGCCGTTTACAGCTTTGCTTTCCAACCACATTCACGGGGTGGATTGGGGCGATTTTTTTTACTTATACCGTAAAGCCAGAGTTATACGCAAGTTGGCCTTGTTGGTTTTGGATGCACGTGGTGCAACAAAAAATAAATAAACGGGACGGCGGTGTTATGATTGGGGAATAGCCCCCAAGAGGAGCCCCGCCATATACTACGTTTCCATAGAGTGTATTCTTCAAAGTTTGACAATCCTACGAAATCCGACAACGTATCCCAACCTTCGCACACACAAGCGGAACGATCTTGGTGCCCCAACGTTGCTACAGCGGAAAGCCAGCCCACTGACAGACACAACCGATAATCTAACGCATTCAGACTGCGCTACATTATCATTTGCTGCGATGTGGAACGCTTGAATTCTAGCATTACCTGATCACTTCTGCAAAAGCAAACTGGAGTGTATTGAAAATCACCAGTGATGCCACTTCAGTCAATCAACGTAAGCGTCACACTTCGCCTACTCCAACATTCACCTATAGCGGCGAACAATTCCCTTAGTCGCTACAAGTTTTCACCCCACATTTCCACTGTACCCATGGAGCTTGCCATTTGACGTTATTCTGCATAGATTGCGGTATTTTTGCGCGAATGAAACGACATGCAGGATCGCGTGCAGCACCGTCACCCATTGGCATACTAGGAATTGGCTTTTAAATGTTGAAATAGCACTGACAAATAAATCAAGATATGTGGGCTAGTCTGGCTCTTTTACATGATGGGATAAAATGCAAACAAGGACGTTATGAACGGAATGAAGGCACCAAAAAGCGCAGACTAACAGGCTGAGTTTATCTTGCAAAAAATTACCCCACCTTCCCGCGAGGGGAACCCTGTGGAGATGCGACGCATCTTGGGGGTTCACTTGGTGTTTCCGTTGGGTTGATTCTCTGATTGCGTGAAACGTGTGAGGAACGCGTATGATGTATTATTTATTTCTTTGGCCTGTTCTGGAACGACCGCGGCTATGACGCAACGTGGCGCGGCTATGACGCAACACAATCCAACACAATCCACTTTAATCCAATCCAATCCAATCCAAGCCAATCCAGCCAACCCAATCGAATCCGATCCAATGCCCCTCGCGAGAGAGTGTTCGCTATCGGAGAGGAGAGGGGGTGAACGGCGGGGAGCGCAGCTCGCGCGGCGAGGAGAATGGGGGAGGGGTGTGGACGGACAACAACAACGCCGTATGGAGGGACAAGGCGAGTGAATGAGATGCAGTCGCATCTAAAATTTCAGGAAAATATACATCGGCCAGACAGACAGATGTACAGTCGCGGCCACTGATACAGAGAACACGGCTCGCGTGGCCGCGCTTCTCGGACCACCACGCGGGCGCCACGCGATTGCGGCGCAAGCGCAATAGACCTTATGCGAAATTGCTTGGTGATCTAGCAACACTGATGTAAACGAGACCGTCGGCCATATTGGTACGGGCGCCGATCGGGAAGTCTCGTATTGTTTACTGTGGAAGAGTAGGTGACGGTAATGCGGTATGGCTCAAATTGGACGGCGTTTTCCGGCTCCCGACCGCGGATTGTGGACGAAGGACTTGTCTGCGCTGCCGACTGTGTCTGAAGACTCATACCACTCGGGGTGCCACGCCAAAGACCCACCCGAGCGGCAGCGGAGCAGGGCATGCCGCCTACCCACCGAGGCGCATTGCTCGCCTTCATCGGTGCGGACAAACACGTGCGACTCGCAGTAAGTAAATCCTTCTTTGTTTTAGGGGCAAAGCTCCTTTTAAGTCATGGGTCTGTCCATCCCTTGTGTCTCGTGGTACGTGACCGCCGCATGCTTTCGGAGATGTCGCAAAGTGGGCCGCGTTGCACGCAGAAGAACCGGCTGCAACCGGCAGCGCAAACTCGGCACCGGGAGCGCGAGCTTGTCTGTGTTCGCCAACGGAGGCGCGAGCGCACGTGCACTGCGAGGGGGAGATCACGCAAGAGATCACGCCACGAACGCAGGCAGTCGTTCTCGGAGAGAGAGAGAGAAAAGCTTTTATTAAAAATATGCACGCGGGCCTGTTTAGTCCTCACATTCCAGAGAACCTCTGGTGACGTCTTCAAGCCGCTGCCTGATGTACGCCGCCAGTTGCCTTTGCTCTTCGGTGGTGCTTGTTGCGGTCAACCATCCTTTGTTGGGTGTGTTTGTAGTGTTGTGTATGGTTGTGCAGTTCCAGAGTATGTGATCTTGGTCGAGTATGACGTTACAGGTAGAGCAAGTAGGGGGTGGTGTGTCAGGATCTCCCCATATCTTGTGTAGTCTAACTGGAGTGTCCAAGGTGTCCGTTTGAGCTTGTCTTATTAGGGTTGCTTGGTGTCTTTTGAGCGTGTCAGAGAGCTGTGGCAGTTCCCTCCTTCCCGTGGAGTAGTCCTTCAATTTAGGTACTGTTGGGACCATGAGCGTTTGAGTTGGTTCGAAGTTGGCAGGAGCCCGGGCTGCGGCTTCTCGGGCCAGCTGATTAGCTTTTTCGTTGCCTGCCATTCCTTCGTGCCCAGGTATCCAGTACACTGTTACGGATCCCTTGATGCTGTTGTTGATGGCCGTAGCTATCGCTTGTGGCAGTTCCATGCTTAGAAGTTGGTGACAGGCGCTTTTTGAGTCAGTGTATATGTACGTGTGCTTCGTGGGGCTGGATGTGTGGTCAATGGCGGTGGCGATGGCGGTGAGTTCAGCCCAGATGGGTTTCATAAGGGGGATGCACTGCTGGTACTCCAATTTTCCTTTGAGGTCAGCATACGCTATGCTTGCTGCTGTGTCTGTTACTGCTGCATCTGTGTATACGTGGTTGTTGAATTGGTCCGCAGCTGCTCGTTTATCGAGGTATTTGGCTCGAATGCTCCTTCTGACCTTGTTTCGTTGGCAATGCATGTGTCTTGGTATGGGTGCAACTTTGAGTAGGTTGGCCGTGCGTGGGCTGAGACGTTCCAGACGTAAAATAGGCTGCTGGGGTGTGTACCCTAGACACTGAAGTATCTGTTGCCCTGGAAGAGGTCGAACGAAACGCAAGGACCTTTGCTCGTTTCCTCTCGTCTTGTTCGGGCACAAGTTAGCCCTAAATAAAAGTTATTTCTTTAACGCTGTGTCCCATCCTACGTGACAAATTGTGGTGGAGGTGCGGGGTAGTCCTCGATGGCGCGGGGTCTTTCACCAGGTCTGGACCTGGGAGCATTGACTCCGAAAATAAAAGTTGATTTGAACAATGCACGCACACAGTCTTACGTCTTTCTTAATGATGTAATGGGCGAACTTTCACGGGAGAGTTACGGTTACCGATGATCTCCCCCTCTCGAGCTTCGCCCCACTTATCATCATTCATTCCGTGGATATGGCGTGATTTTTTTACTTGACGCGAGTTAACCGGTATGAGCATTTGTATAGCACATTTTTCACCGTTGTTTACCATGCAAATGCGTAGCGGCGACCCTGTTGCAGTAAACCTGAAAGAGGAAAGAGACAATCGCCATACCGTACCGCTAGTGGGTGGATTAAGTATTTTCAAATGCTGTACATCGAATTTACGGGATGATTTTCGGCGAAGATGTTTACGGAAAGGTTGCGGCCGTTTTCCGTGACGGTCGTCCGCCCGTGCGTTTGCCGCAAAGCAATCGCGCTTTGCGGCGAAGTCAACTACAAAAGCGCACGTACATACGCCTTGAATTTTCTTTTTTGTGTGTGTTTTCATTATTTATTGCGCATGTTCTACCGCAAAAATCTGTTTGTGTGTCTTTCTTCTCCTTTTTTGGCGGTGGGGTGGTTGTTGTTGTTTCTAAAGCGCGTGTTTTTGGTGTGCACGAATAGATAATACAGTAAAACCTCGTTTGGTCGAACTCACTGAACTAGAAGATTTTAAGTGCGAATGCACTTCTTAAGCGAGCCTGAAGCGTCCGCCGCCGTCCGCATAGCAACAGCTGCGGGTGCGCGCGCTCCTCGTCTTCCTTGGCAACGGGGGGAGATGGGCGCGCGCTGCCTGGCCGCTGACATGGCACATACCCACGTGGGGGATTGGCCAGGAATCTCCTCGTCTTCCTTGGCAACGGGGGGAGATGGGTGCGCGCTGCCTGGCCGCTGACATGGCACATACCCACGTGGGGGATTGGCCAAGAATCGGGCGTGAGAAGGGCTAATGCACCCGCTTAAAGGAGTACTGACACGAAATTTCAAAGCTGAGATCCGCTCTAGCAATCAAGTACAACGACAACACAAATAGGTGTCTGTGAATAAATGCATCTTTCTTTCTTTGTAGTTGTGTGTGTGTGTGTGTGATCTCTCTTTCGCGAACATTACCGAACCGCGCAAATTCAACTCGTGCATTCGCACTTTCACATTCTTCCCCTCGGGGAAATGCGGGAATTTTTTTTTAATTCGATGGGTCATCGGTATAGCCCGAATGTTTACCTGTTTATCTCGAAATGTTCTGGAAGTGAGTTCCAGATAATCATATTATTGCTTGCTTAAGTTATGACGAACACGATTATGCGGGTACTGGTATGATTACCCACGGCGAGGTTTTTAAATGTTAAACTTCCTTCTCTTGAAAATGCATTAACAAAGCATGCAGAGATACTTGCACGCTCGAACTTGACAAACAATTTTGACATCATTGCTGTTTGAGGTGTAGATTATTGCCCTTGCAACAGTGTTAAGAAAGACACAAAATCTGATCATTTTGAGTCTGTTCATTGCGGCCACTTCTTTCTGCTCTGTCCCTTTACCATAAACTGTATCGGACTAGTCCTGTTCTTCCCTGAGTGCTATTTACTGTTACTCTCTCTGTTCTTGCCGGTTGGGCCTCATCCATGTGCTCGGCAGCTGCTTTCGCTCCCAGAAGAAAAGTGGCCGGCCCTAAGTTGTGTGCCTCACGTTTGAGTCGGACAGTGGGGCGATTGTGAGGCAGCGTGCGATTGCCCGGCGGGTTGCAGTGGAGCATGGAGTCACATCCTGGCTGATGTGCACCTACTCGCCCTCTTGCAAGCCGAAGGTTTTAATAGGCGCCACCGCAGCTTGCGTGCACTGAGCTGCCACAACAGTGGGGACGTCCGAGACAGCAGGGCATTAAGCCAGCGGCTGTCCAAGACATTGACTGGAGAAGCCCGCGAGAAAATGGCCCCTCCCTTTCCTTGCCAATGCGTCTGTTCGATGCACGTCGAGTACAGTAGCAATGCGAGCAGCAACAAAGTGCCGTGCAGGCGCTTCGGACAAAACTTGGTAGCCTTGGGAATGGGTTTCTTGCCTCAGTTGTGCTGGCCTCACCCCCCACAGTGACAGAAACAAGGACTGGCATGGCACCTGAAGGGTCACCTATGAGCTACCAGCAATCATTCATGCCACATTTCGCCGTGGTCATCTCGCGAGCACGCAGAGGCTGGGCAACGTCGTGTTTACTAGACCGCGGCATGCAGGGGTGCGCGAATGCTTCCCTTTGTTTCATTTATATCCACAGTTTGCTATACTGTACGCGCTATAAATCAGCAAAGTAGTTTAATTTACTGGGATTTTCACTGTGGATACAAAAAATGCAAAAGCACTCAAGCTGATGCGCGGCGGCCTGATGCAACTCTGGCCGTTTTTTGTTTTTGTTTTTGTTTTAATAAAACTTGAAAATTGTCTCAGCTACCTACATCAATGGCCACTATCATTACGTCGGAGGCATGCATGCAGCATGTGACAAACTAGAGGAGTGAGTGTGTATTTTAGTCGTAAAATATTCGACAGTAAATACATCGTGACTGAAATGACAATGGGCACCAAGTTAACTTGACGTAACAACAAACCTTTCAGCCCGGTAAATCAGGAACCATGTGCAAAAGCTCGAATTTTCCACCGTTAGATCATCATAAAACAGTGTACGCCACTTCTGCAACGACACGCGGCTAAATGCAACGTAAAAGAAACCAACAACACACTCCCATACCGTGCGCGCCCGCCACAGAGGAAATTTTCAACCGCGCCGTGACGGCGCAGTGCGGCAAGAAAAGTTTGTTTATAGCCCTAGGTAAGATAAAGGCTCGTGTAGGGGCTAAGCGGCACCATTTAACAATGAAATGAAGCGGGCGCAGAGCCACAGCGAGGAGTAAAGAAACAGCCTAATTTTGGCAACGTGTGGTACTGTTTTCCCGGTCGAGCGCCGCTGTCAGTCGCATGAATAGGTGGCGCACGCTCAGGCTTCATTTCGAATACAAAGGCTGGACCACAGAACTCCAACGCAGCTGTAGTTTTCATCCGGACAGCGACTACGGAATCCCGCGCTTAGTGAACCAACGACAAATATTCGCTCCCAGCGCACCGCGCCCAGCGTGTCACAAAGGTTGCTCGCGCTGGCATAGTTCGCGTCAGAAAGTTCGTTTAAAAGCGTGGAACTTCACGTACCTTTTCTCCATTTGGACCGGTATTTCCGCATCGCGTGCACCGCGGCACGAAGCAATGCTCCGGCATTAAAGTCCATCACCAAGAGCGGTCAATGCCCGCCTTCTATGTTTTGCTAATTGGTTTCGGTTTCAAACGACCGTACCAAAATGGCGGACCTAGTTACCGGAGTCGACGTGAGATGGCAGGGCGCATTTTGCATAGGGTCTATCACAGCCAGAGGCAGAGCCCGGCTGAGCGTCGTCTGCTATGGCTCCTCCTACTTCGCCGCACACGTGGTTTGTCACGGCCGGGCTAGAGCGGCGGCGCGCGCCGTGAAAGCGCGCGCGCAATCTAGGTTTCGCCGCTCGCGGCGAAGTGGGAGGAGCCGTAGCAGACGACGCTTAGCTAACTCCGCCGCTGGCCCTGGTTGCGCTTGCGCCGCAATACTTCCTGTGGCGCCCGTCGTGGCGCTCCGCGGAGCGCGGTCAGCCGCTCCGTGTTCCCTGTATCAGTGTCCGCGACTGTACAAATGATAGGCTTCGGGAACGCAAAAATGACGTCAGTAACTTGTAAAAAAAACTCCCACCTCCCCTCGCGGGAACCCCTGTGTAGATGCGACGCATAGGCGGAGCGTCGAAGGGACCGCGTTTTATAGCGCGCATAACGTTGAGGGGACTGCATAAGCCGGTCCCAGTCGATGACGACGTTGGCGTACTTGTAAAGCGGCGCGGACTCTAGGTGTTTGAGCCAAGCGTGGATGTTGCTTCGCCGGAGAACGGCACACCGGTTATATGCGCAGCGCGCCCGAAGGAGAGGAAACCGCGGAAGAGAGAGTACTGCACATGCGCCGGCCCCAGCGCGTCTGCCGCGGCTATGACGCAACACAATCCAACACAATCCACTTTAATCCAATCCAATCCAAATCCAATCGAATCCAATCCAATGCCCCTCGCGAGAGAGTGTTCGCTATCGGAGAGGAGAGGGGGTGAGCCGCGGAGAGCGCGGCTGACACGGCGAGGAGAATGGGGGAGGGGTGGACAACGCCGACGACGACGACGCCGGAGGGACAAGGCGAGTGAATGAGATGCTCTGCATCTAAAAAATGGCAGCATCTCCACTCCGTGAATGATTGCGAGGGTGCGGAGTACGGGGACTCGAAATGACATCCAAGTTGCGCCCCGAGTGGCATCTGATTTGCGCACCGACCATCATTCAATTTGAGCCTCGAGTTACCTTGATTATTACCCAAATGAAACTGCAACTCACGGCTCAAATCGAATTTCGCTTGATTTTCGCCTGATGGTGGTGTGCGCACGGATGGACGCGGACGGGCATTGGGAGGTCCTAGGGTACTCCGCACCGTTACAGGCGAGGGAGTAAGCCGTCTGACTTTCGGGTACTAACTCACGGTCGTAGCCCAATGGATAAGACGACTCACACTAACTCTGTCTGTTCTACCAGACACAGGCTCCAATCCTGCCGGTGCCTGTGTGATTTTTTTGTGGTTATAATTGCTATGCGCACGGACGCAGACACACATTCTGCGGTTCTAAGGTACTCCGCACCCGACAGAAATCCCATTTCTTGAAGAGAGCTCACCGATCAGTAGCTTGTTGCGTGTGACAGTGAATGTGCTGGCTTTTCCTATTTTTTTCTTCGTTTTCTTGTTACGTGGTGACGGGATGTGCTATGTGTGCACGTGTAAAATAAACTCAGTCTATTAGTATGCGTTGTGTGGTGTCTTTTTGTTAATGACGCCCTTGTTTTCCGCATTTTATCCTAACAAAGAGAAGTTAAATTTCCGGCACCTTGTTTTGGTGTCGATATTTTTATTAATAATCGGCCTGGGAAGGTGTGGGTAAATGGGGTTACGCAACCTCGCACCAAAGCAAAGGGCTGGACGAGTTCGTTTACTGTCATCTTAAAAGACGCAAAACACGGTATTAGAGTGAGACAGAAGCAAACACAGCACCACTCACAAACTCCATTATTCTCTCAAGCACCTCAATCCTCTTTCAGGGTATCACGCGAAAGCCTTAAGTGTGCCATTCTGCAAAAAACTGTCGTTGTTGTTGTTCGCTCAAGAAAATAACCACCGTTGTAAGGAGTAAATAGAAAAATGGTCGCCATCCCGCCATGCGAAAGTGGGTGTCCATAGAATCTTTTGTAAACCCCTACACATGCTGATGGGGGAGGGTATGAAATGTTCCGCGTTGTCTCGGCGGGCGTGTCGCTTGCACTCGGCTTCTCTTCACTCGAGTGAAAAGAAGGTCCAATTCTTTCCCAAGACGCCGAGCGCATGCTCGGCGTCTTGGGAAAGAATTGCTCTATTTAGTGACACTAGTCCTGCCTAGCCTTGAAACATAATATGCAAATATAATCTTTACCAGGAACACGTAGTAGAGGGGGGGGGTTGCCATTGTTCATAGGCACCTTATCATCCATAATGCGATTCAGATGCTTGTTTTGTGGTTTTTAAAGGAATACTGGGCCCTAGGCTGTATGCCTGATTAGCCTGACGCATGCGCTCTGCGTCTTAGGCGAAAACAGCTGGGTCCTGCCTGGGTTTCTTGTTTACGACACGAAATTTTAAGACCAACTAGAGGCTAACAGCTTCGCTGTAAACAACACGTGCGATCCGATTCGATTTGAACCTGGGTTTCACAGTAGCAGCCGGTGCTCGCCAACCGGGCTATCTGCGCACTTTCTTATATAACCTTTGCGTCAAAACTGAACGCGTGTAAACGACCGGTTAACAGCCGCGGACCATACTTTGCTTTGCTGAACGTTATCATCATCATCACCACCAGCCTATCTACGCCCACTGTAGGGCAAAGGCCTCTCCCATTAATATCCAATTATTCCGGTCCAGTGCTAACTGCGACCAATTTATCCGCGCAAACTTCTTGATCTCATCTGCCCATCTAACTTTCTGCCCCCCCCCCCCTGCAATGCTTGCCTTCTCTAGGTAGGGATCCACTCTGTTACCCTTAATGACCAACGGTTCTATTGCCTTCGCATTACATACCCTGCCGACGTCCATTTTCTGAACGATTTAGAGTTAAACTTTGACAGCCCTTCCAGTACACACATATCCATTACAATTCCGATACCTGCAAACTGCACACATCAAGCTGACTAGATACAATTTGCGAAAAAAAAAAAAATTTCCTTACAGCCATGGCACTAACATCAGCCTGGCGCACGACCATACGGGATGGCCTGATTGCAAGCAACCATACGGCCATTATCAAATCGCATGGCAAGCTATCATTTTCCGCTGCAAGAAAGCGTATCCGATGCGGAGTAACAGGCAAATCTTTCTTTATCGCTCTCTGTGAAACAATCCGAGTAAAGATGGCATCCTGGCACTCTATGAGCACGTACTTTCGGTTTTTTGTATACAAAGCGGAGGTTGAGCACCAGCCAGAGAAATGTCTAAATGTCTTTCTTTCATCCAGCAACTAAGACAAAGTGCGTCGGTCCGCAACTTGAAGTGCTATCTTCCCACGGTGCCAGGGGTAGAATAAAGTTGTTGTGGTTATTACGTTCTTCGAGACATATTACCCACTCGGGCGATTGGCTAGGAATCTGGAGATTTGGAGTTCACAAAATTCACCAAGCTATAAATTCGAAACATAAAAGTTGTAAAATCGTGCGGTTCACGTGACACCTGAACATTATGGCACGTGATTAGAAGAGGTGCACACTAGAGGCTCAGAACCCTGTTTCGAGGAAAGCTGTGCCAGTTCGCTTTCTGACGGAATTCGCGCAGTAAGACGAATAAACGACAGCGAAGAGGCGCAAGCACGTTGTAGCAAAAAAGAAGCTGGCCGAATCCACATGCGTCGAAAAAAAAAAAAAAACGAAACTGATGAAAGAGACGGATGGCTTGCTGCGTTAGGTGATTTTAAATAGAAGCTGATGATAATGAAAAATAAGACGACCATGATGACGTTTATCCGCAGCTGGGGCAGATTTTCTTGTGAACACTGGTCTAGTCCTGTACATTTCAGAAAAAATCAGCAGAGCTTTGATGGCTCGGTCGACTCGTTTAGGACACGACCAGGGGTCCTCACTTAAGCGTTTGCCTCAAGCATGCAGCCGTCTACGTGGGCTGCCCGCCCCTTCAATCTATAGACACCTACTGCCATTTCAAGATGCCACAAGGGCTTACCAAGCATGACAAAGTGGTTCCACAGCGCGTGCGACTGAATGTCGCCTACACAAAGCACTTCAGTTTTTAGCTCCAACAGGCCATTTCTCCACCGTGTCCGCCTTGTGACGTGCTAGATAACTGCTACCATCTCATTTGTGAATGTGCGCAGTTTGCTGCGTAACTATATGGAGCATACTTTCTGTAGCGCTAGTTGTGCATGTTTACGCTTTTATTGTAAAACGTAAGTATATTTCAATCTGTAATAGTGCATGGGTTCCCGAGGAATATTAATTGCCGCCCTTCGGTTTCGCCCGGGTGTCCTTGGTCTTCCCAGGCGTCGGGGACGCTGGAGATTGAACGACAGGGGCGGCCGTCTGAGTGGGAGGTGGGTTTGCCTTGTGCTGCTGGTAGAAACCGTATACGTGGTACAAGATGAGTCCCTGAAAGGTTGTCAGAACCAAAGAAAAACAGAAGGTGGGCTCGTTAAATTCGCAAAAGAAAATGTGGTGGTCGGATCCAATGAAAGCGTGGGCACCATAATCTCATAATAGGCTCAAAATTTATTTGTTGCCGTGACTCAGTTGCAAGTGCTGCATTCTGCAACGACAAAAGCCTTCTCTCTAGCTGCAGGGTGAAGTAGTAGCTGCCAGATAAGCAGAGCACCTTCTGGGACAGGCCAATGAAGGTACCTTTTCTTTTAGTCTTCAGCAGCGGAATACAATGAGACTTGTCATTGATCAGCTGGAACGACGCTTCAATGCTGTACCCTGAGGATTTAAACAAAAAGGCCTCTTCAGGGGCTCCGCTAAAGGTGCAGGTTGCCAATCGCGGCGTTAGCGCTTGCAAGGGACGTGGGGACATTAAATTTGTTTCTGCTGTGTGAGGGTGTCAAGTGTCCTGCTTAAAGCGGCCGTACCAACTCTTAAACTTGATATGGTGCACAAGGCACCCGTTTCCCTTCAATATCGTGTTGCAAAAACCTGAAGAAAAGTTAAGAACCTTCGTGTAATTAGTCGTCAACGTAGCGAGTCCTGAAATGCTGGGAATGTTCAGCCTTCTCATTAATATCGGTAATATAATTACCGCTTCAAGCTAACCACACGCCGATTTTGGAACTGGACTCAATTCAATCCATCCAGTCTAGAATACATGGTTAGACCAAAAGCGCTTTGGCGGCATAGCAGGGTCACAAACATTAAAAAAAAAAACCTGATAAAGATGACCCTGGCATGCCGCAGAGGCTTAATGGGTTACGATGAAAAGAAGTTTCTTAATACAAAATAAAATGCACACAACGTTCTAACAAGTACAGAAGGACTGTATTAATGAGCAAAGCGCAACAGGAACATTAAAATCTCAGAAGAAAGCAGAATTTAAATTGACAGCAAAATAACACTATATCGTTCCTTTCACTTCCTTTTTGCTTCAAAACTACAGAAAAAACACATTCGCAAGCCTACGATACAAACGCAAAAAAAACGCATAAACACAGCACAAGATCTAGAAGATGTTAGCATTTCCTGATAATAAAGGGTTGAGGAAAACTTTACTTCTAGGTAACTGCAAAATGGCGTCACAAATATTCCCAAAAATGGCAACGACATGGGCCTAATTTTTTTACCTTCCGGCGCTTCGATCACCCTAAAAATTCTTGAAGTGGCGCGAAATCAAAAACGCAAGTTTGGTATGCATCCAAAAAAAGAAAAAAAAAACTGGCACCACGTTTGACACAAACTTCACTAAAATAAGCTATATAATAAGGAAAATAGAGAATGGCCATGCGACCCTCTATATCAATTCCCGCACTAGATCCTATTCCCCGAGTCCTTCAACACTTTGAAAAGTGGCCAATTTGTCAGCTAACTGCATCCGATTGCGAGGTTCATTTCATGTGGCAAATATGACTATTCTCACCTTTACTGCGAACACTACAGAGTAGTAGCCAGCAAGTGTTAGGAATACCCGGATCTGTGAATAAAACAAGTAAAAGCACAAAACAGTGTTAGTAAAAAGTCGCTTCGATCGACCTCGCTAAACTGTTGACCTTTCACAGAAGTAAAACATTAGTCTTAGTCCGTCCGTCCGTCCGTCCGTCCGTCCGTCCGTCCGTCCGTCCGTCCGTCTGTCTGTCTGTCTGTCTGTCTGTCTGTCTGTCTGTCTGTCTGTCTGTCTGTCTGTCTGTCTGTCTGTCCGTCCGTCCGTCCGTCCGTCCGTCCGTCCGTCCGTCCGTCCGTCCGTCCGTCTGTCTGTCTGTCTGTCTGTCTGTCTGTCTGTCTGTCTGTCTGTCTGTCTGTCTGTCACTTTATTCAACCACCCCGCCAAAAAATAAAACGCTGAAGGAATGCTTGAACACGAGCACACGACCGTTTCAGGCCACTAAAGCTTCTGTCGTGGCTCATACATGCCCCATTATTTAATGCGAAAGGAACCTTAGGCATACTTAAGGCAAATATATATGTACACAGCCTAGAGTACCACCTTTCTGTTACAAGTTTAGTTGGTTCTTACAATAATTCCAAATGGTCAAACATGCGTTATAAAAGGTGTCAGGAAGCCATGAGTTAAACGCAAACACTAAAACAAGAGAGCTGCACGTCAAACAGAAACAGAAACAGGTTTCAAGTCAAAGAGTAAAAAAAGGTCCCGACAGATGTCGCAAAATTGAATTGAACCCAGAAAACCTCCATTGCGTTCTCCATGAGGGGAGATTCAGGGGTGGCAGAAAACGATTGTCTTTCGACGGACTTTTGCAATAAGGCCAGCAGATATGGGGCGAATTCTTTTATTTTTTCCCATATCGTAACAGTACGGCCAAAAAAAAAAGCGTATATTATAGTTTCCTCTAATCCTGCATAATTAAGGAATTTTCTTGAGTACTATCCAAGTTCGTCAGCACATCTTAGAGGAAATCATCTGAACTATTTGAAAAGAACTGCCTCCCTTTTCGTCGCTCTTGACGCAGTAATCTTGAGGCATATTTGAAAAACCTCGACGCCATTGCGAGAAATTTCCTTGAGGCGTAAGCACACGCGCCTGGCAAGTTCCGCCAGCCACCGCTAACAAGTTCAGAGGCTATGCGAGGTGCATACTGCGCCGCGTTGCGTGCTTCTAAACGCTCCGGTGTACAGAGCGCCCACGTGACATGTGCGATGTCACTGCGCGTGCTATTCTATTGAGCGCCTCCGAAAACGAGCCCACCGTTCGGGCTCTGTAGATTGGATGCAGAGTACTGAGAACTGGTGCTGACGGCTTGGGTTCGAGCCCCAGCAGGTTTCTTTTAAATGCAGAGCATTTAATACCCCTGTCACACGACAGATCTAATGACATTTACAGCAAATGTCATTCGCTCTAAATGTCATTAATTCGGCGCTACACGAGAATACCGAATTACATTCAAGGCGAATGTCATTTACCGGCTAACTGAGGTCCCGGACCTCAGTTACACCTCAGTTGGCGGCCGAATGAGTAGCCTCGACAGCAGTAGTGCGCCCCTTGACAGGAAAATTCAGTACCAAACCAAAGAATACTGTATCTAAAAACTGTCAGTAAACTTATATTTTCTTTTCTGTATTGCTGTTCTAATAAAGAAAGACCAGCAAGTACTAACAAAAAAGAAAATCTCGTCCCCAGTGCGCGCGCTACCCTAGTCCGGATTTTTTGCAGACTTGTCTCAGCTTGTGATGTCTACTGATGTCACCTAAATCGGTGGTTTTCTTGTTTTTATTTTAAAAAATATTCCTTTGTTACGTTTATTTAAAAAATATTGCGTGTGAAAACATTCTATATGCGCTTGAAATGTAATTTTGCGGTTTTGCGAGCTCGCTAATCGTCACCGCTATCACAATCAAATGACATTTGTTTCGCCGTGTAGACCCGCACGGCCGAGCCGAATGTCATTTACAGCTAATGTCATTCAGTTTGAATGACATTAGACTTGCCGTGTGACAGGGGTATAAGTAACTCACGATGTCACCCGCGTTGGCGTCCGTAGTCCGCACGCTCACTGCGCATGCGCGTCGAGTCGAGGCGAAAGCGAACACTCTCTCGCGAGGGGCATTGGATTGGATTCGAACACTCTCTCGCGAGGGCATTAGATTGGATTCGATTGGATTGGCTTGGATTGGATTGGCTTGGCTTGGCTTGGCTTGGCTTGGCTTGGATTGGATTTGGATTGGATTGGATTGGATTAAAGTGGATTGTGTTGGATTGTGTTGCGTCATAGCCGCGGCACGTTGCGTCATAGCCGCGGCAGACGCGCTGGGGCCGGCGCATGTGCAGTACTCTCTCTTCCGCGGTTTCCTCTCCTTCGGGCGCGCTGCGCATATAACCGGTGTGCCGTTCTCCGGCGAAGCAACATCCGCGCTTGGCTCGAACACCTAGGGTCCTCGCCGCTTTACAAGTACGCCAACGTCGTCGACTGGGACCGGCTTACGCAGTCCCTTCAACGTATATAAGCGGCTGAGCGCGCGTTCGGAATTCAGTCAAGGGCGTCTTTGCTTGGCTTTCGCTTGACGGGATGCTTTGCTTGCCTCGAGTAGATGCGACGCATTTACTCGAGTTCCCCCCGTGGGAAGATGCGGGCGGCTTTTTTTCATTGCTTGATTTTCTTTAATCTAAATATTTTTCTTAAATCAAATCTACGCGTTGTTTTTGTTAATTATGGTGATTTGGTATGTTTTAGGTCGCTTTTGGTATGGGGCGCAGCCCATGACCACGGTGAATCACCGTTCTCCATCCCGCGAATAGACATGTCACATGGGTGCTCTGTGAAGCGAAGCGTTTGGAAATACGCCACCAGGGTTACAGGAACGGAAGTTGCCGCTGAGCCCTATCAGTGCAACCGGTTGATCATCGGGATGGCCCGGAGAGCGTGTTTCGGGACGCACAAAATAAAAGCAGCCGCAAAAAACAAACCCGCTAACACAATGTTCCTGCGAGTATGAATTTTAAAAGCCGAACTCTGATACATCGAGATGAACTCAGAGATTAGGCGCAATCTCTTTTGTGAGGTCGCGCCCGTTGTCGTCGCTGTCTGCTCACTAGGCGGAGTGATACACAAGTGCTATTGCCGTTCTTATTTTGTCACGAATATAGCAATATAGTGTGCGTTGACGCGGCGCCCGTACTCAACAGCGCGCAACAACACTCGCCGTCGGGCTTTCGAGCGGGGGCTTAGCGGTCTGCATGCCCCGCCACCCAGGCAGCCTGGAGACTGCGGGATGGCCCAAAAAACCTCCTGCGCATGGACGGGGTCGACGCGGCGGCTTTCCGCAGTGTCTGACTCAACACCTCTCTGACACAGTGAGAGTGTTTTTGATTATCTGTGCTTCTCTGCTGTCCGTGTTGAAACTTGTTCGACGTCGGTTGTGGCTGTTAGAGGAGACTATAAAAGCGCTTGTCTCTGAACGGGCGAGTGAAAACCGTTGTTTGGGCTCCCTCGGAGGATCTTACTCTGCCCGATCGAGTTGCCATTTTTTAAGCACGCCAGTGTGTTTATGTACCATCGCTTTTCTCTACTTGACATGTCTTAAACAGTTCCAGTTTGGCATTTGGCCCTTCGTCGCGAGAATAGAGGCAACTATTTTGAATGCCGCTATACCCGGTCGCGGAATAAATGGTCCCGGAACAAATGGTCCGGAACTAATTAATGGTTCCGGAAGAAACGGTCCGGAACTAATGGTCCCGGAACAAATGGTCCCAACTTCAAACTAGGAAAAAATGGTCCCATCACTACTGCACTACTGCACCATGAGCGCCTGTATGAGGGAATGAAAGGGGTCAATGTATTTATGTTTATATGTTTATATTTGTGCACAGTGTATTTTGCATCTGTTCATATATAATAGACCCCCCGCGGTGGCTCAGTGGCTAAGGCGTTGCGCTGCTGAGCACGAGGTCGCGGGTTCGATTCCCGGCCGCGGCGGCCGCTTTTCTGATGGAGGCGAAAAGCAAAAACGCCCGTGTGTACGAGATTTCGGCGCACGTTAAAGATCCCCAGGTGGTCAAAATTAATCCGGAGCCCTCCACTACGGCGCGCCTCATCGGCGCGCAGCGCCGACGCAACGCAGGCGATGAGGCAGGCGATACCCACAACGCAGGCGATACCCACAATCAATCAATATATAATACATTTGCTAAGAATGAATTTACTTGAGTTAAATGCGGTATACAAATTTTTGTATACACGTCGCACGTTTTTGTCGCACGTGTACGTCCTCTCGCGCTTCATTTGCTCGCCTTTTTTTTTATGATTCCCAATACCAGGCAAACCAGTGGCATACATTTTAATCAAAATCTGCGTGTACTGGCCAGCCCTCGGCCGGTGTTTAAAGAGAATACAGAAATGGGTTGCCATAATTTTCTTAATGGATGCAGTTTTCTTATGCAGCGGCGCAACACAACTGTTGTTTAAATTAAGCTGGCTGACATGCAATACCCACAAGGATACAAAATTTTGTTAACGCTTGAGAAGCGAGTCCCACTTGAGCCCGTTTGTTGAGCCTATTTACAGTGACGGTATCATTTAGGCTATTCGCAAGACGCGTAGTCGGTGGCGCCGCGCGGTGGCAGGAGGAGAAATCACTCCATGGAGGATCGGCGAGCGACGGAACCGTCGGAGCCCGCAAGCCCGCACGTTGGCCGGCAGCGTTCGCCCGTAGTATCACAGGGATTTTGACGCCATTTTCACGTGATAACAAACACAACATTCACTGGATGCATGTTATGTTCTAAAGACTCTCGTGCTTGATACACCACGCGCAAGAGATTTCAACGCGCTGCACGAAAACTAGGAACCGAAACACGAACCGAATACAGTGCGCATGGTGTGTATTGTGATGTTTTAGTCCCTCGTCTTCGTGTAATGCTTTTAAATCCTTGCAGTTATGTACCAACTCGTCTAAACAACAACTCTGCTGTTACAGGGCGGACGCCTTTAGTTTCCGTCACCCTTACTTGGCGTTTCTATGTATATCACAAGTTCAATCCAGATCGCAGATGTCCGTCGCCCTAATCGTGCAAGGAACGATAACGACGCTGCTATAATTTTAAATGCAGAGCATTTAAGTAACTCACGTCACCCGCGTTGGCGTCCGTAGTCCGCACGCTCACTGCGCATGCGCGTCGAGTCGAGGCGAAAGCGAACACTCTCTCGCGAGGGGCATAGGATTGGATTCGAACACTCTCTCGCGAGGGCATTAGATTGGATTCGATTGGATTGGATTGGATTGGCTTGGCTTGGCTTGGCTTGGATTGGATTTGGATTGGATTGGATTAAAGTGGATTGTGTTGGATTGTGTTGCGTCATAGCCGCGGCACGTTGCGTCATAGCCGCGGCAGACGCGCTGGGGCCGGCGCATGTGCAGTACTCTCTCTTCCGCGGTTTCCTCTCCTTCGGGCGCGCTGCGCATATAACCGGTGTGCCGTTCTCCGGCGAAGCAACATCCGCGCTTGGCTCAAACACCTAGGGTCCTCGCCGCTTTACAAGTACGCCAACGTCGTCGACTGGGACCGGCTTACGCAGTCCCTTCAACGTATATAAGCGGCTGAGCGCGCGTTCGGAATTCAGTCAAGGGCGTCTTTGCTTGGCTTTCGCTTGACGTGATGCTTTGCTTGCCTCGAGTAGATGCGACGCATTTACTCGAGTTCCCCCCGTGGGAAGATGCGGGCGGCTTTTTATTTTATTCGTGTTCATGTTCTTACATAGCAAAGCAAGGGTGTGAGAGCGCAGGCATAACACATTTTTGTAGTGAGATATTACGCTGACCCACAATCTGTTTTCAAAACCTATATACCGCTGTTGACCGTTTCTTTGCTTTGCGCATCGTGCGTTGTGCGGACGCGTTTTCGGATAATATGGGCTCATATTAACAAAGCTGTTGCACGTACGACACCGCGAGGGCAGTTTGTGATTTGGGGACACCTTGGCCATCACCTCACATTTCACAGACAACAGGTGTGCCCAGGCGCGGTAGTTTAGAACCAGCATTACAATTTAATGATTTACGTGCGAAGAGCTTTGTGTTTCTTCCTTGCATTTCCTTGTTTCAGAAAGCCGCTTCTACAAATGCAGAAAACTTTAGGTGACAGTAAGAAAGCAGCTAAAGCTGGTTAGCAGGTTGACATTCTGCATAGAAGTTTCAAGCGTTTAATCAGCTCCAATCTGGAGCCACAAAATTGTTTTGGCTGGTTTCTTTTCGGGCTGGTTTGGATGTGTTTTTTTTCTTTATAAGCAACACCCAACGCTCTACTAATGCTGTGTCTTATCAAAATATTGGTTTTAGAAGGGGCAATGCGACTACGACTGCCACGGCGCCGACCACTCGGTATTGTTGCGAACAAAAAGAAAACGTCACGCTTAGATAGTTTGATTGGAAACGTTTATATCGTTGCCTTCGCTGGTGGTAAAACAGACCTAGTGGGAAACTATTACTATTCACGCTGGCCAGCCGTTCAGTTGTGTACTGTGCACGGAGCGACACAACGTACCACCGAGCGGTATACTATGAAAATGCCTTATACAGGCAGGATTTGTCAAGTAAGCGGGCGTTAATAAAACGCCTAGTAAGCTCGCGTATTCCCATAAGTCCGTACCGCTAATGAGCGAACTCTAAAAATTGTGGTGGTGGCTAGTGAACCAGGGATATTTGCAGGCAGAAACTTTGTAGCGTCACAGATCGAGCGCTGGCAGCCCTACCACCGCAGCAAGCGACGTGAGCGGCTTTTGCCATATCTCTTCACCTTCGCTTGTGGGTCAAAATGTTCGTCTTTAGTTCTAATGTGGCGCGCAACATCTAATTTAAGGACAGCCGTTAAAATCTGGCGTCACCGCCACCTGGCGACGTTAAAAAATTGGCCGCGTATCTGCTCTTTTCGTTGCAAATGTCGTCAAAATACGATAATCTTTGTATACATTTGCGAAGGAAATGCCCTCTTTTGCTTTCCCGCTCACCTCTCATGCTGTTCCTGTACCGTCGCACTCATCCCAAGGCAAACACACCAAGGGTTTGCTCAAGGCGATTTGAATTTACCGCGTTCCACTGCTACAGGCGGGGTTCCTCGATGCCAGCGCTGCAGTACGGCGGAGACGCGCGTGAATCGAGGCGGCGGAGTTGCCATGCTCCACGTGCGTGCCAAGCAGAACGTGAAACCTAGCTAGTGGAACCTTCCTTTGCTGTCGCCGCGTGATTTCTGATATGTCGCCAGGAGGTGGCGCGGGAAACAGCAGGCGGTTCGCGTTGTTCTGCAGTAGATGTAGAATATCATTTGCTATCGAAAAACCAAGCACCCAGGAATTTTTTAATAAAATGACATTATAAATATCCCTTGTGTACTAATTTCCTGTCTTATATTTGCGTAATGTCTTGTTCTTGTTCAACAAAGTTGACAAGTATGAACATATAAACCGGGCTTAGACCTTTACATTTGGCTGTTAGTATATAAGACTATTGCGCAGTAAGCATTTTACTTTGGCCGGGTAACCGAATCAAGTTACACCGTCATTACTTTAGCTAAGAAAATTCGTGCACTGGATGCTGATCTCGATTTTGTGAATGAACAACCTGCCAGGCTGTGTGAAAAAATAGTTACTGCGAGATCGGGCAGACTTGTGGATCCACCAGATTTCCCCTGTTTACGGCTGACTTCAGGTAGGCTGCCAGATGACGCCAAAAACATCCAGTGGCAAAAAGCGTGGCGAATTCTTCCCACAAAAGACAGATTATTTCGCTGGGGAGTAACACAGAACTCTTCCTGTCCCAACTGCGGTCAACCAGAATCCGTGGCTCACACTTTCTCAAGCTGCAGTGTTGCGCGTTGCTTTTGGCGCATCATACACCATGTCGCTCCAAGTTTGGGGCTTGCACGGTATCAACTGAGAGAACAGTACCCTGGCACACCCCTAGGCAAACTATTCGTAGTAATTGGCGATTATATACTATGGCGTAATCGCTGCAGGGCTGTAGCACAGAATCGCAGGCTACGTATTCAGTGGCCCTTGCTTTGCTCTTTCAGACAACATCACGTGACCTTTCTGGAAGGCGAGTTGGCCCTTTTTGGTGAGGAAGAGTTTCTGCGACATTGGTCTACCCGGTTTATTGAGGTTTCGAACAAAAGGGTTATTATTCATGCCAGTTTTCCAGACCTGTGTCCTTAGAGATTGTCGTTGTAACAAGTGATTTTGGTGTTAGAATTGCGTGTTAGTACGGTACAGTACCCCTTGTGACATAAAATCAAACCTCTTCTTTATATTGCGGCATTCTTGAAGCGAATGTTTTTGTATTATTGTTTACCTCGCATGTTAATCTTTTGGTGGTAAGCAACTCTAAATTGTTTGTATGTTAATCTTTTGTCTACAATCAACTTGAAGCGGTTTATATGTTTCTGTAAGTGTCTCTTACTTGCAGCCTTCGCACTCTATTAATTTTGTAGCAACCGGCGCTGCACTAGTTTAATTGTTTCTGGTTGTTACGTTGTATCATTGATACCAGGATTTTTTTATAATAAATTTATCCTTTCAAGACAGACAGACCAAAATTTCTGGGTTTAAGTAGCCCAAGAAAAACTATTGTCTTTAAAAGTGGAGCTACCCTCTTTACTTTCAACGCGCGCATAAGCGGCGGTCCGTAGAGGGACCCCCCTCCCGATCCTCCTTAGGACAGCGATCTTGAATCGCTTTGCGCGCCTCCTATAGGGCGTGCCCCTTGCGAATGTGAAGTATCAAAAATGTCAGTGGGCCGGTACTGCTGACCCTCAGTCAACATAGAGCTGTACTGGTGCATTGGGCTCGCCGATTTGTCGCTATTTCAAGAAGGAACTTGAATACGGCCCGTTCGTCACATGGCGTTTCGTCATAGGCTGGTTCGTTTTAGGCCGTTTGGTCACATAGGGTCATTCGTCATAGGCCGGTTCGACAAATGGGAAAGTTCTTCATACCGGGTGCACGAAACGAATTTCCACGTGCTTTTTTTAGGTGCGGAGCACCTTAGGAACTCACAATGTCCGTCCGCGTCCGTGCGCATAGCATTTACAATCGCAAAAAATCACACAGGCACCGGCAGTATTCAAGCCTGTGTCTGGTAGACCACACAAAGTTAGTGTCAGTCGTCTTACCCACTGGGCTACGACCGTGAGTTAGTACCAGAGAGTCAAACGGCTTACTCCCTCGCCTGTAACGCTGCGGAGTACATTAGGAACTCCCAATGTCCGCCCGCGTCCATCCGTGCGCACTCCACCCGATTTGCGCCCCGACCGACATTCGATTTGAGCCGTTAGTTGCAGTTTCATTTAGGGAATAACCAAGGTGCAAGTCACGGCTCAAATCGAATGAGGGTCGGGGGCCTAGAGCACTGCACGGGCCCGGGCCGGCCCAAAAGCCCAGGCCCGACCCGGCCCGCGGGCCGGGCCGGGCCGCCCGAAGTCGATTATCGGCGGGCCCGGGCCAGGCTCGGGCCCGGGCCGGGCTCGGGCTTGAATTCATATGCACGGCCGTTAATAGGTCCGACGTGAAGTGAAGGAAAGAGCATCAAAATGAATATTCTTGGTTTATTGTTGCGCGCTTCTTACTGTTATTTGTACGCATTGTTTTAAAAACGTGTTTTGCTAGGTCTGATGGTCACTATACTGCAATTTTAATGACATTTCTTGTACTGCATCAAGATTTTATATTTTAATGTATAACATACCAACGATACGATTACAAGGAATGCCCAAGAGGGGAATGAATTAATTCAGATATCCTGGAGCTTTGCACCTATGTCTATGTATGGACACGTGTGTTTTAGATGTCGCACCAATCAAAATGCGGCTGCCGTGGCGGGAATCAAACTCGCGTGCCAGAGAAACACCACCGCTTAACGACCACTGCAGGTGAAGTATTTCAACGCGCGTACATACCCATTGATTCAAATGCGGATCAAAACATTTCAGCAATACCAACTTGTGGCCTAGACAACCACGTGAAGTTGCCAAGAGTCTGGTAATCAAAGGTGATGATGTCTCTCGTGCAAGAATACGAGATATTACGCCTATGTGGCGTGAACTGCAGACAATGAAAGCTAAACTACGTTCACTTTTAAACCCTTATTTTTTGCGTTTCAGTTCATGACGTGCTTGTACAGACTAGATGCTCCGTCTGATCGCCCGGAATATAATAAACTTTCTTCAGCGTCAAAGACCGGGCCTGGTCACACGCGCGGGCCATCCCTAGGCCAAAAAATAAATTACCGGGCCGGGCCGGGCCTGGGCTTGAGATGGCGGGCCCGGGCCGGGCTCGGGCCAGGCTCACTTATGAATGCCCGGGCCCGGACCGGGCTCGGGCTAGGTGTTACGGGCCCGGGTTGGGCTCGGGCTTCACGAAGCGGGCTCGGGCCAGGCTCGGGCCTCAAAATCAGGCCCGTGCAGTGCTCTAGTCGGGGCGCAAATAGGATGTCACTGGAGGCGCAACTTGGATGTCATCTCGAGTCCCCGTACTCCGCACCCTCGCCATCATCCACGGAGTGGAGATGCTGCCATTTTTTGTACGCATGTGGCTGTCATCGAAAAAAGTAGGATGGTTCGACTCGAAAGAGAGATGCGAGGTACATGTTTTCTTTTTTTCTCTTTTCGGCCATACATCTGGGAAAGTTCAGCAAACAATGCAAGCCAGAGTGGATAAGTAGGCTGACCTGGGTTGATCAAAAATATCGATGCGAGTTCAACAACCCTAGACAAAAAAGTGAGGCGAGGACATAGCCTAATAAAGTTCTTGGAAGGCGGGCTACAACGAAGAACCTGCGACATCCTTTTCAGTGTTGCGGCCGGCTTGGGCGCCCTCCATGGGAAAAGGCCCACTCGTCACAGCCGACTCGTCATGGGAAAACTGGTCAAAAGGCGTCTGGTTCTAAGTGGTCCCATAAGAAAAAGTGGTAGCACCGACCTTCTCGTTCTTGAACATTGCGTCTGGAAGTTTCACCTTGGGCGGATGTCGAGAAGGGGGGAGGGAGGTTAGCGGCTTCAACTCTGATAATTAGTTCCACGTTGAACCTTTCGCAGTTGGTGGGTTGGCCTTCCCTTTCGCTTTTTTGCAGGTGGTAGTTGAAACTAATTTTTTGGTTTAACACGGTGTCTCTTTTTTATCTTACTTTTCCTTCCAAAAGAAATGTGTCACACGGGTAAGGAAAGATATAGTACAAAACTTCTCAACTCCACATTGCTGAAAAAGGATTGCGAGAATCACGTAATTTGTGAGAACGCGTGCAAATTAGTTATAATTACACTTTCTTATCCAGCAAACAGTATGCAACATGTACAAAAGATAACGAGTGATGCCCTATCACCACTTATGCGTCTAAAAACGCACAGCAAATTTTGTTTATACCGTTCCTGTGACGAAATTTCCTAAGTGACAAAATGTCCTCTGACGAATGATCCTACGTGACCAAACGACCTAATACGAACCGGCATATGACGAAAAGCCATGTGACGAACGAGCCTACACCCACTGTGCTCACCACCTGAAATGCTTCAATATCCGCAGTTCGAATCAAGCAAAGCGACACTAATCGAGACTTTGGACGTCGATAATTTCGCAGCTTGCAACTTAGAAATTCTTGTTTTTCTCCGAAAATAAGCAATACTTAGCTTTTATCACGCCTTTTCTTTTGGTGCAAGGTTTAGAAGACTGCTGGCTAACACGCTTTGCTCATTTTGCCTACGTGTTCTGGGAGCGTGAAGTCGTGCTTAGGGCAGCAGGTGAGCTCATACTCGAATCGTCACCCACCATCGACAATAACTTCACTGTTCGCAACTGCACAAATATATGCAGTTGTTTCACGCAAACACATAAATATGTCTTTGCTCGTCTTGCTGGCGACTTTAAGCTGCCAAAAATTACTAGAACCAAAGACAGTTACACGTCATGGTTCAATTAAAAGCAGAGGATTGCTGCAGGTTGATGCACTACCGTCGGCAGACTAGCCCCTTCGCGACGCCCCATAAAAGCAAAGGTCAAAACAAGGAGGTGGGGTGGGGGGAGGGGTGGCACACTCACCTCAATAGCATATTTCTTTGCTTGAGATGACCCTCATTGCCCTCTTTGAAAGAAATTGGCCATGGCTGTCCGCTGGTCAAGCCAGACTGTCGCGACAGCCTGGCTTGACCAGCGGTTCAGCCGATGCTCGCGATCAGACGTCCGCATGTCTTGACACTGCCTGTCACCAACCTCCGTTACTAGCGGCGTCTCGCGACAGGTTCGGCTACCTGGAACACAGTGGGACTCGCAAACTATCGCAAAACTTCCGAGGGCGAGTGAGGGGGAAGAGAAGTCACTACGCACGCACCCGTGAAGTGCTTGCTCGCAAGAAACTGATGGCGCTTCTTTCTTAGGCATGCCTCTACGTATTCTGTAAATCATAGAGTCGCATGTTTTTCACGTGGCTTCCTTTTTTCCCCTGTGTTTGCAAGTAGCACACTCACAGTAGCACAAGGCAGATAATTGGAATAGCGATATATTGATCAACCGAAATGTCAAAAATATAAAAAATGAAAATATTACAAAAATCAAACAACGAAAGAGAGAGAGAAGTAATAAATAAAAATATTAGTCTTCAACGTATAGAAAACGCGTAGACTAAAATAAAAAAAGGCCGGAGGAGAACGGCGGAAAGAGGAATAAACAAATGTTAAGACCGGCCAATCGTGTAATGCCCTGCACTTGTTCAAAATGCATGGTTGGCAGAAATACCGCGTTTAATCGTTATAATAGCGTAAATTGAGATAACCGGTTCAATGGAATCTAAAAAAACAATGAAAACAAAATAAAGAAAATCAAGAAATTATAAACTGCACTCCACCAACATACAACAAATTTAAACAAAGAACTCACGTGGACTTTTATAGAATCATTTTTCCGAAGAGGTGCCTGGGACCATTTGTTCCGGAACCATTTGTTCCGGGACCATAAGTTCCAGGACCATAAGTTCTGGGACCATTTGTTCCTACTTCCAAGTTGGGACCATTAGTTCCGGACCATAAGTTCCGGAACCATTTGTTCCGGAACCATTTGTTCCGCGACCATAAGTTCCAGGACCATAAGTTCTGGGACCATTTGTTCCTACTTCCAAGTTGGGACCATTAGTTCCGGACCATAAGTTCCGAGACCATTTGTTCCGTGACCGACCATTTGTTCCGGGACCATTTGTTCCTGTACCCCCCACCACGCTACCTCGACGGAACTATAATTGGATACAAGTTAAGAACGGCAACGGGAACTGCCCCTCTCAGCCGGATGTTACTCCACGCGGCGCAATTAGTGCGTTACTGGGACTATTTTAAACCTTGAAAGAGCCGTAATTCCATAATGTTTTGGGGGCTTAATGTGCTTTTAAACTACTGCAGCGATGACAAACTACGTGAGAAAAGGCAGACGATATCACTCATGCATGGCAGTGTCTGTTCAAAACGCGCGCGCCCATTGACATTCGAGTCAGTCTCTTAAGTCGAGTGATTCCATAAATGAGCTTCTGCCGTCTGTAACTTGTTCCCGAGTACAGAGCCGTACTCGTACGCCTTCGTCCTGCAAGAACTTACGCCCGACTATAGCAGTATCGGGACCCAGGACGCTTGATACCGAGTGGATGACTGCAGTTGTTTAATCGTGTGCCTTAGTGGCCGCGGCGTGTCCTCGGCGAAGACAAAAATCACCGAGGGGCGCTGAAGCAGGGACGCAGCGTCATGGTGAGCATGGCTGCTACACGCTTCTTAAGGCCGAACCTGCTCAGACAATACGTGTCCGCGAAACGAATGTGAATTCCGTCGAATAACCACAGAGGAATTCGCTCAAAATTTCTGCCTTGGCTGAATTATTTTAATAGTCGTAAACAGTACTGCCATTCGACTGTAAGACTCTGAGATAGTCAGAATTTTCATTTGGGGAAACAAAAGGAGGGAAGGCAAACACAGGAGGACAGGACATAGAAGACAACAAACTTTACAGATTTGAGTTGCTTTCATTTCTCGTCGCTTAATCATTCTGTCACCTTCTTACTCCCAACGTCGCCGTCTCGGTATACACAGCGTGCATCTCACAAACTTACCCGCACGGCCTCTTCTTCATCCTCTGTCTTCACTGCTTCCACGCGAACCTGCAGGGAGAGCAAAGTTCGAGGAACGCTTTACGAAGCAGATTATTGTTCTTCTGTACTTTAACTTAACCCTAGCACAGTTATTGCTCACTAACAACAAAATTAGTTCACAACTGCGAGCTGCCGCGCTGGCGCTGTTATATGAGGGGACTCACGTTGCGGGAGAGGTGGTAGCTAGCGGCGACATGGCATCCATAGCAGAACACGATAGTCCCAGAGTTCAACATCAGGAAATTTTTCAACACCTCCGAGACTTTATCCTGCGGATGTAAATAAACCAACCAGTGCGCGTTCGCAAAGCGTTAGCGTAACCCAAAATAGACTGGACTAAATCACGTACGCAATCGGAAAACCTTACACTACTGTTATAAAGAAACGTACAGCCGCTAAATTTGTTAATAATATCAGGGGAGCGTGAACCGGTGGGTGTGTCAGCGCCTTATCACTGTAGGAAGCGGCGAAATGACCCAGAATAGATCGTTCCGCCAGTGCAACCGTCGTCTACTAGGCTGTTCCCGCAAATGCGGCACTACCCTTTCCGTTTGTACTGTACTCAACCGTCTATCTTCATTGCTGGGTGGTCACAGTAATTTCTCGTGCGCCTTGTTCACGGCAATGAAAATAGGCGACTCATTACGAGCGGAAGGGGTGGTGACGCATTGGGCCATCTGATTTAGTAAGAAAAGTACATGGAGAGGTTGGGAGATCGGCAGAGATGAGATTCGGCGCATCACTAGCACTGCCGACACCCGCAACGAAACACTCGACACAGTGACGATTGGCGATGGCCGTACAAAGTAACGACATACAAGGGACGATAAAGTAATTGCGGGAGTTTTCGCACGTTTCCGCGAGTAAGGGACTGCGTAAACGGTGAAATCATCGCGGGCAATTGTGGAAGTGGAACTTTCAGCTGCTTGCGATACCCGAAAGCAGCCGTAACAAAGAGGAAAACAAGTTTATAGCGAAGATTTATATGGCTAGGGATTCGTGTATTTTCCTCGCCCGTCAACAAAAACACACTCCCCCTCTCTTTGAGGAAGGAGGTGTCATTCGACAGGCTTGGCTCCCTTGATTCTTCGTGACCGTAGAGAGCTCGTCTTAAACGGCATATGATTTTGACAGCGACCGCGCAGTTATGGCACGCACTGGGATGTTCGTTTGCCTCACGAAAGGAGCTCAGGGCGTGCGCTCGAGCGCGCCCTGAGCGCGTCATGAAGAACGTTTTTTTTTAATTTGGGCTTGATTAAGTGATCCGATTTAGGGATGGAGATGGGCTAGGGTTCCCAGCATTTTTGTTCTGCGTGTTCGCAAACGCCTTGCGGCAAAGCCAACTTTATGGCGCATGTCCAGCGGGAAACATCCTGTAACTCTTGTTCTATCAAACTCCCCCCTCCCCCCCCAAAGAAAAATTGTAAGAAAACTGGATGCCAACACGATTATATAATAACTGTGAATTTCGTTTACCTTTCTTTGATAGGCTACGGGGAAGTTGAAAATATGAAATTCCCGTCAGCTGTCCATGTTTCCAAGGGAGCGAAACGGCTATATTTTCCTGGTAGGATAGTACTGTAGTGATTCCAAGTTTATTCAAGCAGTCTCAGGATCACGGCCCCCACCATTAACAAATGATGAGAAAAATAAATATGTGTGTACTGTCTAACCATATGAGTGGGATGTGTGTTTTACACAGCTTCCCCTGGTCCTTCATGACTTTGCACTTGATTTCCTCGCAATAGGTTTCATGACTTCTCTGCTACGGCACCGAACCAAATTTTTCGTTCTCGTCTCCGTTCGCTACAACTTCATCCTTCACCGCAATACAGTTGTGCTAACTGTGGTACAGCCTTTACAGGCAAATTTCAAGGATAGTATATTGGCCAATGGGAATCGTGGCAGTTAACTTTGCTATGAAGCAAGCATGCGAAGCGAAAGAATGTGAATATAGCGCCGAAAAGAGTGAAATGATAACGAAAATCGCCGCAGTAAAATAAAGGAACATTAGAAGACTCAAAAAAGGCAGACGAACAGTGGGGTGAGATACGTTGTGCTTAGGACCAATGGCAACTGATACGCGCCACAGCAGAACAACGGCTGCTTATATCTTAATTTTCCACGGCGTCTTACGTAAAAGTAAGGGGCCAGAACATTATGCAACCGACCGGGGGAATTGATTGTCATCAGGACATTATGCTTTTTCTTTCATAGGAAAGTAGAGCGAGATAAATGTAGTGTGTATTTTTGCACTTAACGAGGTCATAGAGGCAGAATTAGGAGTTATAAATTTGTTCATTTTAAGCACTTATGTGATATTTAGGTGGGCGAAAGCTGCATAAAATATGCAACACATAACCATCACCGAAGAGCACGGAGCAAGAACAATATAGGAGGGGAAACGAGGCTTCCTCACGCGGCCAGATAATGTCACAAGCACTGGTCATACGTTAAGCTAGCGGCACCTCCCGCGGGTGAAGAAACTGCGGGGCTACCGCTTTCGGCATTGAACAGCACAGCCAAGGAAAGAAGTGCGGCCGCTATCATTTCGTTCATCGGGTGCCGCTACCCTCTCCTTCATCGTCACAGTGACGAAGCTTTGCAGTCCGCCTTGGTTTTCGTTGTGACATTATCGGGTCGCTCGCCCGCGCTTATCGCGATGGGCCGTTTCGCCTCTTCGTCGTGCCCAAGAGTAATGTCAGAGTCACATCAGAGTCCTTCAATGCCTTTCAGGTCGTGAAACTTCGCCATCACGCTATGGGAGAGCTTCGTACGCTGCCGCGCCGCGGCGCTGGTGTTGATCGGAGGGCAGCCGGGGGCGTGGTCAGAGCGCGTTTGGCAGAGAACGGACCATGGCGTAAGATAAAACAGACGCTCGCCGCCTTATCAGCAGTGCGCTTTCGCTTTACGTGTCGTGGGCGGCTCAAATGGACTTATCATTTTGTGAGTGGCGAAAAAAATTGGTGCGAACGGGCATGCTGCAACTGCGCCTGCCTGGTGGTCTGGCTAAAGAGCAGCGGCGGCCGCCTGATGCCCTCCGGATCTGCTGTGGCGCCACTCGCGGTAGCCTTTGTCCCCGTACGAAACTTGACCGGGAGTTTCATGACCAGGGAAACATTGAAGGACTCTGGTAATATTAACACCGAATGCGTCACCGTTGCGTTATACTTCTTGGCCTGCGAAAGCGGGGGGTAACCTTTTTTTTTTTTTTTCATTGCACTTTGAGGGTAATCTGGGGAGCATAAAATTTTTAGTTTTTCAGAACCATTCAGTGTGAGTCTGTCTATAATATGGTCAGAGACATGATTTCACCGAAGTATCTTCCGTGTACCTTGAAACATTTCGCATACCTATAAATAAACCTGAAAAAAAAAACGTTGGTTGGAAGTGCGTTCATCAGCCATATCCCTACTAAGTAATACATAAAACACCAGCTAAAATAACAACATAAAACACGAGTGAGTTGGTGCTCAGCATGTCGACCGCGATTTTTCGCTGTATTTGAGGAGAAACATCGATGGATCGTCGTTCGAGCACGTGAAAAGTCTAGTGAACTTCTGTCCTGTAAACGTCCCTGAAGATAGTTTTACGGGGTGATCTGTTACCTGCTGTCCAATGAGGACGATGCCTACGACTAAGAAAACAGGTGCGTTTCTATCCGGTGAGATTGTTTCTGCCTCAGAAAGTTCATTTCTTTAGATGCGCTGAGCTTAAGAGGTTGAGATAAACCGAAGACCGGATGCTATTCGGCGCACTGACAGCGGTCGAGGCGATACAGGGGGTATGTATAAAGCAAGTGTGGTAATAACATTAAATGAATAGCTGCACTCCACATTCAACAACTTTGAACAAAATGGTCCGTTTGCACAAAATCATGATGGCATAACCAAGCGAAAAAAAAGATGCAAGTGATAATTAAACCTGTACAACATGGCAACCTCGAAAGCTTTTTTTTGGGGGGTGGGGGGTGGGGGAGGGGCGAAGGAGGGGCTAGAATCCCGATTGAGTCCTCTGTTGACGACCACGCAATGTCTAAAACCTAGAATATCAACGTTGAATCACTATGCATGATGCTGCGCCACCGCCACCGGGAGAAAACTGCGGCAGAGAGCACGCTCCCTCAGCAGATGCTACGTCGGTGCGCATCTGCTGTGTCTTATTTCTCCTTCTGATGCACGCACTATAGAACGCGTCGTAGCCAATGAAAATAGAGCACGCCCAGTACTTCTGCGGCAGGTCGGCGCCGTCCTCAGTTCCGGTGGCAGATGTGACGTATGTACTCTTCGGACACGGATTTTGTGGACGGCAGCTGGGCAGGCTGGTTTCACCAACCTAGCCAAGTCACGCTCTCACGTTAGCACAACCCATTCGAGACGTTGAAGATTGCTTACGTGAGTCGGAGGCGGGATTTCAGTACTACGCTGCAAAGGTAAAGGGGGAAAGCGGATGTCATGAAGAGCACATGTGTCACTTTGTCGTATTGATCATTACAACACATTCAAGAATACTCGTTGGAAATTTTTGCGTTACTTTCTTCCCGTATATTATATTAGGTATTTCAACAGTTATTACAATAGTTTTTTTACGGGCGGTAATCTTAAAATCTACAAAAAAAATCCGTGCAGATAACAGCTGTGCGTAAAAAGAAGCGGCTTGTTTTGTCCGTAACACGAAGGCAAGTAGGACACTTTGCGACATCGTTCGAGTGGTTCGACACCTTACAGGCACTGGATAAACTGAAGCACGAAACTAATTTCCATGACATGACTTATGCACGCCAGTAATAAGAGGCTCATTGAACTGGGCAGGTCGATAAGAGGATGGCCAGGTATGATGCAAAGTTCGTACCGGAAAGAGGACGTTGAGCAGCATGATATCAGAAACCACGTTGAAGACGGTCTCAATGCCCAGGAGCACATCGTAGATGAATCCCGTTGCTAAGCCGGTTTCGTCGCAAAGAGAGAAGCCAGAGACATCATTAGCGAAGAGGAGTGAAAATTGTGAATTCGACGAATTGGCAAACAAATCCGTTTCATTCTCTTTTAATTTTTCGTGCTCTCTCTTGAAAATTCTACAATGATATTAGGGAGACGACGTCAGGTAGCCGCCAACTACGCGACGGACCTTACAGAATGCTAGTGAGTATTCAGAGTTCATCCCTGTCTCAAAGAAACTGGGAGGAGCACAGAATATAAGCCAGGCACCCATTATACCCTATAATGAAAGGGCACTGCGTTCTAGGCTCTTTCTGCATTGAACTTGGCTGTCACATCCCGCGAGCAGATATCAAGCCCCACAGTCACCCTCTGTCCCTTCCCGTGGTGCGCTTGCGCCTATATAGAGTTACGCGGGTCTGCTCTGACCCAGCATCTTCATGCATTGTCTTACTGACACACACATACGATACAGTTTTATAAACACAAAAAAATCCGTGTTTTCCACGGCAAAATCTCACTTGCGATGATGCGGTAGAAGCCGAAGGCATAATTCGTGATGGAGAAGAAGTTGACACACTACAAAGACGTTGCAATATCGAAAATCAGAAACAGAGACCAGCTCGTGGCGCGAAATAGTAAAAAAAGTTCGCTTTTGTAATATGGGGTAGTTTACTGGACATCGCGGCTACAGCACACTGTTATGGAGGCCAGAAAAAAAGCTGTCACTAGACTACGAGAACACACGAGTTAAAGTGAGTTGAAGATCAATTGGTGGATCTTTGAAGACTGCGTAAGCGTCTCGTCCTTCTGAAACCTGAGGCTTTGAGTGGTTCCCCTTTTAGCGAAGTTGTTGCCCGGTACCGATAGCTTAGTTATAACGGAAATCAGATGCTTATGCGTACTCGTGTTATGTATAACTTTGAGACAGCCTGAAAATGACGGGAATGGTCTACAGTTACATTACTTTCGCGGTTGGCCTGGTTTCAGACCGTCGCCCCGGCCATGAAAACTGTTTCCATTCTCCAAGGCCGGTGTCGATCAACCGGGGCGGTCGGCTACATGATGACTGTCCCGACAACCGCCGTAGCACGGAAAAGGCGACCGATAGCGCGCGAGTATTTCTGCGCAATAACTTGACTGTGTTTCGCGCAAAAGTGCGTTTCACGGCGCCCGCACCCCACTGTCACGGAGATACAGACAGGCCATGGTTCAATTGCGTGCCACAGGTATGCAGCCCTGATGACAAACATGTTACTAACCAAATGTCTGAAGTGTTGCAGTCAATTTATGCTCCTTTTTTATGCAAATAAATTTCACCCTAAATTCAATCCTGCATTGTACTTGGCTACAAATAGGTTGGTAAGCGCCAATTTTTTTCAGGTAGTGTCTTAACCCGTCCTATGAGAAATGGGTGGAGCTGCTGACCAGCTACGAGCTTTCATACCAGCGACTGGGGGAGAGGGCACGGACTAAGGAAGCCTCCCACCCGGTGGGTGCCCTAACACCACCACCTCGACTCCGACCAATACATATCATTCATCATCATCATCAGGCAGTGTCTATACTGCCGGCGCTAGCAGAATAGTTTGTTCCGATATTCTATCGGGAGTCTTCGCCTCTTGGCTGCCTCGTCCAATGTGCCGTAGGTTAGGTTAGGTTATGCGATGTTAGGTTAGGCTTGGTTAGGTTAGGTTATGTTAGGTTAGGAAAAATAATTCTGCCGGCACCTGCAGAATAACGATTTCCGTATCATACCGACAAGTTTCGTGTGACTTCGGGATGCCAATGGGCGGCGACTGCCAAAAAAAAAAAAACAGGATTCTGTCACGGCCGGCAGAATTCACACCGCCTCTTTTACGAACAAGCAGCGCGTGCTTTCTTCCTAGCTGTCCCGAAAAATGCTACGGATATCGTATTATTTTTGGGTGAGATTCGTTATTGCCGTCACTAGGTGTTTGGCGTGAACCTCGAGCGACAAGCTGCAATAAAGCAAGGCTACAGTGAGGGCTGGGCGTGAAGGCTGGGGCGTTGAAGTAGCATGGCGATCGGCGAAGCGGAATAATTGAAAAGAAGGCGTTTATTTGCCCATTGCAGGACACGACTCACCACGCCGGTGGCGGGCACAAAAGAACAACAGAACAACAAGCGCGCCCAGGCCTCACTTAGGCCTGGAGCTGCGTCGGCGTAACAGCACTGTAGGTGACGCTAGGGAAAAACTAGTAACTATGGCTGGCGCTCACATACCTTGATGCCATCAACATTCTTTTACTCATTTATGTTATTACCTATATTTTCGCCGATCCTTTGGAAGTAACATTGCTCCGCACAACTAGAGCTAGAGCACTGCGCGGGACGGATAGAAGCCTGCTTTAACTGCAACGGGCCGGGCCGCGTAGCAGAAAAATTCAATTTTTTCTACTAGACCTGGGCTATGAGTCACGCCGTAGTGGAGGCTTCCAGATCAATTCAGGCCACCTGGTAATCTTTAATATGCGCCGATATCTCGACACAGGGGAGTTTTCGCTTTTCGACTCCACCAGAAAAGCGGAAGCAACGTCCGGAAGTCGCTCCCCCGTCCTTTGGATCAGCAGCACAACGCCTTAGCCAATGAGTCACAGCGATGGGTAGCCACCGCGTACAACGCGTAGCGTACATCTTTGCGGGACGTTGGGGTGCCTGATTCTTGCGCTACCGGGATGATTTTGATCTAAAATGGCGGCCCGCACTGTGATCTAGCTGAAACACTCAACAGTTCCCTTCGAGAAGCCGTCCCTCCCTAAATTTCGGCTGCTGCTTAGCGCACACATACCCCTCTTAGGTCTACGAATCAAACTGCTACAGGTTCAGCGTTGCTGAATGGCAGTTTGTTTTCGAACTCAAGAAGACGTCTAAATAGGTACTCACAATGCAGATGACTAGGAGCCAGACGACGTGGTTCTGTGACAAGCTCATCTCTTCTTCTACGCTCGCGCACACTGGCACGCTCTCAGTTGGTGATGATGATAACGCGCAAGTTCCCGATTACACAACCAGGGAGCATGGGCGAACCCAGCATAAAAAAAACGCAGTGTCTAGAGTGCCGTCCGACGGCACTCTAGACCATCAAAAAAAAAAAAAAGTCGTTGTAGCACAGAGGATCCGCCTTAGCTTCTTGTTCCCAAGGGGGGTGGTTCGAGACTAGCTCTTCACTCGTTTTTTTTTTTGTTGTTTTGTTTTTTCATCGTTAAATAGAAGTGTAATTTTTATGCCTCAGGTTAGTTTTGGTGTTTTAAATGATTTTTTTGTGTGCGTTAGGTTATCTTATGTTATGTTTAGGTTAGGTTGTCTACCTTTACGTTATCTAGAGCGATGTAGCGCAAGACGCGGCAGTTGTGTCACAAAACGCCGGTGGACGTCGATATAGTGCACTGCTTATAATACCATCGGACGGCACTCTAGACACGGCCTAAAAAATCCGCGGCACCTAGGAACTCGTAATAATATAGTGAATGTGATAGCCCTTGTGTTTAATCGTGGAACGGACACGCTGGTGCTGTGCGCGCCGCCATGTCTCGCAACTGCTGCTGATGTGAACGCTTTATAGGAGGAGGAGATAGCCTTTATTACATCAGGAAGACGCTAGGTCAAGCGGGGGAAGCGGGAGTATAGGGTGGGGTGTTCGTAGCTTGGGACATCTTGAAAATAAACCGTTCAAGTTGAAGCTTGTTGGCTCTTTACGAAGGCGGAAGAGGCCACGAGGGGTGAGGAGAGCAGGCTCACGGCTCTAGAGTCCATCGTCGGATACACCGCACCGATGAAATTTTTTATTGTCGCGTGGCAGTAGAAGTAAAGTCCTTTATTGGGAAAGGGAACGCCGATTGGCCAGAGGGGAGGGAGGAAGAACGCTTCTTGAATCTTCTTCAAGGGTCATGTAGGCAGCTTCTAACGGTGAAACTGATGGTCCAGTTTGAGCTACCGAGCTGGTTGTTGGTTGTAGGCCTCAGTTACTACTGAGGACATTGGTCACAGTCTTGCCCAGCTCAAACAGTTCATCATTTCATTTTCAACTCAGTTAGCTACTCTGTCTGTAAGAGTTTCCCTGATAAATGTGGCGTGGTTTTGTGCACTCATCCTTTATGCTTTCCTTTGAGCATTCATCCTTTATGCTTTCATTCTTCATCCTTTGCACAATTCGTGTATCATGTGTCGGGCATTTTATGTGACGTGGACGCCGTATTTTCGACCAAAGTAATTAACTAACGCTTACGGATTAAAACGGTGCCCCACAGCTTCTCCAGGTGAATCTTATTTGGTGCAGCTATAGAAGCAGCAGGTTTCGTACGGCTGACGTCGTGCAGCTCTTTTAGGTGACAAGGTAATTATAGACGATATTCGTTGAAAAGTTTAGCAGTCAATTTCTTCGCTTGGCAACACTGTAAACGGCCGCAGACATGGCCGATGCGCCACGGATACGGCGCAGCCCATGGGCCACTGCGGCCGCACGCCGAAGAAAAAAAAGACACCGGCGTGCGTCATCTGCTCCGTTCCAATCCGATTCTAAACTGGCGCCAACAGAGATGTTATTAATCGCACTCACACTGAACTCGAGGAAATACGTACTGGGAGTTCGATGAGGTAGAGTTTGTAACGCGAAACAGTCATGTGTTTCACAGTCGTGCTTGTGCTTAGTACGGGCAAGTGCCGCCATCCCGCGGAGCCCGACGTAACGAGTGACGGGCCTGACGGCGCACTCACACGGTTGCATGGAGGAGAAGAGGTGTGCCTGATCTGCGGGCCGTCCGCACAACGTCGCCTAGCAACAGACGCTTGGCCGCAGATATGGCGGCGCACACTTGGTTGCCTGCATGCATTCCACGCCATTGAATACCGAGGATATGCTTTGAATTCCCCGAGCAAAACTCGGGGGGATCGTTATTCCATCTTTTCTTATCAAATGCAGTTTGTAAACATACATCAGCTGAAGAATGCATCGTCAACAAAATAATTTATTGATAAATTATTCTCCCTGTAGTAGGTGGGCTCTCCGAGTATGACCCGACCCCGTCATCACGCCAAACAATAGTTGGTGCAACCGCAAAAGAAACCACGTAGCGTAAGACCAGAAATTATACTACTTGACACGGAGCGTCTGTTTCGGGAGATGCTTGCGCACACTTCGTGGAGTTTTGGCGCCCGTCTCCTGGCGACGTTTTGCGAGGGTTGCTACGCCCGTCAGCAGCAGACCCGGTGGTGAATCCGCAGCCGTGGATATCCTCCATTCAAGCCGAGAGGGGATCCTTGCTGAAGAGCGCGGCCATGATGACGCAGCTCAAGTCATGCACCTCCTCCTTTGAGATACGCGTCACCTTGTGCACGTGGGTCAGAAACTAGGAGAGAGAGAGAGAGAGAGAGAGAGAGAGAGAGAGAGAGAGAGAGAGAGAGAGAGAGAGAGAGAGAGAGTACATGATTTTACAAGGGCTGCATGTAGCGGAGCAGGTTTTTTGTTTCTAAGATCCCTTCAGTAACTGTGCAATATGAGGCAGCGAGGACAGCCAGTACCTGTATACACAGCCAGCCAATCAAGAATACCACTGAGGAACCACAAACTGTCGCTTCCTCTGAATGAACTCGGAAAAAAAAAGAATTGTGGTTCATACTCCGGACTAAGGCGTTCCTTACAAATCACCCGGAATATCCGCTTAGACAAAAAAAAAAAACTTTTGGGGTTATAATTCAGGTATGCTGCTTGAGGAGACTGGGCAGCCACTACAACCAGGTATCCTCCCAAGCCTACGCTCAATGTTAGATATCCCCGGAAGTATGTGCAATGCCTCTCCTGTTTATCGTGGCAAGGATATGTGGTACTTGAAAGCGTTTCCGAAATGGAACAGGGCGGTGGTGGTGGTGCCATTGGCAAATAAAGCATGAACCAACTCAGGGGGCTTGGGCCAGACAGGACAATGTTATGAGCCAATTCTTCATTGATTCTTTCTCGTTGTTCGTAATCGCGTGACCTATATTAGCACACTGGATAATGATTCTGAGTTTTACAGGATCCGCATACGATTTCAAGACGCCCTTGACCACTTCCGGAAGTTACACCTCTTTTCCTTCTTTTTTTTCTTTTCTGTTAAGGATAGTTACAATAAAAGTAATTACTTGCGCGATACCGCTTCGAAGTGAAAATTTAGCTACGAGGGTGAGTGCATCACTGGCTGAGCAGTGGGCCGTACGCGAACGGTAGGCATTAAGCGGATTTACCAATCCTCTGGAAAATAATAAAATAAATAAGGATAGTTCGATCAACCGAGGAACACCAACATCATGAATCAGCCATTTTGTCTATGTACATTGGCCTGAAACGTTACCACAAGTTTGACTGCAGCGTCTTCAAACATGAATGTTGCACACAGAGGGTGTGCCCTCTCATGCGAAGTGAAGGTCAAGGCTCCTGCATGCTCGTGATTGTCCTGTGCAAGAACGCTGCGTTCACTTACCCCGTCGTACCGTTTCGGCCTCTTCACCTTCATTGCCGACACGACCACAGAAGACGCCAGCAGGAGCTGATCCGCCTTGAAAGCACGAATCCTCCTGTGGAACCACACATCGTCACCACATTCAAACTGATTTTTAACCTCTCCAAATGCAAAAAAAAAAATGGCGAGTATGCAAATAACCAGGACCATGACTTGCGTAAACGCTGGTCAATGGACAGAAAAGAAATATGTGTTAACGCTTAGATTGGAGACAAGGATTAGACAGAACACAGATAATTACAGGTGGCTCTCTCTCCCCCACACACACATCCGCAAAGATGCACACACACACGCACGCACGCATGCACACACACGCACATGCACGCACGCACGCACGCATACACGCACTGTGGAACTGCACGTGTACACCTCGGTTGTCCCTCTTGAAGGGATTATTGCTCCTCATTCCAGCAGATAACACATGACTCATGAAGAGGAAAATCGTAGCCCTACCATCAAATCTGCTCAATACGATCAAGAGGCCGTGCCACAAGACTCACAAGAGGCGCATCTCATAATACTATTCGCCCCGAGGTCGAACACTTCGTCTGCTCGTTCACATCGGTCGCAGCGCAAGACGCGTGCTGCACACGATAAAAAGACGAATATGTGCACTTGTTTGGCACTAAGCAGTAGCATAGTTACCTTTGCTTGCGGATTTTATCTAAGAACGCAATAATCAGCGGCCGTTGCGGGATAATGTGCTAGTTTAGTTCCACGAAACATCGTCGCCGTGGTCAGCGCTTGAGCGTGAAACGTGCTACGAACATTGTTTCGACACATTGCACTTTTCTTATTGTAAGTGCAGTCGGCTGCCGTTCCGGGAACGGTAAAGAGTGCCTTTTGAAGGTGGAGTGGTGGTCATTTAAAGGATAAGAGTTTACGGGTCTTGTCGCTTCTTACAGGGGGTAAGAATCCAAATTCCCGTGCGTATACCCGTACATTTTCCACACCCTTGTAAATTGCGCTGTGTCTTTCTAGAAAGAAGAAACAAACAAAAACAATAACACTGCACACGACCCGTGCGCTATCGCCCATACATTAACGAGGACGTATTTACCCTCGCAAGCGCCTGTGCGATCGAATTCTTCCCGTACCTTCATAAAAACCATTTTTGGACAGTCGTTGCTTACACTCTTTTGCTAATGTTATGTATTGTTTAAAGTACTTTTCTGTGGATGCGCAAGAGTATTTCAGGGGGATTTCTCGGTAAAATTAAGCAGTTTTGAGTTTGCGTCTGTACTGTGGCATTTCGTGTGTCATTTTTTATATATCCCATTTTCAAATCACGACATGAATCACCTTATCCAGAGATGTGTTTCACTCAGCGTAACCAAATGACTAATATAGTCAAGTCCTTATTAACCCCTTAAGGTGGACCTAACTTTGAAGAAAAAAATCGCGTAATTTAATGCACGTTGTTGCCCACATGTGTGGAGGGTGCGTGCCACGACTCACTGGATCGTTTCATTTTTCCCACAATGCTGGCTTTCAACCCCATATTTCCAAAATACTGGCGTTTACTTGTTGAAGTACTGCTTTTTTACCGCTATGGAATACGACGCCTAGCGTATTTCCAGTTGCAAGTAATACTGATCGCCAACGTTTGGTTTTTCCCATTGCATTGTTTCTCTTCTCGCTGCGTTTGGAACGTTGGCAGAACCCCCCCCCCTCCCCCCCTCCTCCCCCGCCGACACCCCAGCCCCACAGAAAATGCACACAAAACTTTTATCCGTGCCTTTTTAACCAATCCTCAAGATTTAAAGGCCCAGTCAAAAGCGAGGTTCCGTTTACAACATAAAGCAGTTACTGGGAACCCGTTGCGCTATTTCGTAAAGAGAAATAGAGGAACGTTTTACTACATCTGCTACTACAGGGCAACTTTATTTGTCATCTTTATGGTTCTTAAGCGACATTTCGCAAGACTGCAAACATATCTAGCTGTTCTAGGCACCGGTTAGATTTCTAAATGAACGCAAATGGTCAACAGTGCAGCCTTAACAGAAAATCTGGGCACACTGTGAGGTCGCATAGGCTTGGTTTACGCACTGTAAACCTGCTTGTCACTTTGCAAAAACCTAGCTACACATTAGATGTTGATTGTACGGCCCGCGTTGGCCATTTAATTCGGAAGTTCACTTGCGATGAAAGCGTTAAATAAGATATCCGACACCGTTATTTATCAAACCTGCCCTCAGAGTGGCTTAAATTTCGTTTAACTAAAGCTGCTCGCAAACAACTTGTTTGAATGGTTGCATTTACATCTCTGCGCTTGTTAAAATTCAGTAATTTTATGTTGCGTTTCCAAACCACAGAAAATATTGTAAGCTGTTAGAAAAAATCTTGGGACAGTTAGGGGGTGTTACCATTTCAGGGAATCCCACAAATGCAAGAGTGCGTCATGCTACCCATGAAAGCGATCGAAACAGCTGTTGTAAACTGAATTCCAGAGATCTAGGCTTCCTGATTTGCTTCTATTTACGCTTTTTTTTTTGCAGGCTCAAAGCCATACTCAGGAAAGATCGAGTTTGCTACGAGCCACGGCGTACAAGTTCATTGTCATTATTTCGGCCGTTCTGCGATTCCCGATGTGTCGACGCTTTTTCGGCGTAGTAATGAGAACCTATTGCCACTTCCATGCTATAAATTGAACGTTGAGGAACCGATCTACAGCATACCACTCTTTTCTGCGCCTTTCATGCTCACATACGGCGCGAAAAAGGCACGAAGCGCGCCCACAGTAAGCATTCTCCCGGGCCGCTCAGCGTAGCATCCACACTAGCGGCGCGACACTGTCGCCACCTATATGTCGATCTCGCGGAGAATACTATCTGCTCGTTCGCAGCTGTCCCATACAAAAAGCGGGCCCGCCTTCCCGCTTACGCAACTGATAACCTCGAGGAAGAGGATGGCCCGCTCCTTCCTGGTCGTGACCCCGGTCGTCATTCCATTTCCTTCCCCACGTATATTGAAAAGCGCCTGTAACAACGATGACACTGATGCGTCATGGAGTACGCATGAACGTACAGCCATGGACAAATAAAACGCGATCAACAAAATACGAACAAGAACCCACAAATGGCGCTATTTATTTTCATGCAAGTCAAATTGACACGTGGCTTAATTACAGTGACAAAGTTGGGGAATGTGGCTTTCAAATGTAGCGATAGCGCGCCATTATTGGACCTCCGCCAACAGAATGTTTCTTTAACTTTGGGTGTTCTGGTTCACAATTTTGTTATCGCATTTCATTTCACCATGGGTGAATATACGCACGGACATCTTTTTTTTTTCATCGAATCTATCTTGCGTTAGGCTCTGGCCACAGTTGTGCGCGTCTGTCGGGTCCCGCCGACCAAGAATCGCACGCCCTCACTGGCTAGCTAGTGCAACATGCTACGTAGCTCTCAGTCTAATGGAGGTATCTTGGAAAAGGTCGTAATTAGTTCACGGTGGAGTTCTAAACGTTATAGAATTACCGTCTTCTGTCAATGCATGCCGTGTATACGGAGGTAGTATGGTTACAGAAAACGGCTGTAAGCCTGTAACTTTTATTTTACCGAAACTATCCCCAAACAAATTACGTGACAATTAAATTAATTATTTCCAAGTAAATTATGCTCGCGAGTGCTTATTCGATCAATACAGTGAGTCAACATACATAACTCAATATAGTTATCAACCAATACAGCTTCACGGTCTTCCATCTGCGTAATAGGGGAAAGGCGTTCGTTATTTTTGTTTCAATGGAAAATAGTAAAATTTGTACGGGAGCACGAGTAGGGTCCAAGACTTTCCTGACAAGGCGGTACGGGTGACCAAGTTGTCGAAAACTGAACGTTATTAAATGAGCTAGGAAGCAACGCGAGAGCTGTTTTCACCTGTAGTTAGTAGGGCCAAAAGAATACATTGCGCGAGCGATTATGAAACTATACCCCCTTACTAATGAACGAAAGAGAGTACCCGACTTTTCAATCGCGTGTTTCAGAGGACGTTTTTAGGGTTACAAATAGAATCAGGTTACAAATAAAGCAAACGAACCTTATAATTTGTGAACCTTATGATTGCGAACCTTATAATATATGAACTTGTGCGTTCATATCTGAGCTCCCGAAATCAGTACGTAGAAATGAATGAATGTACATCTCGCACTCGTCAAATAACTGCTGGGGTGCCGCAAGGTAGTATTCTTGGACCGGTGCTTTTTTTTATTTTATATAAATGACATTGTACGGATAGACTCCATTAATAGGTTCATTATCTACGCTGATGACTGCACTGTGCTGGTTCATGGAAAGGATTTGCCAGAAATTTTGCCCAATGCAAATCGCATTTGTTATCAGCTTCAAAGTTGGTCCAAACTAAACATCCTATCACTGAACGAATCAAAAACTAAGTGCATTATTTTTCGTTCTCGAGGCACCTCTTTAGATTTACCGAATAGCATCACATTGGGACCCTATACAATTGATATCGAAAAATCAATAAAGACACTTGGGGTTACATTCTCCGAAAATATGAGTTGGAATGACCACGTTAATTCTATCTGCTCAAAAGCACGGAAGGTTGCTGGTGTCATTAGCAGACATCGCCATGAACTCCCAAGTAACATCAAGAAACTTTTGTACAACTCCCTCCTGCAGTCCCACCTCAATTATTGCGCAGTAGTATGGGCAAACACCACTTCACAGAACCTACAGAAACTAGTACTAATACAAAAAAAGGCCGTCCGGGCTATAGATAATGTTTCGTACTTAGAGCACACTCACCCACTTTTTCAAAAGCATAAATTGCTCCGTGCTGGTGATATATACAATTATCAGCTACTGCGCAGGTACAAGAAAGCATCGCTAGAAAAACAAAGTTCTTTTTTAACTGAAGCTGCCCTAACAATGACTCATAGCCTTTATTTTTATCGATACCGGTCCCCATGGCAAGTTCCATTTTCACGTACTGACTACGGGTGCCAACGAATTAAGAGCACCTTGCCTATTGTACTTAACAAGTTTGACCGGGAACAAATCGACATTTTATTGTTAAACAGACATGATATTTTAAATCTATTTTTAGATGATAAAATGTGATTTCACTGGTGCGAACACGATGTGTTTTCTTTTTCGAATATTGTAAAACTCGGAATACTGGTATGGTTGATGTATGCGATCGTAATTCTTTTTTTTTTTTTTGTACTCGGTTTGCGTGTTGCAGTTCATGTATAAGTATTTTTATTACTGTACACTGTATGTACTCCTGTCGTGCCGCCAAATTGATTTTATTGTATTTTGTGGTTTTATATCGCTATGACATGTGAAAAGGGTGTATTTTTCAGTGCGTTTTTTGCATATACCCTCTTAGCGCACACGCCGTTCATTGCTGGACGGGGGCAAGGGCCCTGTCAAGCTGCTCCTTGCAGCTTCTTTCCTTGCCCCTACGATGTACCTTTTTCACGTCGATGTACCTATGAGCGAAATAAACTTTTGATTTGATTTGATATTGAGATCATTAGAAAAGAGTTACAGCGCACTCAGACGAGAGCATAACTACAGGACATAGCGCCGTGTCCCGTATTTCTTCTCAGTTTTCCCGTTTGAGTGCGTTTTGACTGCCTTTTTAAGGTGCATTACTAACTATCCCACCGAGTAATTTTTAGATACACAACTTTACCTTCAAGTATGCTTTGTTACACAGCCTTCCTTTCCCTTTAATTAACTGCCTCGTTCCTTGTGCGTAACTGCTACTCCTCAAAGCCAGCCTTCCAATACGTCTGTTTTCTAACTCGTACCGCTCATTTGGGGGCTTGCCGCACTGTTGATCTCATGACGTTGAAAATGTGCTCAGAATTTTCTGGTGCTTGGCCTGAAATCACTTTAAACCTTAAAGCAGCTCAAAACATCGTCACGACGCCCTCCACTGGGTATGGTAGACAAGGTGGCTCTCACCGCGTCTTCTCCTGCTGGCTGGCGCTCCGGTCGTGCGCGAGATGCTTGAAGGCACGCTCGTAGACTTTGTGGCGAACCACGTAGAAGCCCTGCAGCAAGCGCAACGTGGTCGGGTAGAGGTCCCTCGGGTTGAAGCTCGGGTCGTTGTGACCTGCGATCGTATAATAAGGTCGCCGCGGAAACGTTAGCAGCCAATTTAAGCCGAGGCCCACTAGCGCCCACTAATTGCTGTCGAATACGTTAAAAACGCAAACGTGAACCTGCCGCTGACAAAACTATCAAAATATGAGAAGCGCAAGCACGAAAACAAGCGGTGCGCTGACCTTATCCGTGCATTAATTCCTGAACCTCCCTTGTGGGTATTTAACGTGTATCGCTATTTTTCGGTTATGTGTTTATGCGATCGATCTCAATCCCTTTTTATATCCGCGGTGTCATGTGCAACATACTCGTGTCCACACGTGCGTACAATGACACATGTCCACGCGGGGCCTGGTGCAAGGAATAATAGAATCTGAGATCCAGGGGTGTGATCATTGACCTTAGACCTCGCTGTCTTGATCGCTGCATACTGGGTGCGTTGTAATCCTGTCGTCTACGCCTGGAGCTGCACGTCCGGAGAATTCGTTGCCATGTTTACTCATGTATACGGCCGAATAAATGAAAGGTGCCCATGTGAACAACACGCGGAAGCTTACGTGGTGAGATGAGACGCCACCACTGACTTATGCCTTCCTCTCCTCCTACGACGAACACCATTTTCCCCGTAGGAAAGAAAACACAATGTAATGCGTGTTGCACTCAGTAGCTATTGTAACATTTTCACTATATTGCCACATCTTCTATGGCTCGAGCCAACACTATACTACGTAACGTAGAGTTAACTCTACTCAGGGGTTGCAAAGGGTATCATTTCTTATTCTAAATTTGCGTCAGATTGCCTGACAAGCCAGTGGCAAGCAAACTAGTTTAGCCGATGGGTGTGTGCGTTCTTGCTGAGGAGGTAACAGAGCCTGATGGAATGGGAGCTGTCAGATTTAGCACTGGGCAGTGTGCAGATGGTGGCCCAAGAGAGGAAGAGAGGAAAAGGGGGAGGTGGTGCTTCCCTGCCGGCTTGACGATGCCATCCGTTTTTACAAAGATTTCTATCGTCAAATTACAATTTTTTTGGTGTGTGTGCAAGCTCAAACCAGGGTTTTGTAAGCCAAAACCGCACCTGTGCTTTGGGGCGCCCCGTAGAGTAAAGCTCCCCTGCGGATATTCCACGCGTGACAATATTTTGTGTGGGAGTTTTTTGTTGTTGTTGTTAGTCGCCTACACCAGACAAATAGTGACTGCGGCACGAATTCGAATTATTAAACCACCGCAGTTTCTTACAACCGCGCTTACAGGCACTATGCGGCTGCACATGGCAACGCTGCTAAAACGGGTTCACCGTTCGACGCCGTGGCGAGGACGTTACGCTTCGGGTTTTGGTGCTTTATATTGCTTCGATTCAATCCCCAGAGCCAGCGCATAAGTCTTTAACGGTTCGCTTACTGAGAGCAACGAAGTGCATTCGCATTGCATCTCGACTTGAGGTATACGTTTTCTACATCTTTTAGGTCGTCATAAACAGAGAATCTCTGGTATCACGGCGTTCAATTACCCTGAAATATTGAAGTAACTGCATGCGGCTTTTTTTTTTCATATCATGCGACCCGGAAGATAAAATACTGATGCTTTTATTAGAAAAAAACAGTTCTTTCGGTAGGACACGAGGGTTCGCGGTATACGCACTCAAGGGTAAGCCAAGGTAGCTTGGTAGGTTGGAAGACCGAGGTAGCCAGGCACTTCGTGACCGGCGTCACGGAGATTGTAAAACACGGGTATACATACACGCGCGTACAAAGCATGCCATAGAGGGCGTAAAGAGCAGGCAAAAGCCGAGGCACCCTAGCAAAAAGCTCACCGATGACGTCCAGGAGCACCCCGGCGTACACAAGCGGCGTGGCTACGTCGAGGCGGTACCGGAGCGTTGTGAGCACCCGCAGTTCGGACTGCAGCACGCTCTGGGTGCCGTACGAGTCGCTGAAGGCCTGCAGCATGCGGCGCACGTCCTCGATCGTCACGCCCTGCAAGCGGGGAGAGAGAAACAGCCGCCGGTCACAGTTGGCGGGACTCTAGCTGCATAGGCTGCAACCTCGCGATACCTTGTTAGCAGCGGAGCTGTTGTTGCTGACCGCAATTTGTGTGACGTCATCAGGAAACCCTGAGTTATAGTTATTGCCGCCGTTTACCGCGCTTGTGAACACGCGCCTCACGAGGAGCGCCCGGCGTCGTCCAGGCTTGCGCGCGGCGCTCGCAAAAAAATACCAAGAAAACAGTTCACGTGCGTCCGTGCCTTAAGGGGGGAGCACAAGACAGCTCGAGCTACAGCCGCCCAGTTCGCGAAGCCGGTTGCCGCTTGTTCTAGCGCGTGCTCACGCGTTCCTTTTTGGGAGTGCTGTAAAAGCCTGCGGACAAAACGATCCGGGCCCGCCGGTCATGCATGAGCAAGACGACGATACAGATAGATATGACAATGACTACTATTACCACAGTGAAAAGCGACGACGGAACATGGAGATAAACAATTTCAAACTTAATTCCATGCGTGGTTGTGTTTCCTTCAGCGCTCACTTAAAAAGAAATCCTCCAGCTCCGCTATGGTTTAATCCTTACGCGACTTAGTGCAAGCTTCTCCAATTCTTCACTGTACGTCGCCGTAATCGCATGTTTCTTTCCCGTTGTTTTGGTAAATAATGGTTACTGTTTGTTTTAGATGCGACGGCATCTCATTCACTCGCCTTGTCCGTCCATACACCGTTGTCGTTGTCCGCCCACACCCCTTTCCCATTCTCCTCGCCGCGCGAGCTGCGCTCTCCGCCGCTCACACCCTCTCCTCTCCGATAGCGAACACTCTCGCGAGGGGCATGGGATTGGATTCGATTGGATTGGCTTGGCTTGGGTTGGGTTTGGATTGGATTGGATTAGGTTGGATTTGGATTGGATTGGATTAAAGTGGATTGTTTTGGATTGTGTTGCGTCATAGCCGCGCCACGTTGCGTCATAGCCGCGGCAGGGGGTTCACGGCACGTTTCACGCGATAGGAGAATCAACCTAACGGAAACAACAACGGAACCCACTATGCCTCGCATCTATCTACACAGGGGTTCCCGCGAGGGGAGGTGGGAGTAATTTTTGACAAGTTCTGTACTTCCAGTTGCTTTTCTTTTGCTGCCCTGCAACACTTTTCTTTTCTTCTATTTACAAGGTTATGCGGTACTTCTGGCTGTTTAAACAGCGTGTTGTTCTTAAAATTTTATATAATTCTATATCCGCAAATATTTTGATCAACACGCCAACTGTATTGTATTCCTTTGCTCATTCTCCACCCAACAGTGAAGCCCGTAAGGGCGACTAGGTACCTGTATGATTAAAAAAATAAAAGAAATAAATCGGCACAGAAATCGTGGTGCTTATCATTATTTGTTGCCAATCAACTGCACTACGAAGTATACGCTTCACACTTGCCTCGCACTAATTTATGTTGATTTTATTTCTTTTCCTTCAATTTTAATCCAATTTATTTACCCACAGTGTGCATAGGAAGGGACATGGAAAAAGTTGAACACTCACGTAATACGCGCAACACCCCGATATGCCAGGCAAAGCAGCCTTGGCAAATATTGCATATTCAGTGCGAACACACAGAAAAAAATTACAATAACAGGGTTTGTATAGGCGACTTCTGACCGCGGAGCTGTTGTTACTAACCGTAAGTTCCATGTTGCAGAAAAAAAATATCAAGAAAATGCCGAGTGCTCGTGAGCGCATTTTTTTTTTTTTTAGAAGAGGTTTGTCTGGGCGGGTTAGATGGCACATGTCTGCGCGAAGTTGGCGGTAACAAAAAGCTCCAGGGAACCCCTTTTAGAGTAGCAGAAAAGATTAAGATAACGCGCTACTCGTAATGGATGAACAGCGACAATCCAGACACCTGGTAGACTGACTTCCACCGCACGATCCCGGCCTGCGGCAACTGCGGTGTCGTCTGCCAGCGGAACCAACAGCATCGACGAGCGGAATCGTCGGTGCTAAACGTGCACGTGCACACCGCTTCACTGAACATGTGACATTCAGTGTATACCGTAACACCGCTATTGATTATTTTTAAGTTAATAAATGTTTTTTTTTACTTTAAAGCGCGAGACACATGCACGACGGAGGCGTTTGATGCGAAGCACGACTGGTGGGAAATATGGCATGCGCGCGTGCATGCGTGTGTGCGATGCATGCGTCGTCGGCGTCCCTCCGCCCGCGAAAATGCCCACCGTCGATTTGTCCACAGAGTGACAGAACTGAGAACGAGAGGGCGCAATGATGTGGTGGCGCTGCCTTCGCTTCTCGGAGCACGTTGCTATAGGGACGTCACGTCGAAGCGCGGCTGCCCGTGCACATGCCTCAGCCGATGCGCCAGTCGCACACCCTCTCGACGTTTCTCGTGACTCTCGCCACCCCTCCCACGCATTCTAAAATGGAGTCTGCAGCCACTACGAGGCGTCGAAAGAGGAAGGAATGAAAATCACGGCGACAAAACGCCGATACTTGTGGGCAAGAAAATGAGGGACAGGCCGCCAATGCCTCTGATAAAGCGAGCGAATATGGCCACTGAAACCGTTTGGACGGTGTACTGGGGACGTGCCAGAAACTGCGTCGCGTACTTCTGAAGGAGAAGCAAGGCGTGTGCATCGGGCCGAGCCTCGATTTCGGGAGCGAGAAGGAAGACCTGCTCACGAATTCCTAAAGATCCGCCAATGAATATGTTCAGATATTTTTTTCTTCCTCTACCACATCTTGTGGAGTGCAAGGAACTGCCAGGGGTCCTGGCGCCATCGACGGAGCAGTGAGAGGCCCTGCTGTCCAGCGAGGTCGTGGATGACCAGCGCGCACTGTAAACGCAAACTAGCCGGAACTGGAGTTTTAATCAAGTAATATTCCCTGAAAAGTACCTATAGCAAAAAATGTACTCCCTAGGCATGATCTAAAGAAGTGGACGAACCTCCATGGTAGTACCGTAGCCCATCCGGGTAGCAAAAGGGAGGATTTAGAACGACTTAACACCATTTGTGAGATGGCGTTCGGTTCCTTGTATACTACCACGTCCACAATAAACGCCCTATCTGAGGTAATCATCTCAAGCGGGCGGTCGCCATGTTAGTCTTCTGTTGTCTCCGCGCACCAGCACTTCAACCGTGGCCTAATGCTAATTAGAACGAGTAAGCAGGACGCGACGGTTGCACGCAGCTACAAAACCAATACCGTACGTATACCCGTATAGATGCTTCAACCAGCGCGATCACAGGCAGAGAGCGCGGCCGTGTTGTCTCAATCTGTTTATTTTGGCGATAGGTGGTGTCGAACTCTGCTGCTAACGAAGAGGCAGTTCTCGCCGTTGCAAACAATTGCAACGCTCATCTGCTTCGCTTGCTTGCGCATACATAGACGATTTAAATTCCCGTGCCAGCGCGCCAACACACCCGACTGCAGCGACTCAACTTGCCCTGGCGGCACGACTGGCTGCCCGGATGTAAACAACCTCTGTGCTATCAACGCAGCGCGGCCGGTGACTCGGCGCGGCCGGAGCTTCAAGCCTCGCCTTGGGCCGTCGTTTTTTCTTATTTGTGAACTACTAGTAGTGCCATTTGGTGGAAAGATTTTCATGTGCCCCTGTCACACGAGGAACGGCCGCAAACAGCATTTGGATACGGCGACAGGTGTGGACAGCTCGCTGGTAAGTGGTCTTTCATCAGTCGATGCGTTTGTCAAACGTTTGGATAGGGTTAACAGCGAAGTACCCGGGTACCCGTGCCGCTCACAGCTCGTACACGCACGGGCAAAGAAAAAAGCGCACACTCGTATTATTTTACTTGTTTGTGGGTTTTGGGGTATGCGTTCGCATTCTTTTGTGGGCCGGTTTGTAACAGGGCATTCGAGGTAAAATCGTTTGTCGCGCGCGGCGTCGTATCAAAGCAACGTGGCGGTTACTTCGTGCTGGCGAAAATCAGCGCAGTCAGACGGAAGCGGGAAGGAAGGTAGAGAGATCGGGAAAGAGGGCGCTAATATATAAAAGAAAGCGTAATGCAAGACGAGAAATATAACACAACCCGCCTGCATTTCTCCGAACTTCAGGACAGAGCCGCACACGGGTACGTTGTCACAAACTCGAGCGTACGACGTCTAAAAGTACCGTATATTTTTTTTTTTTTTTCATTTTTCAACGTGACCTGAGCCACTTATCTTCTCATTGCCGCGCATGCAGACCTGATTGTGTCCCTGTGTTTGAGCGCACAGCCATCCTTTTGCGACATAAGAACCAGCAAACGCGAGAAATTGTAGAAGCCAGCCACATCAGAAAAGCTGGTTCCGAATGTATCAGTCATCCCTCTATCGCCCTGCTTAATCGAGAAGTCGCATATTTAGACGCACATTGAGCGCTATGTCGGGGCTTCTGGGAATGCGTGTTGGGGGTGGAAGGAAGGTCTTAATCCATGTATGATGCGGTTATCTTTGCTGATTTTTCGCCTTTCGTGCGCCTCAAAGTTCGTTTTGTGGTTTTGTTGTTACGGTTTTTTAGTATTTTCGGCTGAGTGCACCGAGAACTGTGACGCATTGGGGGCGTGGCAATTGGGCGCTTGGGCATATAAAGCTTTGAATTGTGCAATAATAAACTAGTTGCGAGTGTGCGCGTGTGCCGTCTTCATGTGTTCTTGTCCTCGTTAATTTGCGCGCAGTTTATTTTTCGCAATGCATAATTACCAACTCGCCCAACTCGCAACCCTTTTACAGATCCTATAATCCGTAAAAATGAGTTGCCTGTCCTTTTAGGTACGGCAAAATCTCGCGCAGCGCATCATTCTGCCAGAGGGCCATATCCTAATGTCAATGCACACACTATGAAAGCAGCTTGCACTTAATGCGTCACATTGTCTGCTGATAAGCATTTTAGATTCGCCCCTCTCATCATCATTCACTTCGTGCAGATGGCGGGATTTTCTTTCATAGCTTGTTGTCACTGCAGTAATTAATAGCAGAATCAGTCCTACAAATCACAGAAACGGTTCGTTTCACGTTGAAAGTACTCACAGTAACACACTTTGCACCACACGGAGGAACAATCGGTTGCAGTGATGAGGCATAAGGGTAACTTGTTGTTAAAGGGTCATTGAAGACAACCAGCAAGTTGATTTCAAACGGAAGTCGGACCTCCGCATAGCCATTTCAGCATTGATTTAGTGTCAAGATGCCTTAAGTGCTGAGAAATCGCTGTTCAACTGCTCATCAAACGTGACGCAAACACGACTGCAGTCGCTGTTTGCATCAGGATAAACCGGAAGCAAGTGAAGCAGCGGTGATTAATAGCAGTATACAAGCAACTGAATACAACATTACCACGTACCAAGCAGTTTGGTCAGTTCCGGTCAAATCGCTCATGCTTCCCCAAACTCCCCTGTCATTTGCCGTTCGAGACCACTAAGCAAAATGTTTCTCCATTGGACCTGTGATCAGTATTTAGGCTTCACTGAAGAAAAACATTGGCCTTTTGAGGCCTCGCAAGTTTTGGCGTCGAACGATTTTCTCATGCGTAGCTCGCATGCTCCCTTGGAAAGCGGTACTGCCACCCCAAGTATGGACGAGTAGCACCATCCAGCGGCAGCCAAGAAAGAAGTTGTGCGCGTCAGGCCACTTAAGCCCTTCCGGTGAAAACGTGTTTTTGCTAGTTTCAACCTTATTTTAAAACAAATTCCAGGTGCAAGAGGGGTATAATAGTGTTCTCCGTGAGCTCGTCTATCAACCTAGAGAGACTTGCATTTTAACTTCACTGTCATTTAAAGTTGTGCTCGAGTATATTGTGCGGAAGTAATATCTTTTTTATTGCTGCAAAAGCCACGATGGTTAATGTACTGGCACTTGGTTTTATGAAGGCTTTGCATTCCTAATTTAAGTTCTGAAATTCGCAGGGAACCTGGCATAATAATTTTATTACTGTATCGAATTATTAAGTTCATTTAACCATAGGGTCTGTTTTGCATTTTACATGTGGGGCATTTTTTTTTCTTTTTTGCTTTTTCAGGTAGATGTTCCTTTGACTCCCTGCCTGCATTCCGCGAACGGGGAAATTAGCCTCCGCATCGATGGCCAGAGTGTCTTGACTGCATCATCTTTACTGGGAGGACTGTGTAGTCTGTTTGCATCGTTCTGGGTTTTCAACATTCAATATCCCAAGAAGGCACACAGAGCTCTAACGTTTGTGGAACATGCCTTTCTGGACCTTGCCAGCACCAAACCACGTGGGAAGGATTTAGAACTAATTAACTTTTATCGCATCAATATCCCTCACCAATATTTTATTTGTTTTCAATCCTGTAATCATTGGATAGTAGTTTAAAGAATTTCGTATTATGTTTCTGACGTTTTCTTTTTTTTTACTGAACAGGGGATATTTGATGTGCCCTTCTGTATGCTGATAATACAGCTATCTTTTAGTGAAGCAATAATATTAACCAACTAATATAACTTGAAACAATTATCTAAATAATGTTGGCAACTGGTGCCAAATGAATCAACTCAAAATTATCGGAAAAACACAAATTACATGGCTTTTTCTTCTCACTCTGAAGAAGCTGTCGCGATACCACCCATTTTGTTCTATATCCTTGCAATTAACCCCTCAGACTGGGTCACTTTTCTTGGCGCATTTGTGTCTTTATCAAAACGCACTGGTATTTTCCGCAGCGTATTTCTCGTTCTTTATATTACTCATTTATCCATAGCCATCTCATTGCTGTCTGTCTCCTACATCATTTATCTCTTGTGCCTTTACCATCTACAAAATGCTCGTTACCTTTCAATATCAAATGGTTACACAGCTCTCGCTCATTTCACCACCAATTTAAAAAATTGTGTGTTGTTGTAAACCACTGCAACCATTTTTTTCACTTTGTGTACTGAGTACTGATGCGTACTGATAAGTACTCACGCGTTCTCAATCCTCTAGTATTATATAATGATGTCACTTACCATGCCGTTGTGTTTGTGCCTATATGTTTTTCGCGTATTTCCAGTTCTTGTAGTAATATTGTTTCTACAGTTTGTTCAACTAGCACACAGATCGCTCATTTCACCACCAACTGAAATTTTTTTGTTGTTGTAAAACACTGCAACCATTTTTTTTCACTTTGTGTACTGAGTGCTGATGCGTTCTGATAAGTTCTGATAAGTACTGACGCGTTCTAGATCCTCTAGTATTATATAATGATTTCACTTACCATGTGGTTGTGTTTGCGCCTATCTTTGTTTTTCGCGTATTTCCAGTTCTTGTAGTAATATTAATTCTACGGTTTGTTCAACTAGCATTCTATTCTGTCTTCCATTCCTAACTGGCGTGTTTTTAGCAATTTACCATTTTTTTCTTTCTTATAGGAGGTCGCCCTAAGTTTTTATTTCGGAGTCTCCTTGTGTACACCATGTACCATGTAAACTTGTCTGCGAAAGTTCGTTTGAAATAAACCTGAAACCGAGCAAAACCGTGTGAAATCAGTACTCCCGCAGGGAACTAGAAACTCTCCCTTGTGGCCTTGAAAAAACTCCTTTCGGAAGGCCTACAAAACCGCCCCAACTTTGCAAAACTCCATTCAAAAGAAATATATGCTTCCCTTGAACCTCCTAAAAACTCCCCCCGCGAGGCCTACAAAACGTAAAACTCCATGCAAAAGAAGTAAATGCTTCCCTTGAACCTCCTCAAAACGCCCCTAAAATAACATAAGTACTTCCCAAGGGAGCCATAATAGGCTCCTATTCAACCGCCTAAAAATTCCATAAACATCACTTAAAAACGCCTTGAGGAAGTAAATAATACTCCATTTTGATCTCCTTAAATTCTCCCTAACATTTCTTAACACTCCCTAACTACCTGCTTTCTATCACCTAAAAACACCCTGTTTAGAGGAGGTAAACAAAACCTCCCTGTTCCATGTAGTAAAAAAACTCCTACAAGGAGGATCACTAGAGGACAGGCGAAAAAGAACCTCTAGGGAGTATATGGGTGGAAAAAAAGTTTAGAGTGTACGCTTCACCGCTTACATGTACGGAAACGCGTTCACAGTCGCCAACGACAATGTGCATGAGAAAGTTGTGGAGTCCATCGAGGCATTCGTGCGGCGGCCGCGTAGGGACACGCTCTGGCTGACGCCAGCGTCGTTTGGAGTTTGTGGAACCGATCGTAGTGTCTCTGCCTACTGTGCTCCTCGCACCGTAACCGCCAGTTCCTGGTTCAATAAATCGATCTTTCTTTTATCTACTTAAACCTGTTTTCTTATTTCTACGTGCTGCAAAAACGGGCCTCCACAGAAGGGCTTTTCTACTCCCAAAACCGGTTATATCGCCTGTTCGTATACTCCGCCTCTTCACCAGGCGTAAAAGCCTTATCATATTAACCACGACCTAAATATGAGCATAGTTTTTAACAATTCTTCGAGGGAAACGCTATTGGCAAAAACGAAAACAGGTTGGTGGTGCGGCGGTGAGTACGGCTATATTAAAACGATCCGAGCCTATTTACTCTTGTGAGTGAAAAGCACCTTCCAAGCATCCACGCTTACCTTATAACCCAGTCTCAAAGGAAACTCAGTTTCAGGGAATACCATGATATTGAAATCGGACGGAATGAGGCCAGAATGAATGCCTGAGTCACCTTGTTTAGAAGTAACTCAAAAACGTCGATGGGACATACCTGGTCCGAACTGCACATGTCTTATGCGTATTATACTTTTTTTTTCCAAGTGGGTTGTAAGCGGTTTTTTTTTTTTTCTAGTAAATTTGGGGTGTAACATGTACGGCACAGCTTGGTAAATCCAGGCAAATTTGCAGCTACCACGATGTTTGTGGCCGAGCGTGCCGGGTTGAATTCGTGCGCAAAATGGCAGCCGAGTACTTATTTACCTGTTACGCAAGCGATAAAACTAGGGCAGCTACGGCCGAAGTGGAATAAAATAAGAAGTATCTACTTGATTTGTGGGGAACAGTAACACCAGTTTTATACCCGTGCCGCACGTACACGAAAAATGACATTAAGTGTTTAAGGTCTTAAGATACCGAATGACATTATTTGGGCGGGCCGTGCTACACGCGAAAACGCAAATGCATTAAATGTGTTAGGCATGCTGGTGAAAATGATCAAAAAGAGAAATGCGCTCATATTTTAGAAGTTTTTAACATAGAGAAAAATGTCTTAGAAGGGTTCAAATGCTTTTTTTGTGAAAGGAAACGTTATGGGAAATAGTGTTTTCTAAAAAAATGATGTAAGCCGTTTCTAAAGGTGGCTTCAGCAGCTGCCGTCGCCTGTAGTGGTAGCCAAATCCCAAACCAGGACCAGGAACATGATGTTTTTGCCTTTGCCACTGTTTTAGTGAACTTCGTCTTCTTCAGAACTTCGCCGCCAAGAGTGCACAAAAAATCGTTTTATTTCGAAGTTCAGCTACATTTCCGCGTCAACACTCTGGTGCTGAGAGAGAGAGAGAGGGAGAAACTTTGAGTCCCATGGGCCTAGTCTGGGTAGCGGGTGACCGGCGGTGGTAACCGGCCGGTGACCATTGCAGCTCGCTGGATGACCTTAGCCTGGACCTCACGGTCCGAGCTGCACAACGCCTTCGACCAGTGCTCTCCGTCAGTGAAAGGGGGGAATGGGTTGTGGGGGCACTGCCACATGCAGTGGTCTTGGGTATCGAGGGACCCGCAGTCGGGGCACAAAGGGGTGAGGTACAAAGAAGGGTAGATTAGGTGAGTCGATATCGGCAGGGGAGTACGTGTCTGGGTGAGTCGCCATAGGCGTTCCTCTTCGTTGGAGAAGGTCGGAGCGGCTGGGGGTAGTTGGCGGCGGGAGAGGCGGTAGTGCGAGATTATGTCGTTGAAGGTAACAAGTCTGTCGCGGGCTGATAGGGCTCCGTGGAAGGGCTCAAGGCCAGGACCAGCTCGGACGGTGAGCTCTCGAGCGGCCCTGTATGCTGCCTCGTTCCCCCCCACACCCGTATGGGCCGGAGTCCACACCAGCTCGACTGGGGTGGTGGGAGAATTTTGAAGAAGGATTTTGAGGGCCAAAGGCGAGATCATTCCTTTGGCGAAATTTTTAACGGCCGTTTTGTAATCGGAAATTACGATGGAGGGGGGTGGACTCAGGGTGGCTACTGCCGCCTCTTCTGCGGCCGCCGGGGAGTGAGTGTGCAGAGTAAGGGAAGGAAGCGGAGGGGCGACAGGGCCTTTAATGACCGCTACCGCATCAGCTTCACGGCTCATGTATCTCGCAGCGTAAACGTAGACAGTGGAGGGGGTGATTGGGTACCGCTTGGTTAACGTCCTCGCCCTGTGCTCCCTGCGCGCTCGATGAAACGTCGGGTGCACATTGCGCGGTATGGGTCTCACCGTTTTAGAAGCTCATGAATGTGGCTGGGAAGGGGAATGGGCGCGTCGATAAGGGATGGGCTGTCAAGGCGCAGCCGTCGGAGAAGCATTCTGCCTGAGAGTGTGGCTGTGAGACGAGTGAGCTGACTCAAGAGATGCGCCTCAATCAACACTTGGGGTCTCTGGTGCTGAGAGTTTCGTTGATTTCATTTGGTGCTCATTGCGTTCAAGAGGAGGCAGATTTAAAGCGTTCGTGAAAGCGAATGAGTTGTGGGGAACTCCTTAAACCAAAAATGACATTCATTAGATTTTTACGTGTAGCAGCGAATTAATGGTATTAAAACGTAAGCCATCAAGCACTTAATGCCATTTTTCGTGCACGTGGGGCACGGGTATTACATCTTGTTATACAATGATACTTGGGGTACAATGATACATACAATAATACTTGGGGAGGCACATAGCGACGGCATACAGTCACGCAGAGACATTCAGATATCACTAGGTACATGAACTGAAATACAAGCTAATACACTAGAAAAAAGTATGTCTTGGCGCTGCCGTAGAGTACTTGTAAAACTTCGTCGTACCTGCGCTTGCCCTGAGAACAAGCGCAGGAGGTAAAGCAGGGGAATGGGGGTGAGGAGACGGAATAGTGCAGGGTGTTCGCCCAAATTATGGCAGCAGAGTTTGCGTGTTTGGGGGTGGGGGCTTCAAGCATCAAATGCGGTGGATCGGTTGAAATCCATTTGCACGTACGAAAAAAAAAAAAAAAGACGGCCGAGGAGTGATCCTCGGAGGACGCCTAATGTTTGTGAATAGAATTTGCGGCCAGCTAGCACAAACAAATTCGGATAGTTTGAATAGTAATTTGTTCTCGATGGTCTGAAAGGTCAAAATAAAAAAAAGTTTAAACTGCGAAATGTTCGAATACCATTCTTGGACCAAGATTATTCGCGATATCAAGAAATATTGCTGCGATTTGTGGTTATGCTCCGACACGTGCGCCGATGGGGCAACCAAAACAGAGGCTTGGGCTTCAGTACCGAAATTAATACGCTGTATGAAAAAGATTAATTAATACTTTAGTAGAGAAGACCTAATATCTATGACTAAAATTATCGTTTATTATCAAAAACGTTTTAAGAATTTCACATTAACATAAACCAATAAAACAAAACTCAAAAATTTTCGGCTGAAATTTGTAAAGTGCCTTTTTAAGTGTTGGTTATAATTTTAATTGACACAGACACGCCACGATTTATTGCCGCCTTTCTTCGATTAGCAACTTCAGGCACTCCACTAGATATAAATACCAAAAAATAATGTAGTTGTCATGCTATGAAAAAGTGTCAGATACAAATATGCCCTGTAAATGAACGGTAGATACTCAGCTGCAAGCATGAAGTCAGCGTCCACAAGACGAGGCAGTGGTCCCTTCACTGTAGGAAATACTAGCAGCATACGATAACCACAACATAACTCTTCAGGTGATGCATCGTGTTATTCGAAGCGTTGCACTCCTAGTCGAATACCTTGTCGAAGAAAAGAAGCGCTGCGAGTAGAAGGCTTTATTGCAACTGCGTCGTGGAACAACTGCCAATACATGCGGTAAAGGGCAAAGCACTTCTTCTACGGTGTCGTAGGGTAAAAACACTTCCCATCGTTTCATTCCTCACTGCGGCTCGCGCAGAAGATCAAAAACACGTAAAGCCCAGACATAAAAAATAGCACAATCACGATGAACCCGATGACTCCCAGGAATGCGTTTGGGTTAGAAGACGATTCCTCTGCCTTTTCAGACATGATGAGCAACAGCAGGCAGATGGCCCCGGAACCCCACGTTAGCGCCAACACAATGGCGAGTGCAGTAGTCTTCCGCACAGGCAGGGGGCCCGTTTCGCCGGGCGAAGGCAGAAGAGGTGCGCCCTCACCGCTGTCCCATCGCCGCCCAGAGGTTCGACGTCCGTGAATGGCATCGGCGGTCCTCAATGGCGGAGGATGGGACCCGGGGCTACTGGCCCGGGTCGCGTCACTCGGCGAGTTGCTGTCGTCGGCTGAGACGTCACTTGGCGGGAGGTGCCACCTCACAGACTTCTTCTTGCGGGGTGCTGGCGTTGCCATCCAATCCTCGCCTACAGGGTGAGTCGACGCGTACTTGTGCGTAGTCACGGGTTCGAGCTGTGAAGAGGTCCGTCCGGGGTTCGGCGTCATTCGGGTTTCTGTCGGAATCCAGTAGCCAAATGTGTGCATGAAGCCGAGCGTGATGCAGCGCAGTTCGTGAAGAATGCGGGAAAAGTGGGGTTCTGCTTTCCAGACCAAAAGAACCAAGCGCGTTGAGTCTGCGCTACTTTTTTTTTTTTTCTGTCAAAGTTAGAACACCATGCCCAGACGTCTGTCGACTATCCGCAGGCTGCGTCCAGTATGAAACTATCGTGGCAGGGCGTAGCAGGAGTCTCTATCAGCCGGCCATGTGTTTCCACAACTATCGCTAGATTAAACGCTCGTGACAATCGAAGGGCGCGGGTGCTACTGGGCGGCAGCGTATCCCGTCTCCTTATATTTCGAGATTGGTTTGAGCATCTTATTTGCTGGTTTCAGACTGCAGGCTGACGCTTTTCTTTCAATGCTTACTTTGCGATAAAGTTTCGTCAAAGGCCGTGACTTTTAAAACAATTAGGCTTGTTACATTTTAGTTTTAATGAACATTTAACTCCCCCCCTAAGTGGCCTTTGAATTCTAGGAACGGTCCGTACCATGCCTTTTTGAAAAAATCGACGCGTGCAGTGATCGCGTTGCCCCAGGTCACGGAGAAAGAATAAGTTAGGCGGCGAAACTTGGCTTCTTAGCGCGGCCAGATAATGTCACAAGCGCTCGTCATACGTTAAAGGAGCACTGACACGAAAATTTTGTTACACTTTTATTGCTTTTATCGATGCTTAATGGCCTGGCGAACCTGAAACAGCACTTCAAATACTTCAGCGCGCGATAGTTAATTACATTGAACGGCCTGAAAATCGTTTGTTTCAAATTCCCGCGCTTTCATCCCGAACGGCGCATATGACAGACTTCCTGCCTGACCTCACCGCTTTGTGCGGACGTCACCGGCGCCCGCTTGAAAGGGTGCTGCGCCCGCTCGCCGCTCGTGGGGCCGCGCGCATGAAGTGACGTCACGAGCTTTTGACGAGCGCTGCCACGTCACTTCTTTTGGCTCTCCCTGGATGATGTCACGCTGATGTCCATTTGCTGAGTGCCGCTCCGCGCGCTGCTCCGTCGGCGTGATAAATGAGATCCAATTAAACTATCCCGGGCGGCACAGAAAGTGTGCCCCAAGACCGGCCCGTCTATGGCCGCTTTCTGGCATGTCCGGCCAGCATCCAGGTTCTGGCAGCCACTGATCATGCGTTGAACGGCCGACATTCGGCAACCAGCGCTTCGGTATTTTTCCGTCCGCCCGTGTCCGGAGTCCGGACGCACAACGGCAGCTAACCGGCTGCCAGATATTCAGTCCTCTTACGGCTGCCGATGTTGAGAAAGAGAACGGCCGAAGTACGGCCTTAGGGCATCCGTTTTTTCTTCGGGAAGCGGTAATCGGCCGAAGCACGGCAAGCGACCGGCCACAGAAAATGCGTATTCTTGCGGCAGTTGGTGTTCGAAAGGAGACCGGCCGGAGCGCGGCTGCCGTGCATTCGTTGTTTCAACGGTGAACCGCGCATCCGGCGGTAGAATATTCGTTTTCTTCGGCCAACCAGTGTTATGAAGGATACCGGCCGACGTACGGCCCCAGAATATACGTTTTTCATTCGGTTAGCTGTCCTCGGCCGAATTACGGCAAGCGAATGACCACAGAATATTTGGCAACCGGTGTTCAAGAGGAGGCCGGCCTACGTAAGGTATCTGGTTATACGTCATTTTTTCGGCAAACGGCATACAGCCGAACACGGCACGCGCCTGGGCGCCGAGAATTCATGCACAGACGTGTTTGGGAGGAGACCGACCGGTTTTTTCCTGGGGGGAGAAAAAACCGTTAGGGAGCCGAACGGCGGGGACGCGTTTTTCATCCGCTCCGTGTTTCTACGTTTTAAATGAACGAACATCGTTTGTCAAACAGTAATGAGTGTTCTCGGTGAACGGGCAAGGTGCAAGGACTCACTGGACATTAGCAGGGAACCTTTTAGGCCATCGAAATGTCATTTATTACCACAAAAAGACTGTGCCACACTGACGGGTGAGCTAAGCCTCGCCAGTCATCGCCGCTACCACGCCTCTGCCGCCGGCTTCGTCGACGCATCAGCTCGAGGCTATTCGCCCCCTCAAGAAATGGAGAGCGAGACATCGACCCGGCAGAGATGTCCGATCCGAGATGCAGATGGTTCACCAAAATAACTGGCCTTCAAGGGCGTCGAGCAAGCGGCCACCACGCAGGAGCTAATCCGCCACCATGTCAAGGACTCCCCACCAAAGAAAGGCAAGTGCGAGCAAAAGCGCAAGTTATTCTGCTTACAATTAAACTGCGACAAGCAATGTTGCACTATGTTGTTGGTGATGAACGTAGAAGAGACTCGCTCGTGCATTGGTAGCATCAACTTCATGTCCTGCACTATGTTACTTCATGGGATTTTACGACTGCCTATTTAGAAAAAAAATATTTTAAATTTGCGATAACAACAGAGCCTTGTCACTGACGAAGCCTAGCTGTTAATTTAGTTCCGATGTTTGAAGGTGAGCTTAGCTACTCCTGGGATATGACTCATTTGGTTAAACATAATCGCCAGCATCCTAGCAAACACGGATTTTGTCAGGATTTTCTTGCTCAACGCAGATTGTTGAGTTCACGCACGATTTGGCTCTTGCAATAGATAAGCTTAAAGTGGTTGACTGTATATTCTTGGACTGCAAAAAAACAAATGATGGTGTTCCATATCACCTTCTGCGTTGTACATTTCATCCTATGAACTGAATGAATCGGTTTTCGCATTGTTATTACTATTGGCCCTATAGCTTTGTTCAAAAGTACTGTGTAGTTTACCGGACTACAGCGAATGAACGTGATTCCGTATACCTGCAGCTTTATTCGAATTTAATAACATCCTGGTGTGCTGATTCATAAAAGTTTTTGGATGTTAAACAGTGTGTTAACGGCACCTTTACAAGAAAACCTTCATTCCAATTGAATACGTATACCGTAAATTATGCTGCTGTGACAATGGCCGAGGAATATAAATACCTAGGAGTTTATTTAGAGAGTGGTTAGAGGTTAAATAGGCAGGTTCACACCATAAAAGTTACGGCTGCATATGTTTTTGACTTTCTGAGACGAAATTTCATTGAACCTCCATCTAACTGAAAAGAACAACCGTATTTCACTCATGTGCGCTCAATCTTGGAGTACGCATGTGTTTTCGTGGATCCCTACACCAAAGAGCTGGTTGATACGCTCAAAAACATACAGAATATGTCAGTGCGATTCGTATTAGGTAATTGGCACGCTCAACTAGGCATGAGAGAAAGTAAAAGTAAACTGAAATGACAGGACGTGAAATATCACAGACGAAACCAAAGGTTGAACTTTTTTCGTAATATCTATCATTCGAAAACTGGAGTAGAAGGGGAGAAGTATGTCCAAGCGCCATTCTACATATGGCAAAGTGGTACCGCTAGCTTAAACCAAATTATTAACTTTCCTTTAAAGGCGACGCCTTGCGCGACTCATTTTATTTTACATCAATACTGCAGTGTAATTATCTTCCACGTATGATTGCATTAACTGTTTATATTGACGAATTTCAGCGCGCTTTGTAGAATTATTTTGTTATTTTGTCTCATATTTAATGCTTAGTGTTATGTATATCCCTTCTGTAATGCATGCAAAGGCAAACAGGGATCAAATAAATAAATAAATAAAACAATGAATATATAAATGAATAAAAATAAATAAATAAATAAATAAATAAACTTCCAGAGGCGCAAGTTTGCCTCCGACGGGTTGAGAACCCTACGCATTCAACCTTGACCAATAAAATATTTATTGCCCTATTTGTTGCAGTATGCAAGGTTTCCTGTATGCATGCTACCATTGCTATGTTATTGGTTTGAAACAAATTATGTAACTCTAATTTTACGCCTTTCCTTGCGTGAACACGGAGGGATACAACTGCAGCCACCTGAAGCAGGGCGTCATTCGCAACGCGTCTAGAATTTTTTGTACATAGTATGACATTAGAAGAAAATTAAGTTCTTTTGGACTATTAAGTGGTGTGGACGTATACTCATGAAAACAACATTAAAATAGATTGAAAATGAAAGTACCTGTTTGCTCCTTCTTAGGATCAGCCCTGCGCAAGATCATCAGAAAAGTTTATCGAGTAGAAAATGTCTTTGCAAGAAAAATGGGCAAAAACTGGACATACTTTTTTGTGAAGGAGTTATATTAAATGCTCCTAAGTGTTTTGTTAAGAACCAAAACGCTTCGTAAAGGCATTCACGCCGGTTTTATATACCGTACTTACCCGATTCTAACGCGCACTTTTTTTCCGGAAGAATAGGTCGAAAAATCGCATGCGCGTTAGAATCGGATACAAAACCGAAACAGCGGAAATTTCGTCCCACCCATCGCCATCGCCATGTCAAGATGGCGCTAAAGCTTTTAGCAACGATTTTTCGTACGCAGGAAACATAGGCGGCTAGGCTTTTCTATCGGCGTTCACACAAATTGTCAAATCGTTCCACTTGCGCGCTTGAAAACAGCAATGGCAGCAGCGGCTCTCACGCGTTCAAAACGAGCAGTCGGCTGAAGCGTGCGCCTCTGGAGAAGCTCTTGGGATGGGCGTGTGAGGCGTGGGACACGATTCCATCGACCATGGTTGGACGTTAGTTCGGAGAGAGAGAGAACAAAACTTTATTAAAAAGAAAAGAAAACCGGGTTAGCGAGGGGGCGTGGCGGAGGACCAGAGGTCCGGCGCGACCGCCAGAGCTCGGCAGGTGACCAGCACTTGGCTGGACTCCTCGGAGCTGCCCAGGGCCTGCTCCCAGTGGAATGAGGAGGGGAGTGGGGCAGTGTGGCATCGCGAACGTGCTTGACGGCACCGAGGACGAGATGTTGTGGTCAGCAGAGAGCGACGAGGAGTTAGATGAGTGAGATTACTTCGGGAAATAAATCACCCGTTGCTCTCACATTCGTTTTTCTTGCTCACACAGTTCCGTGCGCGTTACAATGGGAGGTGCAAGTTTTTTCGTTTTTTTTTTGTCAGAAAAATCGGGTGCGCGTTAGAATCGGGGGCGCGTTAGAATCGGGTAATTACGGTACATCAAAATTGGCCAAGCAACTGTTATAAAAATAGTTTATGTAGTCATAGCATGAAAGTGTTCCGGAATATTGCCCTAAAAGAGTTTGGCTAAAAGCGGCGCAGTTTATCTGTCTGAAATTCAACCCACTAAAGTATGCGCCCTTCGCCGCCCCCCCCCCCTCCTCTTTCCCCGTTTATTACAGGTAAGCCGCCCCACAGAGGATATCAGGCCTGGACACTACATCTATTCAAGCTCTACAAAGAACTGAATATTTTCTGTGTTCGGCATAAAAGAGGCACAGCAATTAAAGGAACGACAATTTGTGAGCACTGTTTAATAAATGAGTTTTGCTGTCAACTGAGGCTGGTAATTAAGCAAGGCTGCGCTGAAAGCTTGACGGCTGGTGGTTGCGCGCGAGCTCACTTTGATGTGGCTGTATTGGACCCAAAATGCTGGGTAATTGTGCTGCTTCTGCACTGCGCGAATGAGTCATCTGCTTGCTCGACATGCAGTGACCGGCCTCAGTACAGTTAACGTACTGTGGCTGAGCTCCAATGACCGTAGCACGGCCGTATTTCCGGTAGCTTTAGTCCGGCTGGAGTCCGACGACCGCATTTCGGCTGTCCTCCGGCGGCCGTACTTCGGCCGTACACGGGTGGCTTTGGAATGGCCGGAGCCCTACGGCTGGAATCTGGCCGTATGACCGTAAGCCGGTCGATTGGCCGACGGACACTGGCCGTTGGACAGCCAAGGGAGTACGGCCGTATACGGCCAAAAGGCCCACATTTGGACATGGGCCGAACATGGCTGCCGGAAAACGGCCGGACAGAAAATCACCGGCCAAAGTACACCGGCCTGTTTTAGGCCGAACAGTCCTGTGCTGCCTGGGATGTTCTTCGCGTCGCAGGCCGCTCATATTTCACCCAGGGTATTCTGCTGAGTGAAGGAAGCGAACTGTGCTATAATATTAACGCCGAAAATTGGTGTCAGTGCTCCTTTAAGCTAGCGGCATCTGCCGCGGGTGAAGCAACTGCGCGGCCGCCGCAAGCGGCATTTCACTGCTCAGCCGCGGAATAAGTGCGGCCGCTATTCACTTCGTCCATCAGGTGCCGCTACCCTCTCCTTCGCTGTCGCAGCTACGAAGCTTTGCAGTCCAGCTTGGTTTTCATTGTGACATTATCTGGTCGCTCGCCCGCGCTTGTCGCCTCCTATATATTCTTGCTCCGCACCCCAGGTGTTCAGTTATAGCAACCCCTTAAAAGGGCCATGCAGACAAAACACAAGTTTGGTTCATTCGAAGATTGCCTCATACTGACACCACTTTTAACGCCCACTTCACTCAAATAAGCTATATAATTCGGAAAAAAGGGGATGGCCATGCGACCCACTATACTCGGTTACAACTCAAGAGCGGCACCACCTCATGTAGTGTATCACTCCGCCAAAGCGCCGGACCCGTGACGTCAGTGCGCGAGCGTTTTGAAAGGGGTTTGCTATTAATGCGTGATATCGTCTGCCTCGTCTCGCGCAGTTTGTTGGTCGTCACTGGATTCGTTTATAAGCATATTAAGTCCAAAAAATCACGGGAACGGCTCAAGCCATGTTCAAAATATTCCCAGTAACGCCCTACTTGCGCCGCGCGGAGAAACATCCGGCTACGGTGATAAGGCACAGCGGCAACTTCCGTTGCCGTTCTCAAGTTGTCACCGAGTATAGCTCATTTCCCGCAAGAGAATCTATGATGTCATATGCCCAGCTGTGCGATTGGCTGAGGCCGGCAAAAGCAAACGCAAACTAAGTACGGCTTACAGGCTTGCCGAAGGAGCTATTTGCGCTTAAATGTAATGCATGATGGAGGAGGAAAGCAAAAACTCCCGTGTGTACGAGATTTCGGCGCACGTTAAAGACCCCCAGGTGGTCAAAATTAATCCGGAGCCCTCCACTAAGGCGCGCCTCCTCGCCTGCGTTGCGTCGGCGCGTTAAACCCTACAATCAATCAGGTGTAATGCATATTCATCTTACAGCAGTAAGAATGGTGAGGTAAACAATGAAAATTATGAAAATACACGTAAACATAAAAGTACCGACGCGCACTACTGTTGGGACTGGGCGCACTGTGCTTTTTTTAGCTGCACAGCAGGCCGCTGCTTTAGAGTTGTCTTACACCCCACCGACGTTGTCTTACGTGAGCCTGTTTGTCAAGCATACCCCACGTTTCACGAAACATTTACTGTCTACCGGAAATATAACAATCCAGGACCAAATACGGTCAAAAACAAAGCAACGGCGGACAACGATCCGCGGCTGACATGGTAGCGCCATCTAGGAGGACTGACGGTAAGCAAGGCTCCAGAGCATCACGCACTGGAAGTTCGTTTGAATACCCACACTTGTGACTTCATGGCAGACGTCACGAAAACACGCGATTTGGCGGGAGAATGAAAATTGTAACTTAAATTGATTAGTACGGCATCGTTTGCTGCCGGACAAGCATTGCGGGCACTCTAAAACGCGAAATCTTTTGAATAAAACTAACTTGTGTTTTGTCTACATGGCCCCCTTAAACAGAAATCAAAAAACAAAAAAATCCAGGCACAACGTATCAGTACGGTTGTTCGTTATCACCCCAAACATGTTTCAGGAAAGTGGGGTTGAACCAATTTCTCCCCGAACGGACCTTTTCAAAGTAGCAATCTGCACAATCGTGCTATGAAGGTCCGCAAGCATCACTAAATAAATTACGCTTAAGTTTACCGCCCCTTCGGGCACCCGGAAGCGTCTGGGGGCCATTTTGTTTCTGGCTTGCAGTGTTGCCTTTTCTCCCAACGAAACCGCCGCCGGTTGTGACGGGCAGAGTGCGACCGGCCGCTCTGGTGTCCGCGCAGCAGTGAGAGAGAGAGGTGCTCAGAAACAAAATGACTGCGCCCATATGTAAACAAATACCACGTGGTGCCGACCAACCAATAAAAATCCTGGCGGCACATAACAAAGAGAGGAGTTCCGACACTCTAAACGCCTTTATTAAAGACGATAGTCTTTCCTGGGCTACTTAAACCCAGAAATTTTGGTCTGTCTGTATGTCTGTCTGTAACTCGATTCAGCTACCCGGCCAAAGTAAAATACTTACTGCGCAATATCCTTATATACTCACAGCCAAATGTAAACGTCTAAGCCCAGTTTATATGTTCATACTTGTCAGCTTTGTTGAACAAGAACAAGACATTACGCAAATATAAGACAGGACATTAGTACACAAGGGATATTTGCAATGTTCCTTTATTAAACAATTCATGGATGGTTGGTTTTTCGATAGCAGGTGATATTCTACATCTACTGCAGAAAACCGCCACCTGCTGTTCTGTTGCCCGCGCCACCTTCTGGCGGCATATGAGAAATCACGCGTCAACAGCAAAGAAAGGTTCCACTAGCTAGTTTCACGTTCTGTTTGGAACGCACGTGGAGCATGGCAACGTGGTTCTATAAACCTTGAAGTCGGCCGTCTCGATTCACGCGCGTCTCCGCCGTACTGCAGCGCTGGCATCAAGGAACCCGGCCTGTAGCAGTGGAACGCGGTAAATTCAAATCGCCTTGAGAAAACCCTTAGTGTGTTTACCTTGGGATGAGCGCGACGGAACAGAAACAGCATGAGAGGTGAGCGGGAAACCAAAGAGGGGCATTTCCTTGGCAAATGTGTACAAAGACTATCGTCTTTTGACGACATTTGCAACGAAAAGAGCAGATACGCGGCCAATTTTTATTGACGCTAAGGTCCGCCGTTCTCAACCAGTACTCTCTGGAAGCAAGCCCCTCAAACACAGCTTCCCAACTCATTAAGGCGCCGTAGATTGTACAGAGGGCGACACTGAGCCGCGACACCCAGCACCGCCATCGGGGAATAAGAAAAATACTGGGTCGGCTACCGCCCGCCAGCGTGCTCGGGTTTCGGGTGTGCTCCTTCTTGGCGGCACCGGATGAAATGTAATATACGCAATTTCTAAGTTGTAGATTAATTAAAACATACTACATTAATTCTGCCGCACCGGGCTAGGAATATACTGAAGGATTGAACTGTTGGCTACGCGTACGAAGGACGGGGGCAATCGATATTGACTTTCCAGTGCCACGCCTAGCAAGAACGCAGGTGCAGCATTTCGCGCGCACGCTTTCATGTTTCCCCATGTAGTTTTTTCAGTGCATTTGTGTTTCTGCTAGAAAGCACAAATTCATTAGCTGTTCACAGCATCAGAAAGAAACCGTTTTGTTCGCATACTTGGAATCGTACCGCCGTGGTTTCGCGAGTACGGTGCTCGTCTCACAGGACCGATTGTTTGGGTGTCTTGCCCTCTGTAAGCTGCGCTACGTAGCATTGACTTCAAAGCAAGTATAGTTACCTTAAATACGCGAGCTCCAGAGGGGATTACGCGAGTGGGAAGAATAAAGAGCTGCGCACCAACTGACGGCGATTTTTGATTGATTGATTGATTGATTGATTGATTGATTGATTGATTGATTGATTGATTGATTGATTGATTGATTGATTGATTGATTGATTGATTGATTGATTGATTGATTGATTGATTGATTGATTGCAGGGTTTAACGCACCGACGCTACACAGGCGATGTGGTGCGCCGTATACAGTGGAGGGCGCGGGAGTAATTTTGACCACCTGGGGATCTTTCACGGGCGCCGAAATTTCGAACCCACGAGTGTTTTCGCTTTTCGCCTCCATCAGAAAAGCGGCCGCTGCGGCCGGGAAATGAAACTGGCGGCGATTTTCAATTTCACGGCTTGAATTATATTGGGAAACATTCCCAGAATGCGTCCTGTTCCTCGCCCCTGACAGGCAGTGCATGAAGACATGGGATGGGCTTCCTTCGAAGTGAGAGAAGCACAGAGCAAAATATGTTTTGAAGAACGACTTAGAAATGTGGATGATCAGAGATGGGCGGCCAAAGTGTTACGGTATCTTTACATGAAAAGCGAGAACACACAATGGAGGAAAAGAACCAGAAGGCTCAGGACAAAGTATATATGAAACCTGGAAGTGCAGGGGAAACGACCAAGGCAATAAAAAATGAAGTGAAAGAAACAGAAACAACGACCTGGAAAAAGAGGATGGATGCGAAGAAGTCCTTAGATATCTACAGGATCGGGAAGCAGGCGATCACAAGGGAAAAAATATTCGATAATACCAATAGGAGTGCATTGCTTTTTGAAGCCCGAGCGGGTTGCTTGCGGACAAAAACGCTTATCCGCGAGCCGGTAGAGGAAGAACTATGCGCAGGCTGCGGAAATGAGCCAGAAACCATGCGACATATTGTAACGTAGTGCAAAAGTATCCGTCCAGTCCTCAGTGATGGAGCCATCCAGCTTCCGGAAGCCCTTGGCTTTAAGGTTAGCGGAAAAGTGAACTGGACAGCAGTAGAGGTTAGTAAAAGAAGGTTAGAATGTTGGTGGGAAAAAAGCAGAGAACAATCTGGGAAGACATGCGAACAAAGAAGTCACACTAGCACAAAAATTTCGTAAAAGTATTTGCTTTTTATTTTGACATTATTTTTTATTTATTTTGTTTGTATTTTTTGGCGAGGTGATTGTACAGTAGCGTTGCGACTAAGGCCGCTGTGCAACGCCACCCCGTTACAAAGGGGAAGCCACTAAACATCATCATCATCGAACTTGACTGCACGGAGCCTGCACTGACATGGTAGAGCCTAGCTAATAGCGTCCTCGAGAAACACGCACCGGTGTTGCCCCCAAAAACCGGCACGGTGCACAGTGCCCCCCGACGGTGCGTACCGGCACGGAGCGTTGGTCGAGGACAAACAGGGCGGTTACATGCGCCGCGCCTTCGTCGTTTGGCGCGGCGCATGTAGGCTCCCTAGGGGCGGTTCTACCCAAGCACCATCTCTTAATCTAAGGAATGAACTCATAAAAACGTTGACAAGTGGCAATACAGCACTGTAATGAGGCACAGCGCTATCAGAAAGTGATATTTATTGTTGAAGGCCAGTGATTATATGCACGCACAACTTAAATCCGTCACACATGCGGAACAACGTACCGCCACCGCTTCCACTAAACAGCAACATACAAGCTGCTTCTCATCTTCGTTCGAGCCATAATTCGAGTGCCTGTTTTGTTCCGCCCTTCCGTTACAGCAAAACAAGTAGGTCTTCATGGTCTAGGCACTCCAGTGACAGTTCATGATAATTCGATCGAACGAAACGAATGTCAATCACCAGCTGGCTGGCAATGCATGCAGCCTTTGAAGTACACGAAGTTCGCGACCTCATTTACAATCTCTGGCCGTTGTTACTGCCCGTTCGGAGCCTGTCGCATCGTTTCCCGATGAATTCGCAAGCAAGTCATCTGTGTCAGCAACAATATACAGCTCCTTCCGCCTTGACATGAGTGCGTCGATGCGCCGTCGCTGCAGCAGACGACGGAGGAAGCCGCTTCGCCGGCGTCGTCCACGATGCATCTCGGGAGTGCACCCCGGCGCACCGTGACTACCATACCGTGACTCTCGGTGAGCGGCGGTGCAACCAAAAATTGCCCCGCGACGGTGCGCCCCGGTTTATCGAGGACGGACGGTGCACACCGGTACGGTTTATCGAAGATGCTACTATAATAGAAGCTGTGTTTTCCAGAGAACTTTCTCGCGGCGATGATTCAGGTCTCGAATGAAGACTGACATGTTGCGCAAGCAGACGATAATGTATGGGAACAGGGATGACTTAAAAATCGATGGCCAGCTTTTCGTGAATAAAATGCTTAATTTTTTAGAAGTTATCGATGCTCTTTACCGTCGTCATTACGGACTCGTTTCCAAACAATGACATATTTCAGGGAGCATTTTCTAGAAAACTGCGATGTCGACGCTTTACTAGCTTGAAATAAGCATTAATTTTAACGCGTTAGAGTTGAGAAGCTCGTGATACCGTCTAAAATAAACTGAGTGCATTACTTACCGCGTCTGTGGATTTAACCCACATTTCGGAATGGTTTTTAAAAAAGCACGATTTGTCCCCGATTATCACTTCGAAAAATGGCACACTATTTTTACCCCCGATTAAAGAAAATATATAGATGCTGAAAACGAACAACCCTTCAGTGCACATCAGCCAGTTCGAGCATAGACGGGTGTGGGATCACGCAAAGGGATGGCGTAGCCTCACAAGAAGTGCGACTTATATGTGGAACAAAAATGAAATCAGCAGCTCCTTCAGGTTCGAAATGCATGCGCCCAATGCCTGCGAATGAAACCGGAAGCGATGTCCTGACTAAAAGCATGCTTTATTATTCGCTGTGTAATATTGAACGTAACGAGCCCGCCGGCGTCTCACGGCGCACACAGAACACTTCTTAGTTCGAGGAGTTCTCTGCTGCACACTCGGATGTGACATACCAGCTAAGGCAAAGATCCTCGGCGACCACCCGGCGCTCAAGGCGTCGTCGACGACGCGTGCTTTATCACCTTGCACACGCAGACAGCGGCCACGATTACGACGATCACAGCGGCCGCGAACACCATCAGCATTCCCTGGCGCTTGGTGGCGAAATCGAGCTCGTGCGAGTACGAGTACGACAGGCCCGTGGTGGCCACTCCGGCGACGAACAGCATGCCCGCGATGAACAGCGTGATCCAGCAGCTCCGGACGAGTTTGGCGGCGGACGGGCTGCCGCCCGAGGAAGGCGACGGTGACGGCGCGTCGTCGCCGGTGCGTCGCTGCGGGTTGCCCGCGGTGATGAAGATGTCGTCGTCGACCACTCTGTAGAAGCCGTATGCGGGTGCGGGCGTCCCTGGGTACGGAGGTGGCTCGACGTCGTCGGTTGGCAACGCCACCCGGGACTGCTTGTGGACGGCAGCTGGACGAACGCGCAGCTTCCTACGGCTGCTCAGAGGCGATGTCTGTTGCGGCGCCGCGGCGAAGACGTGGTCGTCCGGATACATGGCGGTTCGTGAGGGGAGCGGGTGACGACTTTTGCGAACCCACGTCGGATGCAGACGGGCTTGTACACTGTCCCCGAGCTAGCGTCGCCGGCGAGGCGAACTGCGAACGGCTGCCACGAGTTCTCGGAACGAGGGGCAGCGGCGCGAAGCACGAAACGACGTGGAGAGCAGAGAAATAAAAAATAGCTGCCCCACGACCCCTGCCAGTGGGCACAAAGGCATGGCAGGTATCGGCTATTCTCCCTCCTATCCTTCTGTCATCGAGTTGGTTAATAAGCGTGAGGCCGCTTTTCCTAGTTCTGCGTTCCCGGATCGTGGTGGTGTCTCTTTCCGGCCAGAAAGCCAGGAACGGGGGGAAAAGCCGGCAGCATTCAGGCTGGCTCTCGTTCCTTTTCTTTTTTTTTAGGAGCTGGGGCCCCAGGCCCCTCGGCTCTGAAAGCTTTTCAATGATTCAGCATTCTTTTGAGATAAAGCGCAAAAGCATGGCGCTTTATATTTGCCAAATACGTGAATCGCAAGTCAAGTCAACACATTTGATCGTTAAATCTAGATGATTGGTAGCTTCTGAGTCGATAAGAAAGGTTTGAAATATTCAAAAAAAAAATAGACGTGTGCGACAAGATGCGCAAGAGGTGCATTTGTGTATGTTAGACCAGCGGACATTAAAGGGACCGGATAGAGCGACTGCGAAGAATGCCCACGCGTTGGTATACACGATTACCAGAATTTATTCCCTCAACATCTGCCCGTAAGCGAAACGTGTAACGCCTTGTATCTGCCCCCTTAAGGAATGCGCGTTTGGTTATATTCAGGCATTTACGCGAAAGTAGTTGATTAAACAAAATAATCTACAGAAGCCTCAAGTCTGTGATGCCGAGAAGTAGCCAAAGAACGCAACTCCTCGGTACCACAAACCTTACATTTTCTTGGTGGAAACTTGGTGTCTGTTTTTTTAGTTAATCGTATGAGGGTGCTTGATACGATGGCCTTTAAAATTTCGTACCTTTTTTAGAGATTTTTTTTAACAACATGAATAGGCTATGAGCAAGTTAGCAAGGTTTGCGGACAATGAAGAGGGCAACGAACCTACACGATGGAATAACAAAAGCTTGATGTGGGCGAGTAGGCGAGGGGTTTTTGACGAGCGTTTTCTAGAAACGCGCAACCCCCCTGGTTCCGCGTTTCTGATTCCTTCGCCCTTTTATGGTCACAAATTTCTCTCCTTACCGGCCGGTCCTCCCCTTTCACTACCCCCTTCCCTTTGTCCGTACCTGGTCATTCTTTAATGCGACCTTGCGTCTTCCTTCTTTTTTTTTACTGCGGTTCCTCTTCTTTACGTTCTCATCGTCCACGCCAAGCCCCTTCACCTCAGAGCACATTTCTTTTTTTTTTTTGGCTGGGCTAGCTTCGGTTTTTTACGGCAGATCTAAGGACATTTAGGTTCGGGAGCTCCTTCAGCAGCCAGATGAGTAGCCTCGAGAGCAGCGGCGCGTCACTAGAGAAGAAAGTTCAGTAATAACCCGAAGAATACCGTTTCTAACAACTGTTAGTAAACATATTTTCGCCGTCATATTGTTTTTCAAACAAAGACAAACAAGTACTTATAAAAATTCACGCATTTTCACGAAGTGAATCATGACGAGTGGGCGAAGCACTGGGGATCGTTGTTACCGTAAATCACCCGTGAGAGTGCTTACTGCTGCTAAAATGATTTCCAATATAATGCAATTTAATTTAATCCAATCCGGTCCATTTCAATCCAATCCAATCCAAATCCAATCCAATCTAATGCTCCTCGCGCATGCGCAGCACGGCTCTCTCTCTCTATCACTCTCTCTTTAACATTTTGTGACCCTTTTATTTTGCTCTTGTTTACCTTTTGTGAACCTTTTGTTAACAGATGTTTCGATTTACACGGTGCTGTGCCATTAGCACGGACGCCGGACAAGCCTCTTCGCCCCTAAAAGAAAAATCGTCCCTAGTGCGCCCGCTACCCTGATACGGATGTTTGCGGGATTGCCTCGGGTTGTGATGCCTACTGATGTCACCTAAACAGGTGGTTTTCTTATTTTTATTTAAAAATATTAATCCCTTGTTATGTTTTCAAAAAATATTATGTATGAAAACATTCTAGATGAACTTGAATATAATTCTGCGGTTTCGCGAGCTCGCTAATCGTCACCGCTTTCGCTATCAAATGACATTTGTTTCACCGTGTAGACCCGCACGGCCAAACCGAATGTCATTAACAGCTAATGTCATTCACTTTGAATGGCATTAGATTTGCCGTGTGACAGGGGTATTAGACTGCGCCGATTAAAACATTTCTGAATGGGAGTAAGTGGAACAAAGCAATACAGTATATTACTTTGTTCCACTACAGTACGGGTCTCTGATATGATTAGTACACCAACGGTATATTGCGTGGTGACATGTAGTTATATACTCGCACGTAGCAAACAGCCAAGGGCAGAGCCACACCATAAAACAAGAGAAAGTAATGCGAATGCTCTTTCCTTAACAAAGAGACACAACGAAAACGCCGACCCCTCGTCCTGTCTCTCTCTCAGGTCTCCTCCTTGCCCTTTTTTGTTGTTGTTGTTGATAATGATGATTGCTATTGGGTTCCCCTTTGTAGCGGAGTGATGACGTGTCATCTTACCAAAAAAAGACTAAATACCTATGTTTCATGCTCTCAGGTTTAATAGTTGCGCTGTTTAGGGAATGCACAGAAAACTTATTAGGCACAAAATACCTTTTTTTTTTCCTGTTACAGGTGGTAACTGTCCCGGGCAATATTCCCATCTCTGCTTTTCGTCCACCAGCATTCTAATCTTCTTTTCGTCGCCTCGACAGCCTTGAAGTTAACTCCCTCTGTGCTACCCTTAAATCCTACGGCCTCTGGAAGCCGAATATTTCCCTCGTGTACGTTTGGATGGGTACCCTCTCATTACACTATGTGCTGCATAGTTTCTGTTTCTTCTCCGCAGACCACGCATACCCCATCATTTTGTGAATACTTCCCCACAAAGCTCTTAGTTCGCAGGCATCCTCCTCTAGCCTCAAAAATCCAAGCACTGCCCTGGCAATTATCGTAGAAATTATGAGAATTATCGTGTTCTACGATGGAGGGGCGGCTTTGCCGCAGCGCACTTGTGATGTCCGCGAGCGGACAGTACAGGGCAGTTGCCTGTGGTGCTGCACCGCTGGCCACAGCCCGGGCTTATTCTGTCGTTCACTGACCTTCATTTGGGGCACAATCAGATTCCCTCACACGATCAGTCGAAGTATACACCAGCAGGAGAGATAATTTTAAATAAAATTCAAGGCAATTACTCGCCGATGTAGCGATTGCGAGCGCTACTAGTGTTAGGATGAGACACGGCAGTGCTTACCGCACAACGGCATTTAGTATGCATAATTTGGGGAAGCGATCACGTCCTGGTAAAACGCATACTTTTCAAGGACGGTAGCCTTTTTGCGGCACGCAAAAATTTTGTCTGTCTGTCCCCGATTATAGCGGCCGGCCAAAAAAATACAGGTGAGGAAAGTGCTTCAACACGATAGGCAAGGCCGTTCCAAACTACTATATAAAACTGCTGCCATGGCTCGTATGTACATGCATCCGCATTATTCAGTGTAAAAAAAGACTCAGGCATATTTGAGACCGAATATGAGGGTGCGCACATGTACACGTTGGGTTGGTTTTTACAATAGCAAGTGGAAAAAAATAACGCTTTAAAAACGTGTCGAGCAGGAGTGAGACAAGAGCTCTCCCTAAAACAAAAGATGCCGGCCGGAGCTACTACACGCGCAACAGAGACAAAAGGTCCCAACCGATGACACGCCAGCAGTGAGAAAGCGGGAAAATTGAATTGGATTGGATTGAGCAGACTTCCCTTGCATTCATCACGGGGAGAGCGTGACGGGTAGGAAGGGGACAGAGACCGGTAAAAAGAGCAAAGGCTCACGGGTACATCGTCTGCTCTTGCCACGTCCGGTTCGAGATCGCCTGGCCTCCCGTACTCCGATGGCTTTTACGCGCGCGTGTGCGTGTTGTTTATTCGTCACAGGGTGCTTACCTTTCAGAGGAGCCCCTAGTAGGATTCATCGTTGTTATTCATTAAATGCGCGATGCATAAGTGTTTTTTTTTTCGGTGGAAACATATAAACAAGCACACGCTCGCGTGAAAGCCGCCGGCCTACGGGGGCCAGGACAGCTCTCGAACCGGAAGTGGCGGGACTCCGCGGGAGCAGACAATGCACCCATGAGACTTTGCGCTTTTTACCGGTCACCTATTAGGTGCAAAAGGGGGCACCCAGCTAACGTTTCGCTCTTTCTTTTTTACAAGCGCGGGACGTCTGCGCGATGCCTGATTTCTCTAATTAGAATCTGCCTGCAATAACTGCAAATGTCGTTTTTAAACACGATAGTCTTTGTCCGCCCGTCCGTCCGTCTGTCTGTCTAGCCGATTGGTCAAAAGTTAAAGAATACTCGAACGAGACGTCTATACAGGCAAGACCTCTAAATCTGGTAGCCAACTTTACCCTTTTCTATGTTGGTCGGCAAAAAGAAAACATTGAGGCATGTTCGAGGCAAAAATAGAAATACTTAACTGGGATTAGCGCTATTCTCGAAAATAAAAAATTGACGTGGGCGTAATTTTTGCGATAGAGAACACAAAACACGCGTTAAAACAAAGAGCTCGCGCTCAAACATCGTGCTCGCGGCTACAGGGGCACGATAAAGGGTAACATTATGCCTCAACTGATGACGCGACACATGTGCGAATACGGAAAAATTGAACTGAATTCCGCAAACCTCAATTGCGTTTATCATAAGAGAACCGAGACAAGAAAAGCAGTTATATGTTAGGGGCTGCTGCTCTCGTCTTTCGACAACATTTGCAGCGAAGGAAGCAGGTACGCGGCCAATCTGTTTAAATGACCAGAGCATCCGGGCAACCACGGTGTAAAACGTTACGTCAAGCCACAGCATATCCCACAACTTACGCCCCAGCAACCAGGACGACAGCAATGCATCTGCGCCATGGAAATAGCTTTTATTGCTTCACATTTGCGATTGATGACGTGGGAGGTGTGAAGAGGTTAATTTATGTTGAGCTATTTTTATGGTTATTCAGAAAACATGGTCACGTCTAAGCGGGGTTTGTCAATAGCGGCTTGCGCCACAAAAGTACTTGTTTTACTGGCAAAAAATTCGCAATTTTTTTCCGCGCAATCAGCTGATTAATCAACGACCTGAAAAGATGAAAGATAAAAGCGCAAAGGCTATTTCTTTGCGTTCGGTTAGAGCGACACTGAAATGAACACAATCGTTATTTGCGTTTGCACCATGCAGCATGCAGGTGGTCAAAATTAATTTGGCGCCCTCCACTACAGCGCGCCTCGTCGCCTGCGTTGCGTCTGAGTGTTAAACCCTACAATCAATCAGCACTTCTCCAAGCAAACAAATACCCTCACTTCCCGGCCAGTACTCCATCGCATCTACCCCGCTCAATATCCCTCACCGAATTGCCTCCTCTGTGGCGTCCCGTGCCCCCAAGATCGCTTCCAGTATGTAAATAGTGATGAGCTGTGGGAGCGTGCGCTGGGCACCTCGAACCTTGGCGAGCATTTACTCTTACCGTGGTATTCTGAGTCATTCCTCCACTCAAGCCTCCAGTGGAGAAGATCCTTGACATCAATTTTCCCATGCATAAGCATTGCGGAATCCTCCCCTCCGCCGAGTGAAGGGAACAAACGGTGTGGAGGAGGAACTCAGAATACGGCCCTTAGTCACAAGAGCTGCCACCGTCACCGCCAGACTTCAACCGGCGGCCACCACGCACCGCTAAACCACAGGACTCAATAAAAGTGGTTCTCTCTCTCTCTCTCTCTTTTTCTGTCTCTCCAGGCACGTGCGGCACCACTTTACCCCCCACCGGCGCTGCTTTTCCCCTTTCCCGTGCGCTCCCGTTTCCAAAATCAGAACAGAACACCTCCCGCCAGCGGAGGCCATTTTGGTGCCATTCGTTGACGACGACGGTCACTTTTGTGGGTTCGATGAGACATGTAAGGCTTTCGCCTCAATGAAGACGCAGCAAACGCAGGTGCTGACTGAAGCCCGTTCTACATGGTGCGAAAGTTACCTGCGAATTCGCTGTTTGGGCGCCGCTTATGCGGCAAAACAATCTAGTTTTGTTGCTGTTGATTCTATTCCGGCCAGGCGGAGTGCTGTCTTAATGGCCTGCTAAGAGGGCAAGTACATTTGCTAGAAACAGGAACGGGCAGAAGGCCCGCCCTTGCAGCGAAGAATTCGAGGACTGCAGTATCTTAAAAAGATACAGGGACCAACGCACACAAGAAATTCGCGAGGCGTTCTTTATACACTGCAGAGGCACGCCCTTTGTAAGCAGTCCGGCAGTAGCGCTGCTGGAAAAAGAAACAGCTTGTTTTAAAGACAGAAAGCGCCTGTGTCTGATCGATAACCCGTTTAAGCTATAGATAAACTTCTGCGCGCTTTTCCGTCTTCTTGGTTTTGTCTGTTTTAAGGTTCGTCGCACTGACCATGCGCACTGATTACCATGCTTCAAGGTTCACCTACATATTAAGTCTCTCCCAATGAAATGAGCAGTTGTTAGTCAAACCCTGTGTTTGTAGCTCCTCCACTGTGCCTCATCTTGGGGCTGTTCCACTTCAACAGGTGCCAGCATACCAAAGCTTGGACATCGTCAAATTTACTTGCTGCTGTTCCTTTTTTGAGCATCGGCCCCTTTCCCATCAACTTTCCCTCGGGACATCAATGTGTGCGTCAACGTGGTTTCTTTCACCTACGTGTCGGCTGCGGATGGATAGGTACAGTATCGAGAATCAGTTCCTCAATTAGGAGGTCATTCTTACTGATTAAACCACGAGCCCCGTCGTCACATGCACATGCTCTACCCATACAGAGAACGCGCCCACCAAATAAATAGTTTCAGGGAAACCGAAACCGTTACTTGTGACCCTTCTGGATATACAACATAACCACCCACTTCTTTTTCCCGCTTGTGAAAAGATACGGGGTACTGAAGCGGCACGACCAGTTTCTGTCTACACTGAAGAAAAAAAACTTGTAGATTGTTTTATCATTTAATATGAGGTGTGACTCAATCCGAACAAGCGATTGCCCGTCCATGCATACGAGCACCATGACTTGCTATCCCCATCAGCCGCTCGTCAGGTTGGTCAGGAGTGGAGAGAGAGATGGGGAGAGATAAGGGGTGTCCCACATGCCTCCTGGGTCGCATGTGGCGGATTAGTAAGGTGCGACGACACGCCACTTTTCGAGGAGCGGGCGTACGACGTGACACACCCATCGCCTTCCGCGTTCTTATCAACTCCTTGGCAAGGGCAAATAACCCTGAACCGGATTCAGGCAATATTTTATTCGCAAACGTCATTCTGTAAAAGAACATCACAAGTGTCGATCGTCCAGTGCGCACCGCATGTCGTATAGCACGCACGGGCGCGCAACACATGATCCTTGTCACTGACAGGTTGCCCCCTTGACGGCCTTCAAAACCACAACCAGTGCGGCCAGCCCAACAATAGTGAAGCCTACAAAGGCGGTCGCGGCGTTGCGGTGCTTCGATTCCCCTTGAAGCAGATCCACCATGGCCATCCAGATCATGAGGACGCCGCCCATGACCGCGATGCTGCTGACGGACAGGAACAACCAGGACAACGTGAAGGCCTTCCTCGCGCGCGCCGCCCACGACGACACCCGGTCGCCATCGAACGAACCGCTCTCGTCTTCGTCTATAGTTATGACGACCTTTCTCAGACGAGGAGTGACGACGCCGTACGAAGAAAGACGCTGAGCGGTCAGGAGAAGAGGCCGATGCGATGGAGTGTCGTGGAGGTGCGACTCACGGTCCTGGCGCTCTTCCTCGAAGATGGGCGACAGCGAAGGCACGTAGGGGACGAGGTACACTTTGGACCACCGACGAGAACACCGCTTGGGCAGCTTCGGCAAGGCGGTGCCTGATCGTAGCTCATCATGCTGCCCTCGTGGCTTGGTCCCGCCGGAACTTCCCTTGTGCGGGCGTCCCATCGCGAAGATTGGGAGGAATGAGTAGCCTGTTGCCTCGGGACGAGCTGGGTCCCGGCTGGGCTGCAAGACACAGAAAGATCGGTCCCTTGCACGCCGTGTTGCCAGGATGGGCGAAGACTGAAGGGTTTTCCCGGAATAGGCTGCTTTTTAACGCGCTCTAAGAACAACGGGTTGTGAAGTCATTAACGAATGGCTTAGATGGGCCATGAAGACAAAATACTAGTTAAGTTCATTGAAAATACTGCTGTGTCCCGGTAACAGTGGCAGTTATTTTATCGCGAACTTCGAAAAAATAATGGAGATACTAAAGAAAACACGTAAAGCGATGCCGACACCCTATCCACTTTCCGGCTAATTTTTTGTGATGTAACAGAATCTTGTTTGTGTGGTTGGCGGCCTTCCACCTAAACCACCGCTAAAACACATGACTTGGCGATTTTAGTGGGGTCTCTGTTTTCGCTTGATCGCATCACTTGAATGCTGACGTGCAGTTCACATGCCGATTAAAATGTTTTTAGTACTGGTCCATATGACGTCACTCTGTCCCATAGCACGTCACTGTATCTCGAAATTTGAAAGTTCTTCGATACTTCAATTTTTGGTTAAAAAAACATCTCCCGTGGCTTGAATGGATAGATAGATAGATAGATTGTAGGGTTTAACGCGCCGACGCAACGCAGGCGATGAGGCGCGCCGTAGTGGAGGGCTCCGAATTAATTTTGACCACCTGGGGATCTTTAATGTGAGCCGAAATCTCGTACACACGGGCGTTTTTGCTTTTCGCCTCCATCAGAAAAGCAGCCGCCGCGGCCGGCCGGGAATCGAACCCGCGACCTCGTGCTCAGCAGCGCAACGCCTTAGCCACTGAGCCACCGCGGCGGGTTGTGGCTTGAATGGAACTGAGGGAGATACTGAAGCCTAGTTCTTTCAAATCAAACAAAGTTGTTATTTGCCTTAATGGCCCTTTTAAGAGGAGGAGCTGCCAAAGAAAGTTTCTGTCGTTGTTGGGCATACACAATAGACAGCTTGCATGTGTCACCATTTTTGATAAGTGAGCTTGCTCTAAGAGTCTCGCAGGGTTTGTATAATATGGCACTAACATAGCGGTATTCACCCCGGACATGTGCACACTTTCTCGTCGAAGGAAAAGGTGTTAGGACGCCTGAGAACTCCTTACGATGTAGTGAGCGCGCAAGCACTAATGTTGGATCGTGGAACGAACACCACCATATTTCGCAGTTGCTATTGATGTAGACGGTTCAGAGTCTATCACCGCATACACCACGCCGATTAAATTTGTAGAACAATGGACCTTTTTCCAGTAGGGGAGCCGTCTTGCGGTGGCCGCCGAAATCACACTTGGGGGATTATAAAAGAACACGCCCCCTTTCTTTCCGCCTGCCCTGTGCAGCTGAGGAAGCCGTCCCAGGCGCCACGCATGGTTTTGGTGGCAGAAAAAGTTTTCCATGGCAGCCGCAGCGCCTACCCACCGCTTTTAGGGCTCAGAAAACAGAGCAGCACTTAAATGGCTCGGCGTTCAACCACTGGGTAATCCAATATGGCGTCGTTTAGTTTACATTTTGCCCCCCAAGAATGGCGGATCGGTCGCTTGTAGCGAGAGCATCGCATGCGCAGAGCGCTACTGGAAAAAAGGTCCATTGTCGTGTGGAAGGCAGTGTGGTTCATTCTCTCCACGGTAATGACGAGTGCCCTTCACTGCCCACTAATGTGTCCTTTCAATTTCATCACCATTTTCATTTACGTTTGCTTTCTCTCTTTTTTTTTTTTTTTGTGGCTATGAATGAGAGGCTTGGTCATTTACGCGGAGACATGATCAAGTGAAAACATCTATGGACTGGGTTAGAGGAGTGCAGGTTAAACAAATCAAAGCACTGAAAGAGGTTATGAAAGAAACAATACCTCGATTTCGATAAAACTGACGTACGTGGTTTTATAAACTGGAGTTTGATAAAACAGGCATTTCTTCAATAAAGAGACATTTGCTCAACTGGTTGGGAAGATAGTAACCACCCGTATATACTGTATAAATCCGTGAAAAGTCTGCTTAGAGACATCTCGCAATGGTGCTACTACAGCCCAAGTGTTTCACAGGCATGTTAACACCCAGACTTGACCAGTTCGTCGTTGTACCTTGAAGAATAGCTTCATGACATAGCGGCAATCGCTGGCTGTACTAAGTCTGCCTTTTCGTCGTGCAGATGAATGCATAGCTAAAGTTTATTATGGCCACCCTGCCGTTTTATTTTTCAGACAGGGTGACAAACAGTAACAAGAATAAGTGTGAATGCAGCGCAAATGGCGGGGATGGTATATTGAGTAATTACGTTGAGGGGCATGAGTGTAGGCTGTTCGTTAAGTAAACGTTTCTAGCAAACACTTCTCAACTACCGCATACATGACTCACTCAGGCTAAAAAATGACGACTATTATCATCCAAGTTGCGTTTTCGCGAATTTCTTTCATGCACGCAGCTCCCCAGGAGGAGTGAGTACGCAGCCATGGCAACGTTACGACCTGAACAGGGCTCACAAAGGCGTCGTAACCAAGCTTGCAAACACAGGCCGAGTCATGCGTGCGAGAACTAGTGTTTACTGGGGCGCGTATATACCAAGGAGGTTAACCTCCTTGGTATATACCAAGGAGGTTAAAAAAAATTAATTTTTTTAACCTCCTTGGTATATACAGACTGTTCGTGAGGGACGGGAAATACCGGTGCAGTATTTCGGCGCAGGACATTTCGGTCCACGGACGCAGCGGTGCTTGCTTGTTTGAAACAACCGTTATATTTTTATTTCCGCATAACGTGAGAGATGAACAAAAGCTAGCGCAGTGATTGCATCTTTGCACTGATGCCGTGTTTGATTCTTACCAGTTATTGTTAGAAATTAAACATTTGTATATTTTAGTTTGCTACCTTATTCAGAGAAGACCTGTTATGCAGCCAAGTGATTGAATTCTTTCGCATATGTTTTTTTTTTAATTTACGGCAAGGCGTTAATTTATATTCGCTCCTTTTTGTGGCACGCAAATCAGTTAAGACGATTAGCCAGTGTTTACGATGATGTAATGCATTTTATTTAGTTTTCTCTAAATTAAAGGCACACTTTCACTATCTAAACAAAGCAGCTTTACAAACATTCGGCTGCCCTTAAAACTGCAGAACATCTTATGAAAAGTTATGTAGGCTGCGCTGTCACGCTAAAATGAATTTGCAAACACTGTTGTCGCTAGTTCTTTTACAGACAAGTATATAGGATATTGTCGTGGAGGAAGAACTACCCTTTTTGGAAACAGCTGATAAAGCTCGTACGGGTTGTGCGTACAAATACCACTCATTCCCGTATTACGGCTTTATGTTTGCACGCGTACTTTCATCTCATTTTAATTCTTTATCCCAGCCTCCACCCACCCCCTGCCCACCCTCCTCTTTAGGTTTCAATCTCCCCCACATTTATTTTTCACTCACATAATTTTCTGTTTCCCCTGAAAACCTTACAGGCCTCCGAAGCGTCACCGCATTGATGCAAGAAAAAGCTATACGTTCACCATGCTCACACAACCTCTCTCAAAAAGCCACCCGCAGCAAGCTTACTGGCTACACCCTTTCGCGCGTCGCGTTTATACCGACGGCGCCCCTCTCCCGGAAACGTTCTTCTTGCCGCGCATATCATGGACACCCCAGACATACCTCGCTTTCTTCTATTACAAGAAAAAAATTGCAGAGGCTGGTTTCACGAGGGCTGCGGTAGTCATCCTCAAGTTTTCGACATGCAGTTTACACAGTGGAAAAAAACAAGTGACACCCCCCTCTCTTTACCAAGGGGGCTGGTAGCAGGTGGTGCTCAGCCCTCCTCCCCCTCTCTTTAGTAACGCCACTGTAAGTGCGGTCGTTGGTCAGCTTTTAAGCAAAACCGACACTGAATTCAATGAAGACTAGATTGGTATAATAATTTAAAGGGGATGCACACGCGCTTAAGCTAGCTTGTTTCCTTTTTTTCTTTTTTTCCCGGTGGTTTGGCGGGAAAAAAAAGGTGTGTGTGTGGGGGGGTTGCGGTGGAAGGAGAGATCGGAATGGACTAAAAGCAGCAGCGTCTTGCAGCGTTGGCTGAAGTGAAATCAAAGCGCTTCGGTAACACTCAAAATATTAGGATTGTTCGCATGAATGTCAAAATAAAGCAAAAGGTTCAACGGAAGTAAATTAACAACGTTAATTTTTAACATCTACTACCGAAATGTGGTTTTACACGCTGCCCTCCGCATCGGTTTAGCGTACGTTTCCACGCACGGCTGCGCAAACAACTCTCGAACTTAAATCATATCAACTGACGAAATTACAATATTAAACCTAAACTGTTTTAAAAAGGTTGCCTAGGACGGGATCCGGACATTTCGGTGTAGGACATTCTGGTGCAGGACGTTTCGGTGCGGACATTTCGGTGCACAGACGTTTCGGTCCATGGACTTTTCGGTGCCGGACGTCTCGATGCGGACCAATCGTTGCACAGAATGTGCCAGGAATTCTTTTAATTATTCAGTTTTAATATTTTAATTTCGTCAGACGATATGACTTTAACGTTCGAGAGTTGTGTGCTTTCAAATATTACTTTCGTTCAACCTTTTTAAAATGTTATTATACAAATGGACAACCCCAATCCTTTATTCTCAGTGGTACCATACCTGCCAACCTGGTGACACGGAAATTCAGAATATCTGAGGACTGGGGGAAGTGGTGGGCAGCACACTAATTTTTAAGTCTAAAAGGATTCACGTTTTCTGACACGCGTTCTCACGTTTTCCGAACCATACGTGAAAACCGTCAGTGTTGAAGAGCAATGAGCAGCAACTCCATTGGGAAGGGCAGCAAATTCGGATATGTACGATTTTGAGAACACTTGGTAGTGCTTTCGCGGGTTCGAGCCCGCCATTGCACAGCAAAGCAACTACCGTGGTCGTACCACGGGTCTTACTGCACAGGACGCAGCAGTCATACAAAGAGCGCCATGAACACGAAATTCGTAACCGGCCCGTGAACAACATGCTAGAAGCAGGCTTGCCGAGGTAGCAGTGAGTTCTGGATATGGATGCGTAGCCCACCCCGAGAAGACGACAGAAATCACAGCTTCGTAGATGGTGATAACAACACTACGTATTGTTTTCTCGTGGCGGCGCAGCTACCACAGTGTCGGTTAAAGAGATGGTTCCATTTTTTCAAAAATTCGTATAAATTCTGGTACGATTCGTAAAATCAAAAGACAGGTCAAAATTCGGACAATTTACGGAAAATTCGGAAGAGTTGGCAGGTATGGTGGTACTGAAGCGCTTTGATTTCAATTGATGCGTTTGCTTATAGCCCATTTTGAACTCTCCTTCCTCGACCACTCAACCGTGACGAAAAAATGAAAAGGAAAGACCCCAAGCTGGCTTTTAATGAAAGCACGTGTTTAATTACCCTTTCGTGATTTTCAACATCACCACCGTCGTCCTTGCATTCGGTGTAGGTTCTACTTAAAATAATCAGCGATCGCACTTACAGTGGCACTGCTAAGGAGATTGGCCGGGTTGGGGGGGGGGGGGGGGGGGGCATTTAGGCTTTTCCAATGTGCAAAGCGGACGCCGAAAGCTGAAAGACAACTGTTGCAGCTCTCGTCACACCAGCGGATTAAAATTGTCTTCCTATTATAACGGAAGAAGGCGAGGAGACGCCTGCGCCCAACAATGTTCGGCGTGTTAATATACCGGGCTTCAAGAATTAATTGTCGATGGGGCCACCGGGGCGAAGAAGGAGCGATTCCTGGAGAGGGGCGCAGTCCCAGCGACGCGCGGAAGGATGCAGAGCAAGCTTGTTCGTCGTACAAAAGAGATTGGGTTAGCTCATGGTGCTGCCAGGCAGCCGGCCAGAGAATCGACTTCGTCGGGATGGCGATCTTCGAGAATGAAACAAAACTGGAGGAAGAGGCTTCTACTTGAGTGGTGAAACATTTAGCGAACTTCTACTGTAATCGCTACCTTGGAACTCTCATCTTTGTGTACACGCACGGGCTGCACTCTGCACAGAGGGGTTTGTGAGATACGTAACGCATTGAAAGGCTATATCAGACGCCACAGAAGCCTGGCGCCAGTCATACCTTAGGTTGTGAAAAGTCTGTTTCTTCATTTATTGTACCGTTGTCTGCAGTGTAATTATACCTTTTCATTTGTAACCGCCCAACCAGAGAGATTGCAGCCAAATGTTTACCTTCATTCTATGTTGTGTGGGCCCGACTCGTAATAAATTTGGCCAACACAATTACCCATTGGTTCCGCTGAATGACGATCATACTAATTTGCGACACCACAAGCATGTGTATACGCACTTTTACAGATATTCAAAGGCCCCTCATCCCGCGGCGCACAAAAAAGCAAAACAAAAAAAAAAACTGACTTAGCTTGGAAAACAGCGGACCCTTTCGTTCGCGTTTTCTGTGCTTGGGGTTAAGGCAAGTGACATCGCGCTTTGCTTGAACACAGGAGTGACTGGTATTTTTACGCACTATCCATATACGCTTTATGAGTTAAGAGAGATAGAAGCTCCAGCTGTCCTCAAATATTTGCATGTTTGGTTTAGCCTCACAGCACTGCCCACATGAAACATTCAATAAGATTTTCTGCATTTTCGGGGGCAACATAATTTTTGTAAAGATGCTTTCTTGCGATAACGGAAGTGTGCCTTTTATTTAGAGAAAATTGCTTGCCAAATGCATCGAAAACACCGGCTGTATTCCTTAGCTGATGCGCATGCGGTAAAGATGTACGAATTTACATTATAAAGTCTTGTCGTAAACAAAAAGGTCTGCGAAAGGATTTAATTAGTTGGCTGCATAACAGGTGTTTCCTGAACGAGGTGTTAAACAGGAATAAAGAAATGCCCTATTTATACAAATAACTGGCAAAAATCTAATATGAAATCAATGTAAATCCGCAAGCACTGCAGTATGTTGTTGTGCTCCATAACCGACGTCAAGCGGAAATATAGTATAGCTGTTTAAAACCAGTAAGCACCAGATAATTCGTTTGCCGGAAAGTTTGCGCACCGAAACATCCGTACACCGAAATGTCCGTGTATCGAAACGTCCTGCCCCGAAATGTCCTCCACCGAAATGTCCTAGACTTGCCTGGGACATCCCGTACACCGAAATGTCCATGCACCGAAACGTCCTGCACCGAAATGTCCTGATCCCGTGCAATCACTGGCCGAAGCACTAAAAGACCACGCCAGGTGGGGACGCATTAACCGGTTTAGGCTGCACATGCGTTGTCAGACGTGCTTGAGAGTTCCAGCAGGAGAAGGTGTTGGGGCATTAACATTCACCGCGCACAGCACAGCGGCCACCGCGATGACAATGGCAGCGGCGAACACCAAGGGGCCCCAGCAGCTGCCCACGAAGCTGTCCACGCTGAACGTGTCGCCATCGGCCGCAAGGACCAGCAGGGCGACGGAGGAGAACAGGGCCAGTGCCACAAACAGGCACCGCAAGGAGGACCCGGACATCCTGTTGCACTTCTTGCTCCGATCAGACAGCGCAGCACTGTCTTGGTGCGAAATGGTGACGCTGCAGTCGAGCGACCGCGCCTCGGAGGAAGCCACTGGGGGTGCGCACAGGTAGGCGACGGAGCTTTCATCGAGAAGAGACGGCTCTTCGAGGACGGTGGGCAGCGGCAAAGTGTAGCGACGAAGGCGCTTCCTATTCCGTCGTTGTCGCTTCTTGGACGCCATTACCGCATCCGCTGTCATCCGAATCACACGCAGCAGCATGGCGCGGAAGGCCCTGTGTTCCTGGGATTGCATGTCGAAGCCGCGCACGTCGCCGCTTGGCCGGGCTCTCTAAAAACTGGGCTGTCGTCGAAGGCTGTCCGCACGGTTGGAAAGATGACGCCTCCTCTCTCGGTCTCCCCCGACAAGTTCTCGTAGTGGGTCAAGCTGATTGTTAGAAAGTGTTAGCCCTCCTCCTTCCCCACCTCCCTTTCGTTTTTTTTTTCTCTTTTTTTTTTACCACAGATTAGTGGGAAGACGGCGCGAAAGTTCCCGCCACCCCCTCCGCGGCTTCCGACTTTCGAGGGCCCCCACCATGTCGAATCATCGCGTTGAACTTGAGAAACGGGGAACGAAACGCCTGAGGCTGCGCCGCCCGCTTTGCACTTGACGGATTGACTTTGCACGCGGCGGCGAAGAATGCCTGAGGACATTAGAGGCTCCCAAATACATTTTTTTTGCGATTTTAACGCAGTGTTTAAAGAAATTTAAAGCCAGCATTCTGTTACGAAAATATTCTAGTTCACTGTAATTCTGTTTACACCAACAATATTCCTACTAAATAGTATACTCTGTGCGGCGTCAGAAAAAAATTGTTTGATGCCTTTAAAAAAATTTCATTCTGGACACACAGCAAAACTAATGAACATGACCTAGCCTACCGGATCGCCGCTAAGCACAGACCTACATTTCCTTGAATGATTGCAGGCTGCAAAGACAAAATTTGCACTCGAAGTTTACGCCCGAAAGCACTTGTTCTAAACTATTCAAAACGAACCCCTGTTCAGCCTCCAACGACTGATTCGCAAGGCCACTTGGCCCGCTTCATGACCTCGTGCTAAAACAGAACGCCTCAGTCAATGAGCCACCGCCGCGAGTTCATAATGTAATACGGTAAACCATCGTTATGACGACAGCGCTTTATTCGAAACCTCGTTTTATTTAATGAGTTTTATGGTCCCCGCCGCTTTTAAAGAAGTGTCGCTTATAACGAAGCCAGTGTTCCGTAAAAGGCAGAACCCTGTGAGCCCTAGTTTGTGCTTTAGCGTCATACCTAACTCATTTGGGCAGTCAGCAAAGGATACTGCACATTTAAACCACATGCAGCGTACTTTCGGCGTTTTCACGCGTCGACGTCGTCCCGCATCGACGCTCGTCAGCGCGCGTCGCCAAAAAAGCATGGCGATTCCTTCCGTGCCGTGCATGGCGATAGTCCACGGCACGGTCTTGGTGCCGTGGACTATCGCCGTGCACAGTAGTCCAAACGCAGCGTTCCGAACTCATGCGCGTGCTCCTCGCAGTCCTCGGGCGTGCAAGCGGTCCACTTCCTCCTCGGCGCCTCTATCATCATCACCACGTTGGCGGTAAATTACAAATCCGCAACATCCTCCGCGCCCACCAAATAATCATTCGCACAGTTCCAAAGGGCACAACAGTTGCACAGGTCTAGTCACTGCTCGACCACCGGATAACTGAACTTTGCAGGCTCTGACGTGACCATCTTTTCCTAAGTGCACTTCGCTGATTTTTCCCAAGTTTCCAAGACATAACAGGAGTTTTACCTTCCCTGATTACCACCACATCTTAGAGTTAAGAGATAATCTTTGTGCCAGCGTTTCCAGAAATCATTGACCTTTCGCCGCCTGGCGTCTCCGCAGTCTCAAAGTTTCTTTGCGGCCAATAAACTCTTGAGAGTCGTTCGTCTGCGAAAGAGTGACGATTCGCCTACCACGTAAAAAAATGTGAAGGGATGAGCACTTCCTTCTCTGAAGTATCTGCCGAAAGGTACGTTAAAGGTCTGGAATTTACCACGGCTTCTACCTCAGAAAGTATGGTAGTGAGCTGCTCAAAGTTGAAGCTGTTTTTGCCTAATGTTTTCCTTAAGCAGTTCTTAAGTGTCCGGATCAGGCGTTCCCAAAATCCACCCCACCACGGGGCGCGCTCAGCTATAAATTTCCACTTAATGTGGTTCGTGGCACAGAAGTTTTGCACTTGAACATCCCGCAACGCTCCGTAAAGTACCTTCATATCTCGACTGGCGGCGCGAAAAGTCAGGGCTAGCATCACTAAAGGCTTTTAGAGTATCGGCACTCTTATCTTTCATTGTCATGTGCCGCAAGGATTCCCATTGGCCGGTCGGCACCACGTGATGTTTGCTTACATATGGGCGCAGCAATTTTGTTTCTGGGCGCCTCTCCTTTCTCTCTGTCTGCTGCGCGGACGCTGGAGCGGCCGGTCGCACTCTGCCCGTCTCAACCGGCGGCGGTTTCGTTGGGAGAGATGGCAACACTGCAAGCCAGAAACAAAATGGCCCCCAGACGATTCCGGGTGCACGAAGTGGCGGTACTCTTAAGCGTAGCTTATTTAGTGACACTAGTCAGGGCATTCTCAGAATAAATGACATTTGGCAGCCCACGTCGTGAAACAAATCGCCGAAAAGACATCAAAAATACGCTCACAGTCATGTCACTGCATAGTTCTAAGTGCACCGCCCGCACTACCGCACACGTAAACTAGACAATGTACGCTTTCACTTTGCTGGTCCCTCTAACAAACACTGGTCCTGCGAAGTCGACGCCGATGACTTGAAATGGGTGGGCTCTGGTGACGCGGTCCCGCGGCAAGGGCGCGACTGGAGCTCTAGCAGGTTGCAGTCTGAAACGGGCTCACACTTTGCAACGTGCGAGTACTTTTTTCACACATTGTCGACATCTAACCACCCAGAACCTCTCGCGGATTTCACGAGAGTATCGCTTACTCCGCTGTGTAGAAGTTGCCAGTGAGTGTCGTCAACGATGAGGTGGGTAGAGCGGTGATCTCCAGGTATACCAGTATCGAGCATCGTTCATCTTCTGAAACCGCGGCGTTAGCTAAGCGGGTTCTGATACGCATTATGCCGTTATTGTCGACGAAAGGATGGAGGTCGCGGATGGCGGGTGTCCTGTCGACGGGCTTTCCCACGGACACGCAGCCAACGCGTTGCCAAACACTGTACGTTGAGCAATCCTAATCCAGGTAGTTTCGCCCTCTTTGAACTCGTCAACGGTGAGACCTTCTTGTGTTTGACGGTTCGCCGGCTCGCGGCAGTTGTTGAGAAATTTTCTAACCCAGCCGGTTATTCTTACCGCTCGTCTCCAATGACTGTGCTTATCGAAAAGAGGCTCGGTCTGTCGTACGGTCTGACATGCCAAAACCACTAACTCATCTCGGTTTTTCGCTTCAAAAAGAACGTCTGTAATTTCACTTTGGTCTTCGCGACCTCGCGTTTTCTTTTGGCCATGCTTCTTGCGGACCAACCACGATGGGGGAGGATGCAGGGACAAGGCGAGTGAACGAGATGCAGTCGCATCTAAAAAATCAATTTTGTAGAATTCAAATTTGGCGCCCTTCGAAGACCGCCTCATAGTCTCTACAATGGCAGAAAGAGGGCGCCAGGAGTCCGCTGGAAGTAGGAGTTCCTGTATAAACATCCCCCTCGCGAGGGGCACGATCAAATGCAGAGCATTTCCGGGGACGCACGACGTTAAGTAGTTTGCGTTACGTTAATGTAGTTGCACTTGTGGCAACTGCTGACGAGAGAGCGCTCGTCAGCAGTAATTTGAATGAGTCAATAATATAAGGCGCGTTCATAGCGTCCCGTTCTGTGTCGGCTTTGTGGCGCAGTCGGTAGAGCACCATGCACATTGCATTCCGCCCGCAGGGTTGAGGGATCGAAACCTGGCGCCGGATAGTATTTTCTTTTATATAGTGTAGGGGGAGGGGTGCGGACTACGACGGGACAACGCGGGTGACATCGTGAGTTACTGAAATGCTCTGCATTTAAAACTAAATCGTCCGCATAGAAGGTTCTCCGCAGCCTTTCAGCGGTTTCCTGGTAGTTGCTGTCGACGTGAGTGAGGTGGTATTGCAAAGATGCATACAGCAGAAACGGACTCCCGAAAGGTACCCGCGTCATTCGCATCTCTTGTATTATAGGTAAAGCCTTGGTAGCGGGAGGAATCTCCTCCCGCTACCAAGGCCATGCATCGATCCGTGCATGGAATCGCCACAGATCGGTGCATCGAGGCAGCGGCACCAAGGTCGATGCCGATATCTGGCGAGCAGCACCGATGTTATGCTCGCCATCGACCTGGGCTTCCTGTCCTCCTCTTGGTTTGGGGTCATTCCTTTCAGCAGAAAACAATCAATATATTTTTTAACTTCTTGTAATCGGCTAAGCTTTTTTCTGTTCGCAAGCGCTCATCCGTTTGTGGCTTGTTTGGCTTTCACCGAGAAGATAGGGGATTTGCGATAGCTTTTTGTGAGTTCAATAAGGGAGCTCTGACTACATCGATTGCAGTGTTAGCATAATGTGGCTTGTCTGCAAGGTTGGTGCGTGACGAGTAAGCCACAATTCTAGCGGCGCGTTCCATTCCATTCGTGGCTACCGTGGCTTGCGCAGGGGAAACCAGGGATGTGCGATAGATTTTCTTGGCTCAAAAAAGAGACCTGTGGTTACATCTCGTGTAGTACTAGCATAATTGTCTTCGTCGCCAAGGTCGGTGCGTAAGAAACAAGCGTTACCACTGCTCAAATCTCTCAAATACGACCAAAACAAAGCACACCCGTCAATATTCGTGGACAGCCTCGGTGAGTCGGATGAAGGGACTGCGGAAGCTCTAGCTCCTTTTCAATCAGAGTACGAAGTGTGCGTTAGCCACGCGAAAGGATTATCTGCTGGGTGCATGTTCTTTCTGAACAAGCGCCTCCAGTGCGGTGTAGAATTTGTATACACTGATCGGGAGGGACGCCTAATCGTATGATCGCGGGCCAGTCATGGAGGTTTCTTGTCGTTTATGCACCATCTCAACCTCGTGAACGGGAAGAATATTTCCTGTCATTACAGACTCACCGCTATCGTCCTTCGAAGTGAAAATCTTAGAATATGCCGATGATGTTGCTTTATTTTGTACTGACAAGTCAAGCGTGCAGAATGCTCTTGCCATTACACAAGAATTTTGTGAGGTTTCAGGTGCGGCCCTGAGTTTCGATAAAAGCTGTGGATTTTGGTTGGGAGAAGGGGGAACGACACCCGATTGTTTTGTCGGAATCAATTGGAATAGTGACCTAACGTATTTAGGAGTACCCCTCTCGCAATTTCGCTATACTGACTCGCATTGGTCGGAGCAGGCGGTGAAGGTACAGCGCGAAGTGGATGACTGGCGGGAACGGCAGCTGTCCCTCTTTTCTCGTGTTCGGGTGTGTAACACGTGTCTTGTGACCCGATTTCTTTATGTCCTACAGGTGTTACATTGCTCTCGACTCAGGATACAGGCTTTTCACAGTATTTTTGCAACCTTCATTTGGTGTTCGTGTAATGAGCCACTGCGTCGCGATAACCTTTTTCTTCCGGTTGTGCGAGAGGGACTTGGGCGTGTTCACCTTTTTGCTTGACAGCTTCTTTCTCGTTTATCCTACTTTCGAGATGTTCAACATCCAATGCACTTTATTAGCGACCCCAAACCATCCACCGCCGGCGTCGGCGGCGGCGGCGTCGGCGTCGGCGTCCGCACATCCGGCGCCAGGTTTCGATCCGCGGACTTTGCGGCCGCAGCGCGACGCTCTACCGACCAAGCCACGGACGCGACGTGATATCAGCGTTAGTGACGCGCCTTATATCTTTAACGCATTCAAACTACGTCGTCAGCGGCGTGCGTTGGCGACTCAGTGGCGTTATAGCGGCTTGATAACTGCGTGGTGTACACGTGATACTACAAACCCGATGGAAGAGATGGAAGAGAAGGCGGCGAGGCGGTGGGCTGCGGGGGCCGAGCGCAAGCGCCGCAAGCGGGCCGCAAGCGGGCCGACAACCGTGCATTCGCACTTTCACATTCTCCCCCTCGGGGAAATGCGGGGGAATTTTTTAAAGCTGTACCTCCAATACGTCTTGCACATTTTCTCCCTGATATTGTGGTGTCTTCGCTGTCTGTGGAAGCAGCCCGAAGCCCGCGGGGTTTAGCCTTGAGTACATATTTACTGCTTCGCGCGAGTCTATTTCCGATGCCCTGGTTTGTGGGCTTTTTCCCACACCTTTATATCGTGTTCCGTCTCAATAAAGGATGTCCTCAATAAAGCGTGTAAAATGTGTGTTCCGCCAGGGGTTAAAACATGTTTCTTTAAATTACACACTGGAATGCTCCCTGTTAAGACTTGGATGAAAGACCAGAGTCTGTTTATAGCTTGGTCGACAGACTGTCGGCTCTGTTCTCGACCAGAGACAATTGATCACTGTTTTGTAAACGGTAGAGATGCTGTGTTTTTCTTGGACATTTTACAGCGAACGCTCAGAAAAGACATGGATATTACGCCTTTCTCTATCCGATTTTTGCCATTCGACTGTCCTAGTGGGCCGCTTTATGACATGTTTGTGTTGATCGGTTTGTACAGTCTGTGGCGATGCCACTTATGTGATAGGCATGCTCAGCCACCAAGATCAATTAAGTCATATTTCCGCGAAACTGTGCCATTTGTACATAGTGTGTAGTTCGCTCGACCAACCACCTGACTGGTTCCCTCTTTTAAACGCTTGTGTGGGTTTGCCTGAATTTTGACGTATATGTGTTTCTCATAACTCCAGTGTATTCTTTTGTTTGCTTGACCATGCATTCCTCGTACTGCCACGTCTGGGCGTATTCTCCCATGTAATAAAGAGAAAAGTCGGTGTGCTGTAGGGGTTGCGTTTTCGATTCTTCATGCCATGGTCCGTCGTTCGAAACAGCCTCTTGCCTCTTTTTTTTTTTCATCTTTAAATTAACTATAATGTTCATGGCTTAGATTAGTTTTTGGTGTTTGGACAGATTGCGCTCTGTTCTTTGGATCATTTTATGTCAGTTTAGATTAGGTAAGCTTGATTTTCGTCAGGTAGAGCGACGTAGTGCCAGACGCGGATTTTTTTTTTTTTTTTCAAAACACCAGTGGACGTCGATATAGTGGAGTGCTTATCATACCGTCGGACGGCACTCTAGACACAGCCCTATGTAAAATCAAAACTGCTTCGACCGTGTCGGAATGGCGAGTCAAATAGGCGTCGGCTTCAAAACGCGAGAGACCCAGGGTCGATTCTGGCCACGGGGAGCGTTGTTTTTATTGAGGCGCTTGGTGTGCCTTGGCTTATTTTCATCAACATGTTGCGAAATACGGCGTGTCAAGTTAGATTGCCTACAGTGCGTTTTGGCGCGACATCAAACTATAAAAGTAAGACATCGCAAGCTTTGCTTTAAAACAAAAGCTGTGAAAGAGACGTAAATACTATGTCGCAGTAAAGGAATTGTTACTAAGTTACTAACTAGCGCCAGGCAGTGATGTTCCGTGCAAGGAATTTTCCCTTTTTCGGGGAATTTTCGTCTGTAATTTTGGCCAAAAGGGAAAAAGGGAATCTTTAATGTATGGAGGGAATTTTAGGAGTCGTGGAGTAAAAAAGAAAAATAATGTCAGTAACCGGACTTCGGGTCATTTATAACTGTTTTTTAAGAAGTTTTCTTAACACTTCGTGCGATTTATGTCCAAATATCCGCAGTCGTGTTCCTGCAAGCCACAAGCATCCAAGACCGCTTCGAATACAGCTCATAAAAATTGGCCGCGTATCTGCTCTTTTCGTTGCAAATGCCATCAAAAGACGATAGTCTTTATCGGCTTTTGCGAAGTAAATGCCTCCCTTCGCTTTCCCGCTCACCTCTCATGTTGTTCCTCTTGCGTCGCGCTCCTCCCAAGGTAAAGACGCCAAAGGTTTGCTTAAAACATTTTAAATTTCCCGCGTTCCACTGCTCCAAACCGGGTGTCTCGATGCGAACGCTGCCGTACGGCGAAGACGCGCGTTAATCAAGGCGCCCTACTTCAGCGTTTATAGAACCGCGTTTCCCTACTCCACGTGCGTTGCAAGCAGAACGTGGAACCTACCTAGTGGAACCTTGCGTAACTGTTGCCGGTTGATTTCTTAAAATGGCCCCAGAAGCTATAGTGGCGCGAGCGACAGCAGGCGACGGCGGAGTGAATTCTTTTTCTGCAGTTGATGAAGTATTTAATTTCGCAAATTCAAGCATGTTTGATTTTTTTATAAAGGAACACTGCAAATATCACTTCTGTATTGATTTGTTGTCTCATATTTGCGTAATGTCTTGTTCTTCTTCAACAATGTTGACAAGTATGAGCATTCCACCGGACATAGACGGGTAGATTTAGCTGTGACTATATAAGACTATTGCGCAGGCATTGTTTTGCTTTGGCCGGGTGGCTGAATCGGGTCACAGACAGACAGACGGACAGACAGACAGACATACAGACATACAGACAGACCAAAATTTCTGGGTTTAAGTAGCCCAAGAAAGACTATCGTCTCTAAAACAGGAGTGAGCATATATAGGAAAGAACACTCCATGAGGCAGAGCTAGTAAAGCGTGAAGCGGCGGCGGCTAAAGAGCTGCGCAATATACGCCTCGAGCTTCGCGATCGCTGCGCCGCCTGCCGCCACTTCTCCGCGGCGCTTACGGCACTTACGGGATTAACTCTATGGTCCGCTGCGCAGCTGAATGCGGCTCATGCAATGTTTTGGATCTCTTTTGCTTCTTTTTGCCTTTCCGCGCCCTAAACATCTTGTATGGTGATGTCTGTAAGCAAATAGTACGTTTAGGGTACTTCAAGAAAGAGCTGCGTCCTGATTAGAGTGCTCGAACGCCAACAAGAGCTAACCGGGGACGCGGTATTGCGCGCTTCGCCGCTCTTACGGGCGTCGGCGACGGCAGCGGCATATCACCACTGTCACCTCCGAATATCTCAGGCGCAAGTGAATTCTATTGACGCCTCGTTTAGACCTAACATTGGCACAGTGAGAGGTTGGTTTCGTTTTGCAGCGCGGATAACAAATTCGGCCTTGTTTTGAATGTATACGTAGTAGAAAAATATCATTCGGGGAAGTGATTACCTAATACCTGACAATGACTTGTGCCTTTAGAGAAATAGAGGCCACACGAACATGTTAAGTATAATCCCAGTCTGTGGGTCGTTAAACATGTGCCCACTCCCGCCTGCAGCATGGACCAAGGAGAGTTAATGAAACCACGGAAAAATAAATAATCTGCCAAGTCCGGAATGTAATAGCTCGTGCGGGATGAGAAAAAAAAACAGTGCAGCTTCGGAAATCCTAGAGACGTTCGTCTTACCTTAAGCAAGGTTGAACTCACTAGACCAACTAGATGCGAAATGCACTGATATTTTCCCAAGACAGGGAGGGGGAGGAGGGGGGAGTTAAACTATATATCGTTGTGTACAAAGGCGGAGCGAAATCAAGGAATGACCATTTTAGTAATCACACAGAAGCTGAGCGTTCACCTTTACTTTGTTTTTTACTTTAACGAACAGCTGATCACCTGGCGGAGACATTTTTTGAAGTAAACAGTAAGGAAGTTCACAAGCGATTAAAGGTGTCGTTGGAAGAGTATGGTATCTGATAAGGCCCTCAGATTTCACTTTTGTGCTAAATTCTGTAGGCTCCCTGTGCCATATGTTTCAAAGAAGCGTTTAGTCACGGCCTCGGATATAAGCGGAGGATATACGGAACTGATGACTGTTTGGGAAAGCTGACCTCGCGACAAGACGACCCAGCCGTAAATTCTTTGTGCTGACTCCCGCATGTAATTTTGCATTATTCATCGTACTTATTGCGTAAAATGTCCGTGAAATTTATGCCACATTGGCTTTTTCAGTGTAGTGATCACTATCCGAGTAATGAAGCGTAACTGGCGGGCTGTCAGGTATGCGTGCTTCGCTAGATTATGAAAGCACACGAAACCAATTTGAATCGCAGTGTATAGCCGTAGCATGAGCATCTGAACGAATGCAGTAAATTTCAGGGCAGTTGAATTACAGTCAGCTCCATGCATATATGCCGGTTTCGTGATGCCGACTTGTGACACAAACCTGGCGCTTCTGCGGACCGAATGTACCACAGTAAGATCGCGTCAGAAGCATTTCCACTCTCGTAAATACACTACATTTGCGAACAGAGTGACTGTATTTCCGATGAATACAAGCGGAAAATATCAGTCACGAACGTGCCTCAAAAGCAACGGCGACAGTGGTGAGCGGGCCGGCGACTCCCGCGACTGCTTTCGCAACGGGCCGCTAGGGGGATTTCAGTGGCGCCCCTACAGGCAGCGCTCGAGGCGTATACAAAAAAAGTATTTCGGGTGTGCCTTAGTCCACGTGCTCGCAGCCAACAAGAGATGGCGCCAGAGTACCAACGCTGAGCTAAAATTACCTGATTACCCAACAATGCTTATTCTTTTTTACACGGGTAGTTTTTACTTAGATCTTTTGCTTGAAAAGGAAGCTTACTGTTTGGCACAAAACGTGAAATTCATAGTCAAATGATGCTGAGCGGCAGGTGTAGAGGAATTTAGTTCACGTTTGTTGCGACCGAGTGGGGGCACCCGATCCGAGCTCCGTGGCGTCCGACCTACACTCTAAGAAATCGGGGGAGTAGTTGAAGAGTCCAACAGTCATTGTACTCCTGCAAGCGTTGGCGCGCTCCCCTCGAAAGCTGCGGGGAGTTGGATGTAATGTTCGCTCCCATGAGGAGGAAGAGCAAAACTGACAGCGTACTCTTCTCGTGCGCGGCGGAGTGCAGCCCCAGTTCCGCTCCCGCACCAGTGAAGAGTAAAGCTGCACATCGTGTCCTCTCTCCAGTACGAAGAGTAAAATTGCAATTTCATTCTTGTCAAGTGCGGAAGTAAGCATGGAGAGGCACTCCTACCATTTACGCACACCAACTCATCAGCGATGTTTTATTTGCATACGTATATATTATATAAAGCAGTTGTGTAAAAAGCGCCCGAGTACTTCCGTCGCACGTTCTAAACGTGCAAGAATATGAATTCATGTAACGATTGCTCGCAGCGTTCAGTGACATGAATGGAGCAAGTTTAACAAAACTAGAAAAACGCATGTCTCGATTTGGTTTCGTTTCTTTGTTTTGTTTTTTCCTCTGTAATGGCTTAGTTATCGACATTTAAAAAGTTGTCAGACTATGCATCATAAAAGGTGCGCACCACGGAGGAAAGAATACTGCGCGCCGATTTCAGCGATTACGCCGATTACACTGAGGGCATCCCAGCGGCGGCGGCGCGGCGGTGGACGCCGCGTCTCCGTAGCTCAGCCCGACGAATATACGGCGTACTACCACGGCGGATTTTCCGCCACGCGATCTCGCGTCTACGGTGAAAACCGACACAGGCGGTGCACCCGCAAGAACCGGGCGAGCGACGACTGATCGCGCCAGACCGTGATGTCCCGCCAGCGCGGAACACAGGGCTGCGCTTTGTAAACCATGTGCTACGCACGAAGTGGACTTTCAAACAGACGCTTCATCCAACATGGGAAGTTCGACCTGCCCTTATCGTCATGCTTGCTTGAACACAGTACGACGCGTGCTCCCATCGAATAGGAGAAACTAGGTTTGGAGAATTAAAGGTATAATTATTGAGAAAACTGAGGTTACAGTGGATCAGGACAGAAGAGCACGGGGAGAAAACGTCTCACGCAGTGCGCAGGCGTGGGGCGACTCTCCTCGGCGAACAGCACACACACGTGACACGCCCCAGGCTCTCACTCGTTGGTATAAACATGGGTATAAACATCCCGCCGCGTTCGCTGCGACGGTGGCGGTTTCAGGTGTTTCGTGGTCCGGGCTTGGCCCCTCGGCAGGCTGCCGGTGTCTGTTTTCGTTTTCGCCTTCTCGGCGCCAGCATTCTCGGCGCGAGAATTATCCGAAGCTTCGGAGACGGCTTGCTCAACATGGGAAGTTTGACCTGCCCTTATCGTCATACTTGCTTGAACGCAGTGTGACGTGTGCTCGCTAACTGCTTGCATGCCTGTGCGTCAGCGTTAGATCACGAACACGTAAGCAAGCCGTATATTAGTTCGTTCGTGCGTGCGTGCATGCGTGGAACTAGTTTTTATTTCGGACGGACATCACAGCTGCGGCGGCGCAGAGGCCGATACCGGAACTATATGCACTGTGTAGCAATGCGCGCGCAAGCCGCCGGACCAGCCGGTGTGCAGTCGCTGCCTTTGCAGGCTTCGCGCCTTAAGCTTGGGATCTTGGGATGACAACCATGGATTTATCTACCGGACGAAGAAATGCTGGCTGGAAGTGGAGGTAAGCCATTAGTTAACCTGGTATTCTTATCTTGTGTATTTAGCGAAGGAGAGTTGCTCTCTAGCTTCGGTCCGCGGAAGCGGCTAACCCTAATGTTTTCGTCACTCATTTTGACCGTTGCTTAGATTTGAAGGGCGGCTTTTGTACCCGTGTGCAAACAGCGTCGAGTCTTGCATTGTTTCAATCCCTTTGATTCGTGAAGTGTTGGTATCCTAGCCGAATGTTTTCGCAGGTAAGAAGCACGGTCGCGCGAGTAGTCGCAGCGCTACCCTGTATTCTTAACTCGGCGGCTAGGGTTAGAGTGGCTGCCGTGCAGTAGCTGTGGCTACCTGCGCAGCTCCAAAGAATTTCGTACAATAGGCTGAGTGATAGGAGCGCGTCTAGCGCGTAGAAGTCACTAAAGTTACAATGATTTTAGTTACCGCCGCGCGTGCTGCAGCAGACTGAAATCCTGTCCTGACAGGGTTTTTGCGTTTTGATTTGTACTCTTAGCTCGGCGGCTAGGGTTAGAGTGGCTGCCGTGCAGTAGCAACGCCTCCTAGGCGTTGGCAGTAGCTGTGGCTACCTGCGCGGCTCCAAAAAATTTCGTACAATAGGCTGAGTAATAGGAGCGCGTCTAGCGCGTGGCAGTCACTAAAATTACAATGATTTTAGTTACCGCCGCGCGTACTGCAGCAGACTGAAATCCTGTCCAGATAGGTTTTTTGCGTTTTGATTTGTACTCTGAGCTCGGCGGCTAGGTTTAGAGTGGCTGCCGTGCAGTAGCTGTGGCCTGCGCGGCTCCAAAGAATTTCGTCCAATAGGCTGAGTGATAGGAGCGCGTCTAGCGCGTGGCAGTCACTAAAATTACAATAATTTTAGTGACCGCCGCGCGTACAGCAGCAGACTGAAATGCTGTCCTGACAGGGTTTAGGTTTTTTGCGTTTTGAGGGCAGGCTGGCCGGAGATGGGACTGTTAAGGGGTAACTACATGCGTCTAAGCCGATGAGCGACGCGAGAAAACTCACTCATTGGGTACGGCAAACAGGTATTGTGGGCGACACAGACAAAAATTTTTTACACAGGCCGCTGACGGCGGCAACTGCGGCAGGCGACGGGCCGTCGCCGTCGCCGGCTTATACCGGCCAGAAGCAGCCCACGAGCGAGCGGCAGCAACGACGACGAATGGCATTGGCAGCAATGCATTATTATTTTTTTTTTTTTCGTTTGTCGCTGTCGCCCATAGTGTTTGTTGTACCCATTACGGTACTTTTTTCGCGTCGGTTGTCGCCGTCGCTGCGTGTGGTTTAATGTTCGAGCGTTCTGATCCTTCAATAACGAGCCTATTGGTTCTCATCAGGTGTTGCGATCTGCAGCGTGCATGCAACGAAGCGTACTCGAGAATGAAGAAAACAGTAGCTATATGCCCCATAGCAACTTTTACACGCTGTACTTGTGAACGTATAATGGGCCGTACGTTGCAGTCGGCTGAGGGCAAAATCCTATGCAAATTAATCAGGGATTATAACGTTACAAAAAGAGTTCTCTTTACTTAAATTTTGTTAAATGTTTTTATACCGGGAACGATAGCGGGGTAAACAATAGAAGCTGCGGACACGTAAGCACTAATGGGTTTGGGGCGCATTGCGTAGGCAGACAGCTGTAGGGCGCGCTGTCTGACATGACATTGGCCAAGTGGCACAATGAGCGTGGCTGCATCCAAGGTCACCGCACATTCGCATGACTGCGCCAAGCAGTATTGCATTCCAATACGGGTTCAATGCGTTCTCTCGGCGCAAAAACTAATCTATCACGTCGTCAAACTCGTCAATTTTTTTTCATTGTAGAACTTATCTTTGCTGTCCCCCTCTTTCTTCCTATGCAGGAACCACGGGAAGACGGTACTTGCCCGAAGATTTTTTTTTTCCTGAGAGAGAACGAGATCCCCGAGGCGTCAGCACGAGTGGCCGTCGCATTCAAGACACTTCTGCTCACATCCTTGGACATCGTGGATGAGTTCCCATTGCTGCTGTCTGTTTTCAAAGGGGAAGCGCACCTTGCTTCTGTAGACGTTACTTCGGCTCAAGCACGGTGCCCTGGTCGGTGCTGTTCTGAAGGCCGCCACCAACATTATGAAGCATTCAGCTAGAACGTGTTTGTTTTAATAGCAAGTTATGCCTTTTTTAAATCTTACTAGCGCATCCTCATTTGAGAACCACCCGCCTAAAAAACCCAGTGGGAATGTTTCCGGTGGTTTCCTATTGTCCCACCAACATATATCTGTTGCAAAGTTCCCGTGTCAGTGGCTTTGTATCTTTGTGTTGATTGCACCTTGTAATGCGCTAATAGTAATCCACGCTGAATAGTTTTAGTCCAAGATTTTTGTTTCGCAAAATTTATTTGTAAATGTTTTTGATGTGTCCTAAATAAGAGCTGGCTTTCCAGTCCATGTGAAGCACACTGATGTACTAAGGCCACTTTGTTTTATGTTAATACTGTTAACTATTTTCCCACTGCTGTATTTCTACTGACGTTTTCGTGCTAATGCCAGTACCTTTTTATTTGTGGGTGTTAATGTCATTTTATTGACTTAATTTAATGTTTGTATTTCAGTGTTATCAATTGCTTTGCTGCATTTTTATTTGTGAATTTTTCTTGGATGTATCCTCAATAGGCGTTACGTCTCCTGTGTGCATGTGGAGTAAGAACCGTTTTTATGCTGTGATATTTTAATTCAAAATAAATTGCTTTTTGTGTGAAATTGCAGAATGAACCGATTGTTGTATTTTTTTTTTTTTGAAAAATAAAGTCTGACCTTGTTTTTTCTTTTCCATGTTTCAAAATGGCTTGTCCTGTTTTGTTTGCTTGTAACTGGGGGGATGGGGATGGGGGGGGGGGGAGGGGGGGGGCTAGTAGCAGGCGGAGCGAAAACACGCTGTCTCGCGGGGAATAGCAGAACGCTCTTGAGGCGTAACGAGATGCTTTACAAGAGAGAGTAGTAGGACCCGTCTGCAGTATCCGGGAACGCCGAAACCAATAGAGCTTATTCACGCCTAAAGGGAGTGACGGAACGCTGCCTTGTACATGGCATAGCAATTCCCACACAGGGTTCGAGTACTCCGCTTCGACAGCAGCAAGTAAATCCCACGAGGAGTGTTTCGCCTCTCGTTTGGCCGCCACGCGCTACTCCTCGGAAGAGTCGCCCAATGCTGCCAAAGGGAGTGAAATATGGGACAAAAGTTTTTACTCCTAGACAGAGTGCCCAGCACTCCCCGTCTTCTTAGAGTGTACGAGTGGTAGCGTGTATGATGCGAGCGGCCAGCCGCTGTTGCAGCCGTGAAGAAGTCCAGAAGCCGTAGGCTAACATAACTGTTTACTTCATAGCGAGAGGTGAGCCGAAGCCAAAAAAACAATGCCCCGACGGGCGAGGTTACAATACAGGACTCGAGCAGAGCGACAGCATGGATTCGCTACCCAAACAGGAATGGGTTACAGCGCTTGGGCAGCTTGGGCGGCTTCTATTTATACCCAAAAGCCGTAACGGTCAAAACGCCAACAAGCGGCAGCACGCCACGAACGTCACAGACACACACAACGCTCTTTCCAGAGTTCGTGAGTCGTCGGTAGCCTCGGCGCACGTTGAGTCCGAGAGAGGGGAGAGGAGGACTCCGCTGAGATCGCGAGGCCTCTGTGTCCTTGAACAAGTCTCGACGTGCCGCTGGCAACCGCCGGCGTTTGAAGCGCGTTGAAAGCGAGGCGTCTGGCCCGGCTCGTCGAAACTTGAATGACGAGTCACCGACATGGTGGCGCCTGACGGCTGAAAGGCGCACGCAGTGGCTTCGCCGCACAGCCGAGGAGTGATGCGGGAAAGTACGGCGGCACTGGCCGATTCGTAACACGTTGAAACTCTCATTCTCTCAATGGCATCCGCGTCCGGAAGGCTACGTAAAGTAAACCTAGGTGTCTCTGGCTAACGCCGAAAACAGAACAGGAATCCACGTAAACATCTGTCAGTTGAAGAAAGAGAACGCAGGGAATTTTTCAGGGGATTGTTGAGAAACACGCAGGAAAAGTATGCTAAAAACAAGGAATTTCTGATCCGAGAAAGGGAAATTTTTCGCGCCAGTACAGAACATCACTGACGCCAGGCTTTCCCCTTCAAAGCACCTAAGCAGACTTCAGTGCCGTCTTTGGTTTTTTCGCGCAAACATATTTGAGACTTAAGTGCGTCGAGGAATTTTTTTTTTTTTTTTGCGGGAAGGGGGTTACTCAGGCCACGTATATTTTTTCAACGATATCCCTATTCGTTCAGCTGTCGCATGATTCATCTTGAATGACAGCTGCACTTTCCGACACAGAAATTTTGATAAGCAAATACCACGCGCAGGATAGCAGTTGTCTTTCAAAACTTTCTTGCCTTTTAATTTCCTCGAGAGATTACGTCAGCGTTATTATCCCCTCCACATTTAACACGTTTCACACAGAAGGTCCAAGCAAAGAAAGTCTGAAATGCACCACACAATTGTCCCCATTCGTTGAAGAGGTCCGGCAGAAGGGCGAGATTTTGCCGCGCAGTAAGCACCTTGGTATCCGCTGCAGACAGCATTACGGCTATACAGAGCCCATCAATACCCGTGGCTACGTTCATATCAGTTACCAGTGCTTATGTTTGAAGGACACTTAGAAGGATGCTTCTGGCCCCTGGGGAGTAAGGTGTTAAGATGCAGACAATGCGACCATATTGCTGCATGTGACGTGGCAACGAATGGGATGTATTCATAAGTATTACAATAATAAACGGGATCGTGATAGCAGGTAAGCCAGCTGCGATGCCTCAGCAACAGCACGCACTACACCAACATCAGCGAGCGTCTTCATCTACTCCTCCAGCCTATGCGTCTGCTTATCCCAGAAGCGCGTACCCGTAGAGAGGGGTTGGCCTTCGGTTCAGTTTATAGTTGAAGTTACAAGAAGCAAAGGGAACGAGTACGTGACAATATGGTCAAGGAGGGAATCTCATTGTAACCTTATCGGCATTGCCACCCGCTACCCATTCCTTCGTTCTCTTGTTTCTGTGTTCCTTATCAGTGCAGCGCGATGGCAATCGGCACAGCAGAGGCACGCCGTGCACCACACTGCGTGCCACCCCCATCCGCTTCTTCCGACCAATCTCTGTCCACCAGAGAGGGAGGGGGGAGGGGACATATCATTTTAAAACTCGTGACCCTATTGGAGAACATCTGCTCTAGAACTAGCCACGTCCTCACAACGCCACCTGTGCACCATCTGGGGACAGTCCAATTTCCTCCAAGCCTGGGCTGCAACGTGTGCGACTTCTAAATGCCAGCCGAGGACGTGAAAGCCTTACGAGTCCTCACGCTGCGTGTGGTCCGAGAAAGCCGGGCGGCGGTTCGGGCTTCGAGGCGGCGGCAGAGACGCAAGAGGATGCGCACACATCGCTACACGTGTACGCTTTCGCCCGTTCCCGAGGAACCATCCCTCCTGGAAGACGGCTCGGTCGCGGATCCTCACGTGCCCCTCCTGACTGTCTCCAAGCCGCCGTTGTCTCGGTCTCTCCAGCGCACTGTCCGTACCACGTACCAGAGCATTGAACTGCCACGACGGAGCGCGATGCCCATGCCTCGCTTGCCGCTTCTGCTCGCATCCCTGGCCCTGTTCTTCGTCGGCGTCCTCCTGCTCCTAGCCGCCGCTAGCGGGATTTCCAAGTCTGGCAGCGGTGTAGGCAGCCGCGGTGCTGGTGGAGCCTTGGTGCTCGCGGGTGCTGCTGTCATTCTCCTGGCCGCAGTATTTATGCGGTGCTTAAGAGCGGACGACCGCCGTCTGCCACCGCCTCTAGATAACAATACTCGCCGTGGGACTTCGTGCGTGTGACGCGAAGCTTGACAGGACTCCACAACGCCTGGTTAAAGAGCCCTTCTTACTCTGCAGCCATCGCACCAACGTCTCTTATACGCGAAGCATCTGTAAATATGTGCGCCAATAAACCAGAGTTCATTTCTCACGTTTGGCTCGGTCTGTATTTGCGCACCTGGTTACGAGGTTTTCTCGCGCCCAGCCAGTCAGCGAACTTGTAGGATGGGGGCGACTCTATTGGCGCTTGCTGTAGGAATATGCGATGGACCAAATGTGCACTTCTACGGGTTGGGCGGGGATTGAACCGACTAGCTGGACAGAAATTTAGCTAACGTGATTTGGCACTATTTGTCACACTCAGCCCTTCATTTTCTTCTGAACACAACCGCTGAAATTGTGGATTCTTGCCCGTCAACGAGGATTTCCATCGTTCCATGTTGCAAAGCTAGAAAGCACCTGCGAAGCTTTCTTCGCTTACAAGAAGAATGAAAGTTTCGATTCTGGCACAACGATAGGGCAGACGCGATCAGGTCAACCGCGAAAGACTAATCAAGGCTACGTTTATTACCCCGAACAAGGTCAAGCAAGCGGCTCCTGCGACTTAGGGGCGTCACCAACCTCGCTTCGATCACCGACCGAACCAACTTGCTGACCGCGCTTGTAGACGCCTCGCGGCCTTGCCGAAGCAACGCGTCTAGTTTGTTGCGCAGAGAATATTTATAACATGACTTTAAGAGAGAAAAATTCAGACACTTTACGTCGATTCCCCCGGGAACAACTGCACCGGGCGCCTGAGATTTCCTGGCGTTATCCACCGAGGCAGGACACTACTCTCCACTATGGTGAAGAAATAAAGCTTCACCATGAGAAAAATCAGAGAAGCTCTTGCTGCACTTCCTGTTCCACAGATATCTAATCACCGCGCAAGTACGCATTCTTCAACGAATACACCTAAATATACAGCTTATACCTGCTCGTTCTATTCTCTACCGTATCCCACACATCACCAAGTGAACCAATCGAACCATACGCTAATTTAGAACATCGTATTTTCTCAGCCGAATTTCCCACGCCATCCCCCTCCAACATCGCGAGCTCGGCAAGCCTCAGACCAGCTGACACCAGTTGGCTTTGGTGAACCTGGATTCTCGACGCTTTATGCTGAGCTTCAATAAGGTTTCTAGATCGAAGGTTTTCGTAGTGGGGGCGGTGAGGTCCTGTCAAAAAATTCATACACCGGTGGATCCACCGAAAAGCTCTGATAAAGTCTCTAAACACACGGCGCGTGCGTGAATCCGGGCTTCCCATTGTGTCAAAACGATTACTTCAAAATCACGAAGGAACGGTTCTGTATAACACAAGGCACACGCATCGATTATGAAGAAGGAGTACAAAAGTATACCTTTATCTATATGAAGCGTTTTTTTTTTTTTTTTTGAAATTAGCCAGATCCACCATACACGAATTTGAGAAACAGGCGGCCGCGCCTCCACCACTTGCAAGGCGGCTTAACCACTAACGAGTAGTGAAAGCGAGAGGCGGGAATCAACACAGTCTGTTCCAGGTGAACCGAATAGAGGATCGCTGCTCTTTGCACACGGACGCACAGAGATGATGATAGCTGGATGCTTCAGCGCATACCCGAGCAGGGATTGGTCGATCGATGTCCGTTGATCCTTTCACATCTCTTCATTACAATCACCCCCCGCCGAAGAGAGAGCCACCCTGGCGACCTACGGCGAGTGCAGCACAGTAGGGTCGTAATAGGGCTTTATAGGGGAGAGACGTCGACAGTTTCGCGGGCGCTACCGAACTGCTTTCGAACCTAAATGCAATGCTTTCAAAGCTAATATATGATATATTTACATGTCAGCTAGGGGAAGTTTATGGCCAAAAATAATTAAAAACTATGGGGTGAATTTGAGCTATATCGGGGAAATAAGTTTGGATTTGGCTCATATCGTATTGAAATACTCAAGTTGATGCGGCATTCTTATGAAACTTGGCTTTCAAGAATGGTGCGATTGAGTTTTAACAGAAAAGGCATTAAACATATGCGAAAGGGCTTCAAGAACAGTAGAACTATACACAGAGTGCAGGTGAGTCCTCTCGGCACCATTAGCAGCTCTTTTCGAATTCTTCCCTAGAATATGTTTTGGGGGCACGCCTCAAGGCACTCCCGAAGCAAGCAAGCTCTTCATTGGCTTGCCATAAATTTCCAAAACGCTTCGCAAAAAGGCTGCTCATACTCTTCTTCAACTTAATGAAGTGGTTCGTACTCTCAAAAGTAGGGGGGGGGGGGGGGTATTTACCAGGGCTTGTAAGCGGCTGATATTTGGTTAAGTACAGAAAAGGAAAAAAAATTCTGAAAACACCCATGGAACAGTCTGAACCGCCAAGCCAAAAGCAAACTCCCATTGGGCAAATGGATTTAAGTGGCTCATTTTGATCCGTGAATGAGCAGGATCTGGCTCATTTTTGACACGAACTATGATCTGCGTACACGTTTGCGGGGCGTTATTTCACACATTTTTCTTGCCAACCCTTTTTTAGGGGATAGTTGCCGAGCTTTTCTTGTCACTGCAGTTTTATGTGACCTAGTTTCGGTTTCTGGATCTGGCTCACTTCTAAAAAACGCATCACATGTAAGCCACGTATTGGTATACATTTAAATCGTTCGTAGATGCGTTTACTTAGAGCCCGAAAAATCGTCGCGTGGGTTGGCTCTTCGTTAGCGGTTTCGGTCTTCGAAGGTTTGACGATCGCTTGGGCGCAATGTTAGCTTTCGCTCTTCTCCTTAAAGGAGCCATGAAGAGAAAACACAACTTTGGTTCGTTCGAAAGATTGCCTCACTAGAACCACACTGACACAACAGTTAACGCAAACTTCGCTCAAATAAGCTACATAATTAGGACAAAAATTACACCCATCTCCCCGAAGGGAACCATGAGTAGGATGCGGAGCGTCATGGGGGTTCCGTTTGCGTTTCCGTGATGTTGGTTAGCCAAATTTGGTGGAAATGTAGTGAACCCCGTAATGCTCATATATCCTACTCATGGTTCCCTTCGGAGAGATGGGTGTAATTTTCCTTATTGCATGCGTATATACGCGAGTGAGACGAGATTGAAGTGGTATCTAAAGGTCTGTTAGTGTTTGCGCTGATGGTCTCACTTAATTGCGTCAGCACACTCACTGACGGGGCTGTTGCTTCCATCCTACTTCATCTGAAGAATCACGGAGTCAAGCGCAAGCACAACCGGGGTCAAGCGAAGCATGCGGCCAATCCGTAGGCCGATCCCTAGGGGCATCCTGCCAAAATCATCATCAGAAGTGCTGCGGACGGGGCGACAGCAACGTACACGCCCTCCTCTTGGCAGCTTTGTCTTCTCCTTCTTCGTCTTCAGCGGTTCCCCTATGGGAAGATGACGACGGTGGCGCATGCGCAGGTGGTGTGCGGACGCCGGACCACCGCCGACGCCGCGGGACATACCCCCGAGCATAAGATTGTCTTCTTCTCCATCTTCGTCTTCAGCGGTTCCCCTATGGGAAGATGACGATGGTGGCGCATGCGCAGGTGGTGTGCGGACGCCGGACCACCGCCGACGCCGCGGGACATACCCCCGAGCATAAGATGCTCCGCATCTAAAAAGGGAATGACCATGCGACCCACTTGCTCATTTCCCGCAACAAAACCTATGATGTCATACTAGAATGCTCTGCGATTGGCGGAGGCCAGCAAAAGCAAACGCAAGTTAGACAGGGCTTACCAGTTTGCATAGTGAGCTATATGCCCGTGAAACATGCTGCACATTCCTTTTATATGACACTAAGAACGGTGGAGTAAACTGTTGAAGTTCCGAACGAACACGTAAACATGTACGCCAATGCGTACGAAACTACCGCCGGCCGAGCTGGACATCTCGTCGTCGCGCAGACGAATTTTCGGGTTCGAGGCTCTTTGGGGCCAACGAACCGTTCTAGCACGCACAGCCGCGACCTTGCTTGGTATCTTAATTCCTTGACAGGAGGTTGGCATCATATCGCCAACCAGGAAAGGTAAAAATAGAAACGAGGGGAGTAAGGAACAGCAAGCAGCGACGAGATAGTGCCACTCGTCGTAGTTTCAGAATGGTGGTCTTGTTGGCTTGCTGCTGTCGTTACGAGCTAGCTTTCAGTTTACAACCACTGAAAACGTCAGTTTGTTCGAGTACTTTACAATGAAATTTCGTTGCTGCGTCCTGAAATGCCCATGTAGTACGGGCAAATCGTCGAGGGAGTGCGACATCCCCGCCGGTGAAGAGATCTCCTTGCATGCGCTGCCCAACGACGAACCTCGGCGAAGCAAGTGGGTATACGTTTTGTGATCTCTGCGAACGGAGGACAAAGGGAGCTAAATGAAGTACGAGTGTGCATCCTCCCTGTTCTGTGAGTATGCTCGCTTCATTTCCGACGAAGTGATTACGGCAGGGGCCCTTACGTTAGCTCACTCCTGGGACATGCCGCCGCTCATCGCCGACTTCGTCAAATCGCCGTCAAAGCGCTCTGAGCTTAGAAAAAGAAATACCGTACACACCACGCAATGACGCTCATATCTTTCTGGTCGGAGCAGAAAGCTCGCGCTAACGCATTTCCATACGCGAGACCGGCCAACTGGCATAAGCGATGCTGCTACTGAAATTGAACTATTATTAACCGCAATAAAAATACGGCACATACTTACCAGTCCGTATTCGTCCGTCGCGACGGGGGCGACGAGGCAGCGGTGCCGAAGGCTGGGCGTTTGTCTGTTGTGAGTATCGCGCAATGGTCGCTTTCCGGTCCATCCGTGTATCCCACAACTCCTGCCGCTCGTGCAGCATTCAAGTGGTGTGAGGTTGTTAAATGCAAGCCCGATCTCCTCGGCGGGAGCTTTGTTGCCGGATCAGGCGATTCCATGACTAGGGCGCGGGTGTACTAGGTTTTACTAGTATTTTAAAGACGATACTCTTTCTTGGGCTACTTAAACCCAGAAATTTTGGTCTGTATGTATGTCTGTCTGTCTGTCTGTCTGTCCGTCTGTCTCTCTGTGACTCGTTCAGCCACCCGGCCAAAGTAAAATTGATGTTGCGCAATAGTCTTATCTATACTCACAGCCACATGTAAACGTCTAAGCCCGGTTTATATGTTCATACTTGTCAATTTTGTTGAACAAGAGCAACACATCACGCAAATATAAGACAGAAAATTAGTACACAAAGGATATTTACAGTGTTCCTTTATTAAAACAGATGGCGACGAGTGTACTGGCCAGTAGGAAGACGCAGTGAAACATCCCCCTCGCGAGGGGCACGATCAAATGCAGAGCATTTCCGGGGGCGCACGACGTTAAGTAGTTTGCGTTACGTTAATGTTGTTGCACTTGTGGCAACTGCTGACGAGAGAGCGCTCGTCAGCAGTAATTTGAATGAGTCAACGATATAAGGCGCGTTCGTAGCGTCCCGTTCTGTGTCGGCTCTGTGGCGCAGTGGGTAGAGCACCATGTACATTGCGTTCCGCCCGCAGGGTGGAGGGATCGAAACCTGGCGCTGGATGGTATTTTCTTTTATATAGTGTAGGGGGAGGGGTGCGGACAACGACGGTGCGGACTATACGACGGGACAACGCGGGTGACATCGTGAGTTACTGAAATGCTCTGCATTTAAAATTCATGGATGCTTGGTTTTTCGATAGCAAATGATATTCTACATCTACTGCAGAAAACCGCCGCCTCCTGGCGACATAAGAAAAATCACGCGGCAACAGCAACGACAGGTTCCACTAGCTAGGTTCGACGTTCTTCTTGTAACGCACGTGCAGCACGGTCACGCGGCTCTATAAACCTTCTAGTCGGCCGCCTCCATTCACGCGCATCTCCGCCGTACTGCAGCGCTGGCATCGAGAAACCCGGCCTGTAGCAGTGGAACGCGGTAAATTCAAATCACCTTGCGCAAATCTTTAGTGTGTTTACCTTGAAATGAGCGCGACGGTACAGGAACAGCATGAGAGGTGAGCGGAAAAGCAAAGGGGGTCATTTCCTTGGCAAATGTCTACAAAGACTATCGTCTTTTGACGACATTTGCAACGAAAGGAGCAGATAAGAGGCCAATTTTTTAAAATGGCCGCCGCTTCGGTTTTGGTACCAGTTCCGGTTTATGTTTGATTCCCGCGTGTGTGTATATACTAGGTATCTGTTTCATGTACCGGCTCATATGACGCCATTGTTCACGTCACGAAATGTACAATTTAGCGGGAGATTTAAAATTTGGCCTAAATGGCCTTATTTCTCAGTGAATAAAGCATTGTTTGCTTCCGGAAAAGCGCTTGGGGTACTATGAAACACCTAATCTTTCGAAAAAAAAAAAAAAAAAAACTTCCGTTTTGTCTTCATGGCTCCTTTAACTTTCTTCAGGAAGGGATTATACATTGTTTCTTCCTCCCTCCATCGATTCCCACCTACGCGCTGGATTCATTCTTTTCACTACTCTCTTTTCTTTCCACACAATTGCTGCACATTAATTTGTTACCATTGTTCTACCCACGTTCTTCAGTTTTCCACACTACACTGCCTGATGCGAAAAAAAGCCAGAAAGCTGGCTTTTTTCTGTTTATATTTCCCCCCTAAACGCCTATTTTAATTTCATTCGTTAAATGTATTTCTTTACGTACTGAGTATATAGTTTCTCTCGCTGAACCCCCTTTTTTTGGCCAATCCCCCTGAGTGGGTATGAGCCATATCGTCTGGCACCACCACCGCCACCCCCTTGCTGCTCCATTTGCCTCACCGCCATGGCACCCGCCGCGGTGGCTCAGTGGCTAAGGCGTTGTGCTGCTGAGCACGAGGACGCGGGTTCGGTTCCCGGCCGAGGCGAAAAGCAGAAACGCCCGTGTGTACGAGATTTCGGCGCACGTTAAAGATTCCCAGGTGGTCAAAATTAATCCGGAGCCCGGGCCTCCAATACGACACCGCCTGCGTTGCGTCGGCACGGTAAAGCCTACAATCAATCAATCAATCAATCAATCAATCAATCAATCAATCAATCAATCAATCAATCAATCAATCAATCAATCAATCAATCAATCGATCGATCAATCGATCAATCAATCAATCACCGCCATGGCGATTACCAGCGGCTCCGGACTTTTCGGCACAGGACGTTTCGGTACAGGGCGTTTCGGTACGGCCTTTTCGGTGCACGGACCTTTTGGGACACAGACCTTTTGGGACACGGACCTTTCGGTGCGCGGACCTTTCGGTGCACGGACCTTTCGGGACACGGACCTTTCGGGACACGGACCTTTCGGGACACGGACCTTTCGGGACACGGGTGTTTCGGTACAAAGGCGAATTCCGTCGAGCGCTTTAGGCTGCGCGTGTTGTCAACGTGGTAGTTGCAAACACGCAATGCGTACCTATTTATTACAGATGTTCTTGTTCGTAATTCTGCGTTTGGAATTCAATTCGGCTGGAATTAGTCTGCACAATTCGTCTGGAAGTTTCATTTGGGGCGGGTGTCGAGAAGGGGGGGGGGGTGTTAGTGGCTTCAACTCTGATAATTCGTACCAGGTTGTGCCTTTGGCATTTGGTGGGTTGGCCTTCCCTTAAGCTTTTTTGCAGGTGGTGGTTGAAAGGAATTTTTTAGTTTAACACGGTGTATCTTTCTTGTCTTACTTCTCCTTCCAAAACAAATGTGTCACACGGGTAGGGAAAGATATAGTACGAAACTTCTTAGCTTCACATTGCTCAAAAAGGATTGCGAGAATCACGTAGTTTGTGAGAACAATGTGTGCAAATTAGTTATAATTACACTTTCTTACTCAGTAACCAATACGCAACATGTACAAACGATAATCAGTGATGCCTAAAACATCCGGCAAATTTTGTTTTACCGTTCCTGTGACGAACTTTCCTAAGTGACAAAATGTCCTATGACGAATGATCCTATGCGACCAAACGGCCTATTACGGACCGGCCTATAACGAAGCGCCATGTAGAAACAAATGGTCCCGGAACAAATGGTCTCAACATCAAAGTAGGAACAAATGGTTCCGGAACTTATGGTTCCGGAACAAATGGTCCTGGAACAAATGGTTCCGGAACAAATTGTCCCGTGCACCTCTTCTGGCAAAATGGTTCCACAAAACATGACGTTGGCTCTCTGTTTAAATTTGTTGCATCTTGTTGGAGTGTTGTATCCCCTTCTCTAACAAAAACTGTCACTAAACGATTGGCTCATTTTAGTATGCATTGCAAATGCATGGCGTAACACAGCTGGCCTGTTTTTGATATTTTTTATTTGTGTTTACGCCGTTATTTTCCGGCTTTCAATTTCATTCTTTGTTTGTTGTAGATGTTTGAAGATGCAGTCTTTATTTCTTCAGTTGTTTGTAATATTTTTTTTATTTCTTTCGTTTCGTATTTTTCAAAATTTCGCACTACACTATTTTTTTGCGAATATATGACAATGAAGATATTTTTCTTTTGCAGCGCAGCTGTAAGTAGCTCGCTCGTGTGCATTTCTTCTTGCCGTGTTTCTTGCCGTGTGCATTTCTTCTGTCAGCAGGATTGCTCAGCAGAATACGCTCAGCGACAAAGCCAATTTATTCGGGAAACTGCTGTAGCTTTAAATCCAGCGTACACATGCTGGGAAAAATTATGGTGCGGTCGGACAGAACTTTCATGAAGGCGAGTTCATTTACTTGTCATAATGAGGGGGTCCACAGGGAAGTAGTTGTCAACTTGTGAACATCTACAGGAAGGGAATGGTTATACTAGAAAGTGGCTGTAACTCTTGTTTTGCCGAAAACACCCCGAAACATATAAATGAAGTTTGACTGCTGAGGTGGCTACATGATCGTCGGGAGTTTTATCTTAAGCGATATCCCGGGTAATTAACAGTCGCAGTTTTCATACAAAGAACGTGATCCGGACAGTTTATCGAACGCCGTTTTATCGAAGCCGTTTTATCGAAGCCGTTTTATCGAAGCCATTTTATCGAAGCTGTTTTATCGAACGCCGTTTTTATCGACGGACGTTTTATCGAAGCCGTTTTATCGAAAGTGTTTTTCCCCGCCTTTTCGTGTAACAAAATTTCCAGTACGTTTTTTAATTTCCTCCTCGCTATGTAATTTGCAAATCTTGTCTCCGCAGCGAGCCTATTTAACAGAATTTGTAGTCTTTGCACTACTTGTCTTTTATTTCCCGCGTGCTTTTTGTTTTTGTGATGCGCGAAATTTGCCTCCACAATTTTTTTGTTCTGTTCATTGCGCAGGTGGTACTGCCATAACGAATCTAATTGTGTCCCTAGTACCCACTCTGACCCGAAGCATATCACAGCATTGTGGCGTATAGACTAGAATGCCTCGATATATTTTGTACTTGTTTGTATACACCGCTTTCGTGTCGACACACAATCGCCGCGTGGGAACCGGCCCACTCGTCGCAGCCAACTCGTCCTAGGAAAACTGGTCATAGGGAAACTGGTCAAAGAGGGCATCTCGTTCTAGGTGATCCCGTACTAGGAAAAGTGGTAGCACTGACCTTCTCGTGCTAGGAAAAGTCGTCTCGCGGTTCCATTTTTGGCCGATGTCGAGGAAATGGGGAGAGGAAGTTAGTGGCTTCTAATCTTATAATTATTCCCAGGTTGACCTCTTCAGAGTTCGGGGGGTCCCCTGCTTTTGTTAGTTTGCAGGGGGTGGTTGAAATGGTTTTTCTATTTTAACACATGTTCCTCTGTCCCCTTCTTATTTCCCTTCTTACTGGGTAAGGGGTTTCTTTTCATGTTTATTTTTTTCCTTCTCCTTCCAAAAAATATTCGTCACGCTTTTTCTGTGGAGGGGGGTCGACTTTTTCTTTCTTTTGCGTTTTCTTTTCTTTTTTTTTTTCATTTTGCGTTATCTTTTGAAGCTTTTTGCCTGCTTGTGTGTATATCTATAAATAGGGCAAAATGTTGGCCTCTTGTTTGTTTGCAGGTGGTGGTTTAAATTGGATTTTCGGTTTCAGCGCAACTTCCGGTTTCTTTTTTTTGCTTCTAAAAAATATTCGTCACACTTTTTTGTGCGAGTGTGTGTGTGGAGGGGGGGGGGGTCAACTTTTAAGTCCAGCCTTTACTTTCAGGTGATATGAAGACTAACAAAACGAAAGTTACCCAGCTTGACAATCATCGTTTGTCAGCAGGCATGAAAACAAAAGATCAAAATATAAAAAGCGAATACAAAGAACGAAATCGCAAATCCCAATAAGCGCCGTCACTTAATTACCAAAAATTAAAAAAAAATGTATTAGAAAAAAAACAGAACGGGCAAACTAAAGCTAATATAAAAGACTAACGTAATTAGCTGCACAAAGAAAAAGAAATAAGACACGCTGTCTGGCTGGCGCGTTCCTCGAAGGCGACAAAGGAAACATTAAGAATGTTTACGCATAAGTTGAGAAATATACAAGCTTCTGTACTCTTTCATTTGAATATGATAGACGAAAAACGTAAATTGTGACGAGTTGGCTGGGTGTCCAGTTGCCCTAGGTTACGAGTTTCCCTAGTGCGAGATGGCCTATGACGACTTGCCCTATGTGACGAATTCACCTATGACGAGTTGGCTGCGACGAGTTCACTTTTGACGAGTTCTCCTAGACCCTCGCCGCGTATGTTCTACGCGGCGTATGTTTCGCCGCGTATGTTCTACGTCAGTAAGGCACTTCTTGGCGCTCGTGAGCCCAATGTCGAAAACCTAACTGGAACGCTAGCAAAAGTCTTTTTCGATTTCTGCCTTCCTAATTCTTAATGGGCTCTGAGTTCAATTGCTAAGAGGTTATTAAGCCTTGACCTACTGTTCTCGATGTCTTGCTTAGAACTAACGAGAAAAAAGTTAGTTACAAAATTAGTCACCATACTACCGGTTGGTTGGTTTTCATCTCTCCTCGCCTTATTGCACCCCAGCATGTCTGAGGTTAACAGTAAGATCAAAATAGTAAACACCAAAAATAGAGAAATCGTGAAGGTCTGTTCAATACCCGATTACCTGGAAATAAAAATGTAAAATTGAAAAGCTTGAGAACGAGCAAACAAAATCTAATATGGCCCGTGCGATTAGCTGAACAAAGCACACAAAAATCCAACAAAAGGCGCTGTCTGGTCTGGCGTACCTCCTCCAAGGCCACCAAGGAAACGTAAGTTTGGTTAATCGAATGATGGATTTAAGAGTGTTGACGCGCGAGTAGACAATTATATGAAATGCTGTATTTTTTATTTGAGCATGATTAACCAAAAACGTAAATTGTGACTGGATGGCCAATAATCGAGTTGTCCTAGGTGACGAGTTTCCCTAGTGCGGGATGACATATGACGACTTGTCCTACTTGACGAGGAGTTGGCTTTGACGGGTTCACTTGTGACGAGTTCTCGTAGACTCCACCACCTCTGTTGGGGCCTCACTTTCACTGTCGGAACCCCTCCCCTGTTCCATTCATATAGCACTAATCTTTCCGAAGTTCTTGGCACCATATTTCTCCTGATGCAAACAATGTGACCACATGGTCCGAGTAGGAGTCCCGTGCAAACCATGTGACTAGAAAAATTGGGGGAGGACATGATTTTGAATCACGTAATGATAAACCATGGCGCAAGGGATATATTTGGTAACACCAACCTAAATACACCGATACACATCTAAGGAATATTGCGCAGGGGGTTAGGGTTGCTACTATAGTGGCAAAGTCTATGATACAAACAAGGATTACACACATGCTTGAGTGCAATCATTGAAGACGCAAAAAAATAAAAAAAAAATTCTAATAAAACTGTCACAAACTCAAGCGTACGACGTCCAAAAGTACCGTATAGCTTTTTCATATTATCGTACAGCGCCTAATTCTTGTTACAGCCGTCAGATTCATTCAGTTCGGTTCTATTCGCCCCGAGAAAACACTGGAACTCTCTCGAACGAAGCGGCGGTAACGCCGACCACTCGCCGGCTCGCCGGCAAGAAAGTACCAAAATAAAAGCTCCGCCGCTCAGCTTCCACCGAAGCTTCGAGTTCTTTCGAGGGGGCGAGCGTAGCTTTGCCAGTGCTAAGGCTCTCCGATGATTCCAGAAGGGAAAAAGAGGGAAGTTTGCGCTCGACGGCGGCTGGCGCGTTGTGTGTTGGGCCCTCTCTCTCCGCGCCGACGCAGTTATAAAAAGAGAATCCGCGCCGAAGCAAATTAGTTACGTTTGGACGTCGTGATGTAACAACGGCTTCTGCCAGTTTGTGCACCACATCATCGGCGACCCGCGCTCTGGAGGACTCCAACGTACTCCCGGGCCTCGAATCACCGTGATCGTCTCGGACTGCCTGGCCTACGACGAAGCCACACTACACAGGTAGCCGAATCGCCTCCGACAACGGTGCATCGTCCGGCCCGGTCGGTGAATATTGTGGGACTCTGTCTCTCATAAGCATCGAACTGTTCGTTTTCCTTTTAGTTAACTGCTCTACTTCGTAATATCTATTCGTTTACGTTCCTGATTGTATCATTTTGTCTAATTTTGAACTGTTTCTCGCATTTGTATTCATTCTAAGCTACCTCTCGTTAACGTTACATGTCCTCGTGCTTGTACAGTGTTTTGCCTGTCCAAATATAAGTCTTTCTGTTGTTGATTCGGTCAAGGCTCTGACTCATTTTTACCGCTCTGGTGGGCGAAAGCCGCACGTCAGACGGCTACCCCCTTCGTCACCTGTGCCCTGTAAATTCAGTGGGGTTGTTTGCTCGCTTGAGTCGACTCCCCACATCTTCTAACAGCGCATCCAATTAAGGAAGCGGGCACGGGAAAGACGCGTCAACATATATAGGCAGGCTTTTGTATGTAATGCGCGGCAGAGACAATGTAGAATGAAGCTAACTTTCATTTGTGTCAAGATCATTTTTGCACGTGTTACACTCTCACTGCAGCAATTGTTATGTCAGAAAACTCTCCACTGCCAACCAAGCATCTCCTGTAAAATAACTTCGCACAGCGTTCATATCAACGTTTGTATCCAAAATGCCGCGCAGCACTTTGGATACACGTGTAAAACACGTGTATCACGTAAAAACGTGATAACACGTGTAAAAATGATCTTGACACAAATGACTCGGTCATGTGTGATTGGTGCTTGTTAAGGTACACTTGCCGTGTCTAGCAGCCGAGAGCTAAGGTTTGGCAGTGTAGTGATTGTGCATAAGTCGCTGTTTTTAATCTGTCTGACTGTGTTTGGTATATGAACGCAAAATTCGATGTTTTTTTGGACGTCTGCCTGCTTTGCATAATTACATGCAGAAATATTGTTTTTACTGAAGTTCTTGTTTCAAATTTCGCAGCATTGAAATGAACAGTGATGAATTCTAGCCATGCAATCTTGATTTTCTAGCTGACCATTTCTTTATTGCGCGACTTTGCTTGAAATTCTACAAAGGAAACACCAAGGAACATTCACTGTCTGTAATCAAAGTGTCAAGGCTCGCAGCGGGCTGAGTCAAAGTTCGACACGCCCGCTACAGTACCAATCAATCTTCTCCTCAAGTTCGGCAAAGCTCAAAAACTTGTCCCCCACGTTAAAGTTGGCATCTCCGGCTGCAGTAGCATTGGCTCTGTGCTTCCTGCTCCTTAGTTTTGCGCTGTACGGTAAAATCTTAGGTTGATTTTATTTCCTTAGTACCTATATTGACTTCGCTGACTCTTCTCCCGCCTTCAAGTGGCCCTAGGTTTTCCTGCTAGCGTACCAGTCAGCGAAGCGTCGCATGTGCACTTGTGCAGCGCTTGTGTGTAGCGACCTGGATTCGGAGCTTGATACAATGTACAAACTAACAAAGTAAAGAAAGGCATATTCTTCCATTCACAAACGTCTTGTCGCTTAGTTTCAACTGAGCGAGCGAATTGCGACGACCCGTCGGCGGCCGGAGGACTAAACGCTGGGCCGACTGACCCTGTCGGAAGGTCAGGAATCCGTGCAGTAGCGCAGCCAATTGCCAACTCATCTCCTCCTGACGTCACACGAAAACGCCACAGAAAATGGGCGAGAGTGCAGAGAGGAGGACAGCATTTTGGAATTGATTTTTATACTAAATAAATTCGCGTAAACGCGCTCAGAGTGGTCGAAACATGGCCTATGGACTCCGGACTACAATTTGCGCTAGTAATCCCGCAACGTTTACAAATCACTTCAGTGTCCCTTTAATGGTAACAGAATGGATCCCTAGAGAAGGCAAACGTGGTAGGGGGCGGCAGAAAGTTAAATGGGCTGATGAGATCAAGAAGTTTGCGGGGATAAATTGGTCGCAGTTAGCACAGGAGTGGGATCATTGGATATCTGTGGGAGAGGCCTTTGCCCTGCAGTGGGCGTAGATAGGCTGGTGATGATGATGATTGCCTATTTTCGGAGAAAAACATGAGTTTTCAAACTGCAAGCTGCAAAAATTATTGACGTCCGGACTCTTGATCCAAAGTGTAGATATCAACGCATTTCAGCTGGTGAGCGCAGTAACGCAGCTTAACTAACGCAAAAAACCATTCATCGGGTAAATTTTGTTTTATCAAATAGCCATAAATCGGCGAATGCGATGCACCACTACAGGTGTACGTTAACTGACGGTCAGCAGTACCGGGCCACTCAAATTTTTGATACTTTACATAACCTAAACAATACCGGCACTGCAAATAAACTCACCGCACAAGCTCAAGTGGGAGTCGCTTCTCAACCGTTAATGAACGTTTCTATCCTTGCGGGTATTGCACGTCAGCCAGCTTAATGTAAACCACAATTGTGTTGCTCCGTTTCACAAGAAAACTGCGTTCATGAAGGAAATTCTGGCAGCCCTTACTTGCATTCACTTTAAACACTGGCCGAGGGCTGCTAAGTGCACGCAGATTTTGATTGAAATGTTCCCAACTGGTTTGCCTGGCACTCGAAATAACAAAAAAGACGACCAAAGGAAGCACGGGAGGTCGTACACGTACGACGAAAAATTTGTATACAGCTTTGAGTTCAAGTAAATACATCCTCAGCAAATATATTATATATGCACAGATGCAAAATACATTGTGCACAAATACAAACATATATACAAATACACTGACCCCCCCCCCCCTCCTTCCCTCATACAGGCGCTCATGCTTAGGTGGGACCATTTCTTCCTACTTTGAAGTTAGGACCATTTGTTCCGGGACAGTTAGTTCCGGGACCATTAGTTCCGGGTTGTTCCGGAGCCATTTGTTTCGGGACGATTTTTTCCGCGACGCGTCGCAAAAGGGCTAGTCTGAAGGCGGCGGTGCATCAACTTGCATCAATCGTTGGCTTTTCATTGAATTTCTGGGAAAGTAAAACGGTCAGAAAGGCGCGCGAAAACATGTTTATGTATTTGCGCAAATAAACTGCATATATTTGTGCGCAAATGCAGTTCAGAACAATAAAGATTGTTGTTGATGGCGGGTGGCCTGTTTTTATGAGCTCACCTGCTGCCCTCAGCAATTGTTACGCTCCCGCAACACGCCGGCAAAATTAACAAAGCATGTTAGCCAGCAGTCTTCTAAACTTTGCAGCAAGATAAGAGGCGTAATAATAGCTACATTGCGTAATTCTCGGAGAAAAACAAGAGTGTCTAAGCGGCAAACTACAAAATTACCAAGGTCCAAAATCTTGATTAATTGCCGCTTCACTAGATCCGAACTGCAGATATCGAAACATTTCAGATGGAGAGCACCATAACGCAGATTAGCTAACGCAACAAAACATTCACCGGGTAAAGTTATTTTTTGAAATAGCGAGAAATCGGCGAACGAGATGCTGTCAGATATTCCGCGGTGCCGGCCCACTCACATTTTCGATACTTCCCATAACCTAAATAGCACTGTCACTGTAAATAGGCTCACCACACAGGCTCAAGTTGGACTCGCTTCTCAAGCGTGAATAAACAAAAGAAGACAAGCAAAGGAAACACGGCAGAACATACACGTACGAAGACAAATTTGTATGCAGCATTTAACTCGAGTAAATTCAGCCTGAGCAAAATAGTCTGTGCACAAATACAAACGTGTCAATATAAATGCACTGACCCCCTCCATCCCTCGTAAAGGCGCCCATGCATAGGTGCAGTTGTAATGGGACCATTTTTTCCTACTTTGAAGTTGGGACCATTGGTTCCAGACCATTAATTCCGGAACCATTAGTTCCGGTGCCATTTATTCCGCGACAATTTGTTCAGGAACTGTTTTTTTCCACGACCGGTGACGAAACGGGCCTACACCCCTCCGAAGCTGCCTTTGGAACGCAGCCGCTCCCGCCGGAGTAATTAGTGCCGAACCGTGAATGGAACAGCAAATCCCCAGCATTCTTCGCGTCACGCCTTCCCGAAATCGTCTGGTTCCCGCGGGCGCGTTCATCTCGCGCTGCACGGGTGGAGCACTGGCGAGCACTGGCCGGAAGCGCAGACGGCGGCGACTTTGGCGCGTCTCGCGGCAAAAGTTCCGGCCGGAGAGGTTTAGGCTGCGACGGCGCTCCCGATCTGCCATTGGAACGCGTCTGCTCCAGACAGAGCAGAAAGGTTGCTCCGAATGTGCCCTGAATCTGCCATTGGAATTCAACAATAGGCCAGTTCGACATATGAGAAAGATCGTCAAGCTTGCGACCAAAAAAAAAAAAAATTGCCGACGTGCCTTTTTTCTTTTTGGAAATGCGTGTGGGCCTCAGCGAAGCAGATGGGACAGACTGGAAAGATGGAGGCGAGGCGACAGGTAGTGAAATAAAGAAAACGTATTGAAAGAGGGGCAACAAGGAAGGGCCTGTGCCCTTACCCCATTTCATTGTTGAGGCCGCTGTGTGTCTTTCAGCCTCGCACGATGCCACACATTTTAACACTACACGTTCCCCGTGGTGTCAGAATCACGTGGATTCAGGATCCCGCCTGGAGAAACCCGTGATTTCAGCCCAACGACCTTTTTTTTTTTTTTTTCTCCTTTCAGCTGTATACCTACCCGGCACTTCGGCAAAGCCTGCCAGTTGGAGTGGACAAGTAGGGTAACCGGGTTTAAGCCAAAATATAGATATAAGGCTAACGACCTTGGACAGAAAAGTGACCAGTGCTGCCAACCTGCGAAGCCACTTTTGCCCTAGCTTGGGTGAAGAATTCCCCAGATTTCCCTTAATTTTTGCTGAATGCGATATGAGATGTTTTGTGTTTTTTTTGTCATCACGTGTTTAGCGGTAATCTGGTTCCTGACACTTCATCGAACGCCGTTTCATCGAACGCTGTTTTTGCGATTTTTGCGAACGATGCGACGGGGATCCGCAGTCGCTCGCTGATGAGAGCGGTCGCGCGAGCGACGGCGAAACGCGATCCCAATATTGCCGCACAGCGCCCAATATGATTATCGAAGTACGCGCGGCCGCGAGGTTTGTTATGTGTGCGGGAAATTGGGAAATCAAAACGGGAAATCTTGCACTACACAACATTTGACACAAAAATCCTTCACTACGAAAAAGTGGACTTGTAATACCACGCAAGTATATAAAAAAATAATAATAGGAACGCGCACAGACGATGCACACTGCATGAGATATTCGAGTGAACAAGTTCACAAAATTCGTCACTCATGTTCTTTTCAAATTTACACCAACCATATCAAACGTAGGAGCGATAGCTTTGCTGGATGCACATTTATGTGAAATAGGTATCTGCGCTTCATTGAGAAACAGAAATGCATAGGTGTATAAAAAGAATGAATGCTAAAATTAACAAAGGGCACCATTAGGCACCATTACATGAATGAAGGCATAAGACCATGTAGACGTAAAAAAATTCGCTAGATTTTCACAAATTTCCCTTTTCCCCTAAAAAGAACCTAAATCCCCTAGATCAAGGGAAATTTCCCTTGAGTTGGCAGCGCTGAGTGAGGCACGCAGGTAGCACAATAAAAAAAATATTTTGGAACAGGCGCCACGAAGAACCCGCGTCCCCTTTTCATAGTTGCAGCCGGCTTGTACGTCCTTGGACGGAAACAGGCCCACTCCCGGCAGTCAACTCCCCGTAGGAAAACTGGTCATGGATGACTTTATCAAGGGGGGCATCCTCTTCTAGGTTATCCCGTAATAGGGAAAGTGGTAGCACCGACCTGCTCGTTCTTGGAACGTACGTCTCGCAGTTCCACTTTTGGCGGATGTCGAAGGGAAGGGAAGAGGGAGAAGAGGGAGGGGGGGTGGCTTGAACCTGATAATTGTTTCCAGGCTGACCAATCCGTAGTTTCAGGGTTCGCCTCTCCTTTTGTTTGGTTGGAGGTCATGGTGGAAATTGGCGTTCCAATTTTAACGCAAGTTTCGATTTCCCTTCCTCATTTCCCCTCGATTAACCTTCCTTGAACGTGTCCCTATAAAAAGGGCAAAATGTTGGCCTCTTGTTTGTTTGCAGGTGGTGGTTGAAATTGGCTTTTCGGTTTCAGCACAACTTCCGGTTTCGTTTTTTGCTTTTCGTCTCGTTCTAAAAAATATTCTTTACACTAATTTGTGTGAGTGTGTGTGTGGAGGGGGGGGGGTCAATTTTTAAGTTCAGCCTTGACTTTCGCTCCCATATATAGGTGATATGAAGACCAACAAAACGAAAGTTATCCAGCTTGACAATCATCGTTTGTCAGCAGGCATGAAAACAAAAGATCGAAATACTAAAAAGCGAAAACACCGAACGAAATCGCAATCCCAATACAGCGCCGTCACTTAATTACAAAAAAATGAAAAAAAAATGTATTAGAAAAAAAACATAACGGGTAAACTAAATCTAATATAAAAGGCTCACGTAATTATATAGCTGCACAAAGAAAAAAAAAGATACGCTGTCTGGCTGGCGCGTTCCTCGAAGGCGACAAAGGAAAGGGGGGGGTGAATTGCAGGAGGAGTGTAAGAATGTTTACGCATAAGATGAGAATTATACAAGCTTTTGTACTCTTTCATTTGAACATGATAGACGAAAAGCCTAAATTGTGACGAGTTGGCCGAGTGTCCAGTTGCCCTAGGTTACGAGTTTCCCTAGTGCGAGATGGCCTACGACGACTTGCCCTATGTGACGAATGCACCTATGACGAGTTGGCTGCGACGAGTTCACTTTTGACGAGTTCTCCTAGACCCACGGGAACAGGCCCACTTGTCGCAGCCAACTCGTACTAGGAAAACTGGTCCTAGGTGAACTGGTCAAAGCGGGAATCTGGTTCTAGGTGATCCCGTACTAGGGAAACTGGTAGCACCGACCTCCTCGTTCTCGGAAATTTCGTCCCATTTTTGGCGGATGTCGAGGAGAAGCGCACTGGGGCGGCAGGGGGGAGGGGTGAGTGAGTGGCTTCAAACCTGGGTTGGCCGCTCCATTCGTTTGTCTGCAGGTGTGCAACATTTTTTTTTTTTTGGGGGGGGGGGAATTAAAGCCGCTAGTATTTGTTATCCAAATCCGTATTCGTTATCCCTATTCGTTGTACTGTGGTCTCCTTTCTCATAAATAAGACTTTAGCTTCCCTAAACACCCTTCAATGTTAGCAATCGTCTCCTTAAATACCCCTCCCCACTCCCGAGGTCAATTCTCAACGTGTACATTTTAAGAGAGACTCGGCAACATACTTAGTAGGATACCCTTCAACGCCTTGAGATTCAAATAGAGAGTTTTAGCAGTCCGTCTGTTCCGTTGCTACCGGGTTTACCGCGACCCGTCTGCGCCTCCGCGCGCGGAAGAGCGAGGAGGCGCGGACATGGCGAAGGCAGGCCCGTGGAGCTAATCCCCCCACCGTGACGAATGCCCGAGTGCCCAGACGGGTTCCGGTCAACACGCTAACAAGGAAGGGATAGGGTGCAAACCAGACAGCCTTGTCCCCTTCTCTTTCCCTCTTTCACTTGTGCCCGGCTAAGGTGGCTAGAATGGGTGGCTAGAACATTCTAGCCACCTTAGCCCGGCACCTTATCACCGCGGTGCGGTGACTTGGCACGGTAGGGGTTCCCTAGAAGGTCGCCAGAACCTGCATTCCGTTGGCTGCCCTCTCCCCGGAAGTCAATTCTTAGCCTTTACGTTTTAAAACACACTCAGCAAAATACTTCTAGGATATTTGTCACGCTTTTACGATTCAAACAATGCGTCCAAGAGTCAAGGATGGTATAGGGTGCAAACCAGACTGCACCCCCCTTCACTTTCCTTCTTTTCCTTGTTCCCAGTCTCCTTATCAGCGCGGTGCGATGATTTGGCACGGTAGGGGTCCATTTGAAGGTCGCCAACTGGGAAAGCGGGACGGTGCAATCCATTGCCCGCCCTCTTCCCTTCTTGGGACCAATCTCTGCTCAGCAAATAGAGAGAGAGAGAGAAGGGGGAAGGGCGAGGAATATCACTTTAAAAGTCGTGACCCTCTAGGAGAACATCTACTCTCGAGCAAGCTACGTCCTCACCGCCACGTGTGCACTCTTGGCAGCAGTCAAACTTCCTCCAAGCCCGGACTGCCACGTGCGAGACTTCGAAATGCCAGCCGAGGACGTGAAAGCCTTCCGAGTCCTCATGACGCGTGTGGTTCGAGAGAGCCGGGCTGCGGTGCGGGCTTCGAGGCGGCGACAGAGACGGCACAGGATGCGCACGCGTCGCTACACTTCAACGCTTCCGCCCGTCCCCGAAGAACCGTCCCTTCTGGAAGACTGCTCGGTCGCGGATCCTTACGTGCCCCTCCTGACTTTCTCCAAGCAGCCCCCGTGCGGCTTGACCGGGAAGCCGTCGTCTCGAACGCTCCAGCGCACTGTCCGTACCACGTACCAGAGCATCGAGCTGCCACGACGGAGCGACAAGTCTGCGCCTCGCTTGCCGCTTCTGCTCGTAGCACTGGCCCTGTTCTTCGTCGGTGTCTCCCTGCTCCTCGCCGCCGCCAGTGGGACTTTCCAGTCGGACAGCGGTGTGGGCATCCGCGGTGCTAATGGTGCCTTAGCGCTCGCGGGTGCTGCTGTCATCTTCCTGGCGGCCGTGCTTCTGCGGTTCCTACGAGCTGATGACCGTCGTCTGCCACCGCCTTTCGTGAACAAGACTCGCCATGAGGTTTCGTACGTGTGACGCCGAAGCCTGACGCGACTACATCCGGCGTATATCGCTTTCCCGAATCATGGCAGCTGTCTCGTCCCTTGGGAAGCACCTGTAAATATGTGCCCAATAAACGTCCGTCCATTTCGTACGTTTGAGTCGTTGTATGTTTGCACGCCTGGCTGCGAGGCCTTCCTGAGCCCAGCCAGTTGTGAACTTCCACGGTGTAGCTGACGGTTTTTGCGCATGAATGTACTGCAATACGGTTTGGGGTGATTATTTTCTCAGTGACCGACTAACCGCGATTGTACTCAGCAGTGAGGGGAATGCAGGCCTGTATAGCTGGATCAACAGTTCAATTCCTAGGGCGGATCTAGAAGCTTTGTGACGGGAGCGGGGTACACATAATGACAAAAATAGTGGTATTCTTTCTAAACACAACGGCCTTTTCGCCTCCATCAGAAAAGCGGCCGCCGCGGGCCGGAATCGAACGTGTTCTTGTATTTTTATTGATTTATTTTATACGGTAGACCTCACTTGAGTTTGTACAGGGAGAAATATAAAACTAGAAAACAATACGCTGCAACACGTAAGACATTAGTTTTAGTGCTGCCGGTACAATTCTAGCTATACTCGGTTACAACTCAAGAACGGCACCACCTCATGGAGTGTATCACTCCGCCAAAGCGCCGGACCCGTGACGTCAGTGGGCGCGCGTTTTGAAAGGGGTTTGATATGAATGCGTGATATCGTCTGCCTTGTCTCACACAGTTTGTCGTCACTGGAGTCGTTTACAAGCATATTAAGTCCAAAAGATCACGGGAACGGCTCACGCCATGTTCAAAATATTCCCAGCAACGCCCTACTTGCGCCGCGCGGAGAAACATCCGGCTACGGTGATAAGGCACAGCGGCAACTTCCGGTGCTGTTCTTAAGTTGTCACCGAGTATAGCGCTCATGCTCTAACATTCAAGCTAGCAACAACATACTCGGAGAGTCTATTCCACACTCAAGAAAAAAAGATGTCCGAACCTGTATAGCGAGCCAGGTAAGGCTTTATCGGGTCGCTATAATTTAACAGGGCACCTCGTTTGGGGTGCGGTTGTTCATACGCGTCGTCGTTAATTTTGATTTGTCCCCCTATATTTCGAAACAGTATTGTCAGTCTTTTCTTGTGCCAGTGGACTTGCAGCAGTTCCAGATGATATAATTTTAACATATTTGTGACAGATACTGCCCGGACGTGCAGTGAACAAATGAAGCGGACTACTATTCTTTTTTATGCTTCTAATATTTCACTTAGTGACTGCTGATGAGGACTTCGAACGGAAGAGGCATACCCTAAAATGGGGCATACAAATGTCTTGCATGCAATTAAGTTAACATTTTAGGGGCGAATCCCCTTGGGGCAGGGGCTGTTGGCGTCTCCCGTCGTAATCGTCGCCTCATGTAGTCCCGGTACTAAAATACCGGGACACTCGTCTACGCCTCGTGCTAGAGAGCTTCGTGCTCCGAAGACACGCCACTTTTACAGCAAAGCTGTGTACCTCTACCTTTCGCCTTTTTCTTGTCTAGCCCTAACAACTGTTTGGGCACCCCTTCCTAAAGGATCCATTGCACAAGCGCACGAACATGCCGGGCCAGCATCAACATGTTAATTTTTCGTAAAAACCGACTGAAACAAACGCTTGAAACAATTTGCTACCTCTTTTTTTTTTTTGCGCTGCTGTTTCAGATCCATTTTTTTTCCTTTATTCCTCAAGTGAAGCCAACAATTTTGGAGCCAACTCCCCCAGGCTTCTATTCTAGCTTTTAACGCACTTGAACAAAACAACAAAAATATGCCATCACAAGCTCCACAGTGTTATTTGTTGTCCGGATTTCGCCCTTCTTTCAAGCACAGACAAAGTCTGCTGTATGTGATGACGTGCAATTTCCGGATATCAGCTGACGCCTAGCGCTTTATTCCGTGCGCGTTGTTGACGTGGAGGTTCCAAGCCCGCCATTCGAACCTAGTTATTGCAGATGTTCTTGTTCGCAGTTCTGCGTTATTTATGGTCAGGTGATGGTAATGCGGCCTTGCCAACTGTTATCTATTATTGAGAACCGTTGGCTGAACTGAACAACTCGTTTTTATTTAACTGGTTATTTTTACACGGTGGCTCGCGCGGCCCATCGCGGAGCGCTCTTCTTTCTCTCTGCGGCGGCGGTGCGCGGGTGCGACTTCCGCTCGCCTGCTCATCGCACCTGGAGCAGCTCGGTTGGCTCGGTGGCGTCATCCCGCGGAGGCGCCGCGTACACCAAAAACGTTTGTTTATTTGTTGAATATTTGATGGAATATTTGAACCTTTTGAATCTTCGCTTTAAAAACTCAGAAAGCCAAAGCGAACAACTTTAGCAGCAATGCGCATAGTTGGTGCCAAAATACGGAATCTCCGTAAAAAACTGACCCTCAGTCCTGCAGCTGATTAGATAGTGAAGCTGTTAGACACAAGTGAAAATGATGTTACGAAATGAATTTCAAATGCGCTTTGTATAGCAATTTCGCCATACAGTTGACTCCTACTAATACGAACCCCACGGGGACCGCAAGAAGCTTCGAACTAACACAACCTTCAAAGAAACAGAATCCAGCCGTGATGGCTCAATGGCTAAGGCGATGTACTGCTACCCAAGGACGCGGGTTCGGTTCCCGGCCGCGGCTGCCGCTTTTCTGATGGAGGCGCAAAGCTAAAACGGCCGTGTGTTGGAGAATTCGGCGCAGGTGTTCGAAATTAACCCCGAGCCCACCAGTACGGCGTGCCTTATCGTCCCTGTAGCGTCGCGCGTTAAACCTCGCAATCAATCAATTAATGAAACAAAAACCACAATGAAAGCTTTGCCATTACTACGCTACACGTCTTCCTTCTTGATTTTGCTCGCAACCTCGACTTTCCTCGCCAATTTAAGCGCGCGACATTGTTTGTCGTGACAGTTAAGACTCATCGCTAAATTGAAGCCTGGAGCGTCCAGCACGCAAACAGCTTACACATGCGGTGCGGGGATCCGGATGTCCTGACCCACCCCTTAATTTTGGAATTTATATCCCCAAGAAGATGGCCCCTCAGATTGTAGAAAAGTCTAGCTAAATTTTTTTTTATTTCTTGTATTTATGGTTTTCAAAATTTCTGTGAATAAAAAGGATACTATCCACCTCATCATCATCATTGTTACTCATTACACTATTTTTATATTTTCGCAAGGCAGTTGATTGCGTACACCACGAGATCCTTCTTAAAAAACTTTGTAACTATGGGGTTCGAGGTATTGCGTTGAACCTATTGCGGAGTTATCCGAGTAATAGGTCCCAATATGTTCGAACAAATAACATATCCTCTGATATACAGGTGGTTAAGCATGGTGTCCCACAGGGATCAGTACTAGGGCCGTTATTATTCATTACATATATCAATGACCTAGCTGGCATACATAACTCTCCCGATCTGGTAATGTACGCCGATGACACTAATCTTTTCTTCTCTTCCTGTTCATTACCGGCGCTTCAAAATATGGTCAAGGCTTATTTAATCAACCTCCGTAACTGGTTACACAAGAATAAGCTTAGTTTAAATATACGTAAAGCGAAATATATTATTTTCAAGCCCATCAACACCGTGGAAAATAATTGTATACATATTTATTATGACAGTATAACAATCATTCAGGTTTCTTCACAAAAATTTCTCGGTATGTAGTTTAATGAAAATCTTTCGTGGTCTGTTCATATTTCCAAACTTGCTTCTGAACTAAGTAAAATTGTTGGCCTATTTTATATGATTTCTAATGTACTGCCTGTTTGGTTAAAAGTGTCTATGTATAATGCCCGGTTTTGTTTTGTTTTTTGTTTTTTGTTTTTCAAGAATTTCTTATTGTAATCTTGTTTGGGGTACGACCACGTCTTCCAATTACCAAAAATTACTTGTCCTGCAAAAAAGAGCCTTGCGGTCTATTGAGGGATATTATGGTGCACCACGAAACTTACGTACGCAACCATTGTTTGTTAAACACTCCATATTAAAAGCCGACCAAGTGTATTATCTGCTGCTTCTTCAATACATTCACCAGAGCTTGTATTCTGTTCCCGATAGCAACATAGGTTACAATCTTCGCGTGGTAAAACTAAGAGTTCCGCGAATGCGAACAAATTATGGTGAACAAAAACTGAGTTGTCAAGTACCCAACGCCCTAAACAAATTCCCCTTTCCTGGTGAGTTTTTTCTATCTGGAAACATGTTCAAGAAAAAGACCAAACAACATCTGATTGAAGGTGAAATTCTAATGTAAAAATGCAATTTACCGTCTTCGATATATATGCGTATATGTATGTATGTGTGTACGTGGCTGTAAGTGTATATATCTATATTTCTATATTTTTCACACAAGTACTTGAGTCGAATGATTTACTTTATTTCATTCGTACGTACAAAATTGTACTTGTACAAGTATCAATTTGTATTTGCCCATGATTGTGCACATGTTTTGTATTCTACTAAGTGTTAGCTTATATATTAGTTTTGTATTTTGATTGCTGCCCCTTCTATGTATTAAGTGTTTTTGCGTTTGTATCTGTACTGCTTACAGGTTTAGGGTACCGAGGCCTCGTCAGGCTTAACCGCCTTTTGCCTCTGTCCCCTCTTTTCTATGGAAAGAAAATAAGCTTCACTTCCCTTCACTTCACTTCACTTGTAGAAGCTGACCCCCCCTCAGAAGAAACCTGGATCCGCCACTGAGCTTACACAGAGCTGTGTGCAACAAAGAGCGCACAAAGAGCGTAGGGATGCGTACGTTGGCGCGAGTTTCAACTGAACTGGCTGCGCGCGGCCTCAGTTGCGGTGGCGCCGACATAGCACAGTGCACGGCGGTGCTTTGGCGCCTAGAAATTTTGAATTTCATCGAGATATGACGGCCACCTAGCTGTGTGTTTTTATTCAGAATACCTTCCAATTACCCAAATAATTGGTTTTAGCCTCGAAATATCGGGTAATCTCGTAATCTAACTGCACGTATATTTTTCTGGAGCGGAACTTCCTTTCCGGTTAACCGAAATTCTCATTAAGCGACTTTTATATATCGATAGTCGATTGTATCTTATTTGCGAACGTATTGACCGAGCGAAGTCCGAATGAGAGCAAGGAACAAACCACGATTGTTATGTGCGATTTAGACTATTTTTCAGTTCATTATAGTAATCAGAAAGGGATGCAGGTTTATTCTAATAGACACACATGAGGCTGCCTATTTTACTTTGTTTGGGGACGCTAATGGAATGTCTTAGGAGCAGCGGCTGCATGTTCTTTGTATTAAAACTGCGACTGGTAATTAGCCGGGATATCACCTAAGATAAAACTACGGACGATCATCTAGCCACCTCAGCAGTCAAACTTCATTTATATGTTTCGGGGTGTTTTCGGCAAAACAAGAGTTACAGCCACTTTCTATAACCATTCCCTTCATGTAGATGTTCACATGTTGACAACTACTTCCCTGTGCACCCCCTAATTACGACAAGTAAATGAACTCGCCGTGATTAAAGGTCTGTTCCACCACACCATAATTTTTCTCAGTATGTCTACGCTGGACTTAAAGCTACAGCAGTTTCCCGAATAAATTGGCTTCGTCGCTGAACGATCCTGCTGACAGAACACGGCAAGGAGAAATGCCCACGAGCGAGCGACTTGCAGCTGCGCTGCAAAAAAAAAAAAAAAATATTCATTGTCATATATTCGCAAAAAAAAAATGGGTATAACAAATTGTTGAATAAAGCAAGGCCGCGTGCCGCTTTCTGGCTTATTGCAGTTTTTCCATGAGTGAATACTATGACGTTATTGAGCGTAGTGCAATGAATTTTCGCACAGCCAACGTTGGGGGTGAAAGCTTGCTTCGTCCAGTTTCAAGTTTATAACCGTGTTCTACCAGGCTTGATGACCTTTAAAATAGCCCTTTGAGGTGTAAGGGTAGTAAATTTTGACATTTAATTACGCGCAAACTATTCGTAGTTTCGTGCAAGTCCACTACTTGGTCACTGCGAAATATCACTTTTCGCTTGCGGATTAACTAGGTTCCCGACTTGTCATATTTTTGAGCAGGGACAGAGTGATTGTTCGTCGATCCCGCCAACGTTGATCAACGAACAATTGGTCTTGCACGCCACTGGAGGTTGGGGTGGCTATGCGCTCTTCGGGGGACTTCTCGTTGTCAAAGTAAAATGAGGCCCATGAAGACGAAGTTTGAAGTATAACAACGAAATTTACGGACGTGTATTTACATTCGTGCAGGATAGTAAAAGAAAGAAAAGTATACGGATTGGCAACCTGGGAAAAAATCCCTGTTGGGCGAATCTGATGGTGCAGCGCACCGTACACAAAAATACAGAAATATCTGTCCACTCGGGGTAAGGATTACTCTGTAGTTATATAGCGAACTGTTAATATTTTCGCGCAGCAAATATTGGGGGTGGAAACTTGCTTTGTGCGCAGTTTAAAGTCTAGCTAGTTGCGCTACTAAGCTCCAGAGCCATGGAAACTATCCTATACAAATGCATGGGGAGTAGGATTTGGCATTGAATTACACAAGAAATATTCAGAATCCTGAAACATTATTTTAAAGTTTTTATCTCCACGTTGACTTCTTGCTTTATGCCAAATATCCCTTTCCTGGAGTGGTTTTGCTAGGTTCCTGAGAGGTAGGAATTTTGAGCGAGAAAGCTGGACGCGCCTACGTCATCCGCTTCGGCGCGTTCTTGGAAAACCGTGCCTTGACCTCCTGAATGGGTTGCCTCAGCTATCGGACGCTGCAATGGTAGCGGAGGCCCGATCCAAGTGCAAGAGTATTGGGCGAGCCCCCGTGGAAGCCGGCGCCATGCACGCCATTTCCCCCGTTCCTTTGCGCCGAGAGAAATTCGGGGAGGAGAGGTGGCTGACCCTAACGGCGAACGTCCATCGGGATTGAGAATCCAAAATTTGCGGCGCAAAAAGAAAAATATAATACCACATTTGTATTGGGGGCATTTTTACAGGGCCTTTTCAGTGCTTCAACATACCATTACACGGACAGTTAGGCGCCCTCGCGTTCCAGTGCAGGGCGATTTCGGTGCAAAGAGGGATTCAGGCACCGATGATAGGAAAAAAAAAAAAAAAAAACAGTGAACAGTTGAAATCAAGTATAGATTTTTTTTCATATTATTTTCTTTATCTCGCAAAATCGTTAGCGCAGTCAATTCCTTCGAAACGTTTAATCTAGTAATTATGTATTAAATGGGGTTCCTCGGTCGCGTTGTATTGATTTGTTTCTGGGCAGTATCTCAAGGACTATTTTCTAAAAAACGAAGGCTGTGCTTATATCCTTGTAAAAGATCTTTGAATAGTAGCGCTAACCACTGGAATTGAGAATTTATGACCATTTAGTTATGCTTTCTGTTTGTTTGTTTTTCTCATTGCGAAATGTACGCATGTCTTAATTCGCGGTTTAGACCTAATTGTGCAGTCTTGCAGTCAATGCTTTCTTGCTTTCCCACTCAGGCACCTAGAGAGCGCAAGTAGTTCATGGACTGGTCATTCGTGGAGGCTAGGACAATAAAAGCAACGCATGACCCAGTGGATGTCCTGACTCACTCGATCAAATGACTCGTTCGATCGGGGATACGGCCCGTTCGTCACATGGCGTTTCGTCATAGGCCGGTTTGTAATAGGCCGTGTGGTTACATAGGATCCTTCGTCATAGGCCGGTTCATAATAGGCCGTGTGGTTACATAGGATCATTCGTCTAGGTCAGTTTGTCACTTAGGAAAGTTCGTCACAAGTGTACAAAATGAATGCCCACGTGTTGTTGTTTTTTCGACTCGAAAGAGAGAAGCGACTCGAGGCACAGGTTTAGTTAGTTTTTTTTTCGCAGGTCAAGTAGCCTTTATTTTTTAAGTATTTCTCGGGGCTTCCTATTTATTCGAAGCCGCAGAACAGTTCCCTCATTGCTCGCTTCGCGTATTCACGCTGGCCCTGCGCACGGGATACGCAGACCGGCTAAGCGCGGTACGAGCAAAAGATGCAGCGCGGATCGACAGGGGGCGCCGCTGGTTCGAATTGAGTGGCGCCACGTGGGCGCCACCATACCAGCGCACGAGGCCTATAGGGCTGCACGTTTTCATATCCTTTCGGACAGTTCGAGTGAGTTCTTATGTGCACATGTGCACAAAAAAAAGGCTTTCCAAGGAAAGGGACAAAAATGACCAAGCTGTGAGCACTTGACTACCAGTGAGGGAGCAACGAAAATGAAAAAAAAAAAAGTGAAGAAAAAGGAGTGCTACGGTCACTGCAAATTAGTCACGCGAGCGTGCGCCTGCTACCGCGACATTCATGTGAAAGGCAATGGGGACGGGTGGGAGCGATATGGACTGCAGGACCAGGATAATTCGTGCACGGGTTCCCCGAAAGCCAAACATTTTTTGGGGCGGGCCTTACTGCCAATTTAGGGTCGCCGTGGCCGCCGCTAAGAGGACCGGCACTGCGAAAAGGTGTGCAAAGTAGTTATAGTCATGCCTCATCACCACTTACGTCTAAAAAAAGCCACGAATTTTGTTTTTGCGTTCCTCTGACGAACTTTCCTAAATGACAAATTGGCCTATGACGAATGATCCTATGTGACCAAAGGGCCTATTACGAACCGGCCTATGACGAAACGCCATGTGACGAACGGGCCTACACCCCTGTCGATTAAGCTAGCGTACCGGCAAATTAGAAAATAAATTTGGGAGAGGCCATGAAAGCAACACAACCTGAATTTTCGTAAAACAAACGTTCTTGGTTCGATTAACCAGCTTTACTTGAACATGACTATTTTTTTCTGCCTTGGCGCCGGAAACCATTTTTTCCTGGAACATTTTTCCCGGGACCATTTTTTCCGAGACAATTTTTCCGGAAACCATTTTTTCCGGAACCATTTTATCTACACCAGCAGCCACACGTCTACGATAACGTGAACCGAAGTGACCGAAATGAAACTGAGAGATGTGATACTGTCATTTTATCTTGTCTCCCTCGTCCTTACGGAGTAAGTCTGGTTATTCTTATTGTTATTACTCCCATATTTCCCATTTACGTACCCAACAAATTAGCTGCCGCTTACAAGCCATGTCAAATCCCCCCTCTCTGTGGGTACGAGCCACTTCAATAAGGTGAAGCGGATGACATGAGCAGGCTTCTTGTGAAGCGTTTTGGAAATTTATGGCCAGGTAATGAAGAGTTTCATGATTGTCTTCAGGCGTGAACAAAAAAGTAATCTACGGAACCATTCGAAAAGAGCTGCTAATACTGCCAAGAGTTTCACTGATCTTGAAGCTCTGTTGCATGTTTATTGCCTTTTTTGCTTAAAACTCTATCGTACCATTCTTGAACGTCAATTGCAATGAAGTTTCATAAGAATGCCGCACGCATTAACCTGTATGTTTGTCGCGAAATTCATGTCCCTCCTTGACGGGTTTTATTGCCGCTCGCCATTTTCGGGCCGAGAGGAGCCGTACCGCGTAGCGGAGGAATGTTCCCGCCGCCATTGTCGCACTCGGGTCGGCTGGCCATGTGTTTCGGGGAGAGAGTTGGGCGAGAGTGCCGCGGCCTACTGAAGGCTGCGCCCCGCGAATTCTGGGAAGACGCGCGGCCCGGTGGACTGTGTGCGTGGTGCAGCGCGGGGTTTCCGGGGAGAATGGGCTGAGAACTGGTGGTGGCCGGACGTACGGCCGGGACGCGGCGTCGGCCTTGAGGGCTGTGCTGGGGAGGCCGAGCGACGACGGCGGTGAACTTCGGGCCCCCGAAGATTCCTCAAGGAGGCGACAGTGCGCGGCCGGAGTTCACCCAAATTGCGTCGCTGATCAGCGGCGCCCCACCACAGACGACCGACAGCCTCCGTCACCCCGGCGAGACCATCGGCCGGACCGCAGCTAAGACGTTCTCCCCTTCTCCACCTTTCCTCGGACTCTTCCTATTCATCTTCTGTGTTGTATTCCCCTAAGCGGACTGCACGGGCTTATCCGCCTCCTTCAGTGCACCACGCGGTATGTGTTTCTAGCGGGCCTATTGTTAGTAGTTGGGGGAAGCCTCCAACCCCGCCTATTGTATACTCTACTGTCCCCTTCATTTACTGTCGTCTTCTCCTCGGGCTCGTAACGGCGTGTAGCTTTTCTTTCATTGTGATTAATGTAATTCGTGTCGGTGTCTTGGCAGCTCTGACCCCAACGGGGTGTCAACTGCAGTGTGTATTAACTCGTCAACCCTCCTGTCTGTCTGTTTTGAATTTCCCGTGAATGTGAAGTAAATGCCCGTTGTTTTGAAACTGTTTTCCCGTGCCCCGTCTCGTGCCTCACGCCAGCGGCCAATCAGGCGTGGACCTATCGCCGGTTAGCAGGTCCGAACCACATCCTCTATTCGTATCCAGGGGGGAGTTGTTTGTCGCTCCTCCCGTCCGAGACATCGGCCACTAAATTACCTCGCTCAATTCTGTGACAATGTTTCAACTGAGTACGAGCCAAATCCGAAATATTGCTCAAACTCTCCGCGTAATTCTTGTTTACTTGTCGCTATAGATTTCCCCTGGCTGGCATGTAAAACATGTCATTGAATAGTTTCGACGGGATTGCATTTAGGTCCGGTTCCAAAATTTCATTTTTTTTTGTTGTTTCCCTCAACTTATCCCGAGGTCGATTAGGCTCATCTCGAAAAAAAAAGCCTCAAATAGCTATCAAGCCCAGGATTCATATGGTGGCGCTTTAGAATGTGTGCGAGGGGAGAAGAGAGGTCGCGCGGGGAAGGGGGGGTATGGCCAAAAAAAAAATCGCCCCCCCCCCCCCCCCTCTGGGTACGCCCCTGATAACAAGCATTGTGTGCGCAGTACCAACAGCAGTGTGCACTGGTACTGCTAAGTTACGTATACTTTCGTAAATTCCATTGTTTACTAAACAATGGCGGGGGCCCCACCATTCTTGCTGCTAAAAATGAATATGCATTACACTTATGCGAAAATAGCTCGCTCTGCAAGCTTATAACATCAGCCCTGCCTAACTTCCGTTCGCAATTGCCAGCCTCAGCCAATCGCACGGCTGTGCATATTACGTCATATGTTCTACTGCGGTGAGTCGCAGTCATATGTTCTACTGCGGTGAGTGTTCTAAGCATGGTCATTCCCATTTTTCCTAATTATACAGCTTATTTGAGCGATGTTTACGTTAAAAGTGGTGCGGGTATGATTCTGATTGATTGTAGGGTTTAACGCGCCGACTCAACGCAGGCGATGAGGCGCGCCGTAGCCTCGGATTAATTTCGACCACCTGGGGATCTTTAACGTGTGCCGAAATCTCGTACACACGGGCGTTTTTGCTTTCCTCCTCCGCCAGAAAAGCGGCCGCCGCGGCCGGGAATCGAGCCCGCGACCTCGTGCTCAGCAGCGCAACGGGTATGATTCTAAGGAGGCAATCTTTCGAATGAACCGAACGTGTGTTTTGTCTGCATGGCCCCTTTGAGATTCAAACAATAGAGAGTTTTAGCAGTCCGTCCGTTCCGTCACGTATGTTGCTACCGGATTGACCTGGACTAGGGTGGCTAGAATGGGAAGGTTTGATGACCGGCCAGGAAAAGCTGGCCCCCGTTCGCGTGAATGCCGCACGGCGGCGCTGTCGTCAGGGGCGCCGTCAGCTCGCGCGGCCGTTCTGGCCGTTCTTGCTACGCGTCTCTGCCACGACCCGGCGGAGACGCGTTACTGAGCTCTGGAAATTGTAGCTAATACCGCAGTTCCTTAGACAAGGCAAGGCTTGTGTTGCGCTACCGCTAACATGGGGTTTGCGATACGGCTAAATACATCCGAGTTTTAAGCTTCCAGAAAGCAAGCAGGCGTTTGAGAAATGCCACATTAAAGCCGCTGAGCGGGAGCTTATGTGGGGCACAGGGCATTTTGCAGGGTTTATGTGAAATATTGTTTTTTTTTCTTCGAGGTGAGCGCTATATTAATTGCTAGGATCACGCGGCATGTTTATTCGAGCCACTCGTATTTTTTGTTGGTGGTGGTGGTGGGCGTAATTACGTACGAAAGTAGATAACTTCATTTACACCAGCCAAATCAACATGAAATTGTGGCATACGTTCTTATGCAACGTCCTGGAGTCATTTCATTCCCAATGTAGTTCGAAAACGAAACAAAAAGATGCAACATGTTCCTAGCCCAGCAAACTTTATTGCGTGGAGCAGAATTCAGTTCGGTTCTGCTGCTTCTTTCACGTTACGGCAAGCCTTTGTTTTTTTTTTTTGTTTTTTTGCCTTTGCTCTCGTTTCCTTTGTAATCAAAATGCAAATAAAAATGAACGATGTTTAGCACACAATAAGCGCTGCTGCTTCAGCAGTGGAGGAGCATTGTTTGTAGTACCACGTACTAGATTTAGTCGCGGTAAAATAATACATTCAAAACTCGATCTAACGAACAAATTCTGATTAATGCTTTTATGAACTCGAACTAACGAAATAGATTCCCCGCCACCTCCCGATTTAACGAAGAATTTCGAGCAACAGACATAGATCTAATAATGAGAAATTTCGAATGTGTTCGGACAGAACACCACGAAGATGATTATGCCACGTCAGAAAAAAGAGGCATTTGTTTTCACGGAACTATACGTGATAAATTACTCAACAATCCCGTGGTGCATGGCTTCCTGGCCAGAACGCTTCCCACAATCTTGAATGGAAATGACGCCATCATCCATGTCAATTCTTCTGGAATTGCATCGAAGAAAAATAACTTCAAGGACGCATATATCCTGCACGAGAAATTGGAGGAAGCCCTGTTTACGTGGTTCAAGGATATGAGAGCCAAGAACGGTCCGCTCAGCGGGGAGGTGGTACAGCAGAAAGCGCTGTGTTTCGCGTGACTGCTGGGGTGCGATGACTTCAAGGTAAGCCCCAGCTCATTATTTTCACCGTGCACTTTCAGTGCATCGCTTAATTATCGTCAAGCGAGCACCGTAGCCGCCACAATTACAATCTCATGGTAGCTGCTGGGATGCAACTCCCTTTAGACATGAAATTTATGAAATCAACTGCTTGTGAAATGACAGTCCCGATTTTACGAAGTTCCCGATTTAACGAAATACGCGGCTTTCGGTGGCTGCGTTAGATCCGGTTTTAACTGTATGACATGCTAGAAATATTCATGTCGCGTCAAAGCGCTTTGCGCAAACAGCCCAATCGCGGAATAGCACGCGACCACCTCAAAATCAGGTCTTGACACACGGGTGCACGAAAGAGGGACACTTTTTCGGAACAAGATTTGTATCCGAAATTGCACCCTAGCACGAAGCACGAGTTTTTCTTTGAAATAGAAGGCGTATTCACCACCGCACAGCAGTGCAGTCATACACAAAATATGCAATAATCTGCAGCAAAACACACAGCGACTATTCCTACCCGCCGCGGTGGCTCAGTGGCTAAGGCGAGGCGCTGCTGAGCACAAGGTCGCGGGTTCGACTCCTGGCCACCGCGGCCGCTTTTCTGATGGAAGCGAAAAGCAAAAACGCCGGTGTGTACGAGATTTCGGCGCACGTTAAAGATCCCCAGGTGGTCAAAATTAATCTGGAGCCCTCCACTACGGCGCGCCTCATCGCCTCCGTTTCGTCGGCGCGTTAAACCCAACAATCAATCAGCGACTAGTCCGCGCCCAGGCACTGATACAGAGGCTGGCCGCTGGACTGGCTTTCCCCCGCGGAAACGCTGACGGCGCCCCTGACAACAGCGCTCTCTGTTTTGCCCTAGCGGCAGGCACGCGCCAGGGGAACACCTGCTCTGCGGGAAAGGCGCCGCGGTCATCACACCTTCCCATTCTAGCCACCCTACCTGGACCCTGCGCGCGCGGAAGGGCGAGGAGGCGCGGACATGGCGAAGGCAGGCCAGCGGAACTAATCCCCCTACCGTGACGAATGCCCGAGTGCCCAGACGGGTCCCGGTCAACACGCTAACTACGTACCGGACGTAACGGACAGACTGCTAAAACTCTCTATTGTGACCGCATGGGCAAGGAGCGAATCGGGTGCAAACCAGACTGCACACCCCTTCTCTTTCCCTCTTTCTCTTGCTCGCGGTCTCCTTACCAGCGCGGTGCGGTGACTTGGCACGGCGGGGGTCCCCTTAAAGGTCGCCAACTGGGGAAGCGGGAAGGGGTAACCATTGCCCGCCCTCTCCCCTTCTGGGGACCAATCTTTGTTCGGCAGAAAGAGAGAGAGAGATTAGGGGGAATATAACTTTAAAGCTCGTGACCCTCTTGGAGAACATATACTCTCGAACAAGCTACCACCTTAGCTACGTCCTTACAACGCTACGTGTGCACTCTCTGGTGACAGTCAAACTCCCTCCAAGCCCGGACTGCGACGTGCGCGACTTCTAAATGCCAGCCGAGGACGTGAAAGCCTTCCGAGTCCTCCTGACGCGTGTGGTTCGAGAGAGCCGGGCTGCGGTGCGGGCTTCGAGGCGGCGACAGAGACGGCACAGGATGCGCACGCGTCGCTACACTTCAACGCTTTCGCCCGTCCCCGAAGAACCGTCCCTCCTGGAAGACGGCTCGGACGCGGATCCTCACGTGCTCCTCCTGACTTTTTCCAAGCAGCCCCGGGGCGAACAGAACGGGAGGACGTCGTCTCGGTCTCTCCAGCGCCCTGCCCGTACCACGTACCAGAGCGTCCAGCTGCCACAACCGAGCGAGAAGTCTGCGCCTCGCTTGCCGCTTCTGTTCGTACCACTGGCCCTGTTCTTCGTCGGCGTCCTCCTGCTCTTCGCCGCCGCCTTTCAAACCGGACAGCGGTGTGGGCAGCCGCGGTGCTGGTGGTGCCTTAGCGCTCGCGGGGGCTGCGGTCGTCCTGCTGGCCGCCGTGGTTCTGCGGTTCCTAAGAGTGGACGACCGCCGTCTGCCACCGCCTCTCGTGAACAAGACTCGCCGTGAGGTCTCGTACGTGTGACGGCGAAGCCTGACACGACTACATCCCGACGTATTCGACAGAACTTTTCTTAGTCATGGAAGCTCTCTCGTCATTTGAGAAGCATCTAAATATGTGCGCCAATAAACGGCCGTCCATTTCGTAGGTTTGAGTCTCTCTATGTTTGCACGCCTGGCTCTGATGCCCAGTCGAAAAACACAACAGGAATTTCTGTCGCACAACAGAAATTTCTGTTGGGACTACAGGATGGTCTGTCGTGCGACAGAAATTTCTGTAGTACAACTACAGAAAATATGTCGTAAGACAGGCATTTCTGTCGCACAAGAGGAATGTCTGTTGGGAATGCAGGATGGTCTGTTGTGAGACAGGAATCTCTGTAGTAGGACGACAGAATGTCTGTCGTACGACCGAAATTTATGTAGTACAACACACATACCTATCATGCGACAGACATTGTGTAGCCCCATTACAAAAACCTTTGTAGTAGAACTACAAAATATCTGCTGCATGAGACATTTCTGTTGTACTACAGAAACTTCTGTTGTGCAACACCCTGTAGGCACTACACAAATTTCTGTTGCACCACAGACTGTCCTTCAGCCATTACGACTGGATTCCGTAATTACTATTATTATCTGCCATGCGACCGAACATTTTGTAGTCCCTGCAGATTTTTACAGTCTGAAAGAGAATTTTAGATTCATTGCAAAAGTGTCACACGACAGACCGTTCAGTATTGCTACAAAATCGCTTGCTTACCCTGTCGGCAAACCCCGCGTTTTCCAGCATTAGGAGAGCGATGGAATACGCTGGAAAGAACGGAATACACTGACCCGCCGCGGTGGCTCAGTGGCTAAGGCGTTGCGCTGCTGAGCACGAGGTCGCGGGTTCGATTCCCTGCTGCGGCGGCCGCTTTTCTGATGGAGGCGAAAAGCAAAAACGCTCGTGTGTTCGAGATTTCGGCGCCCGTTAAATAACCCCAGGTGGTCAAAATTAATCCGGAGCCCTCCACTACGGCGCGCCTCATCGCCTGCGTTGCGTCGGTGCGTTAAACCGCACAATCAATCAATCAACGGAATACACTGGAAAACGCAGAGCTGGACAACATCAACGCGGGGACCGCATTTTCCATTGAGACAGCGATGTAATACGCTGGAGACAACAGAAAACATTGGAAAACGCCGCGCTGAACGACAGCAACGCGGGGTGGTTGCTGGAGACCATCGAATAACACGGGGCCATTGCCTTTGAGGACAGAGCTTCAGACAGGGCAAACGGGATAGCACGAACAGGATAGTTAGTGTGGTACCGCTGCTTGGCTGGACACGGGAATGCCGCGCGCCGCTTAAGGGGTGGACTGGTTGTATTCCAGCGCCGCGATCGACGCAGATGCTCCGAAATTTGGTGTTTGTGGCCTGTGTGGTGCCGCGAATTCCCACTTTTTTAGCGTGCGCTGCACGAAAACAATGGTGCGTGCGAGTGACGGTCATCTCGTTGAATTGCATCGCAAGCGTCTGTTGTAATGAACGTTTGTTGCATTACTGCCATTAGCATTTCGGCCGTGTTTGAAAAAAACCTTCGCTACAAATTTGCAATTAACAACGCAACTTAGCACAAATCACTGTAATGTTGCAACATCTAAGCGTAGCCCCATAACAAAAGAAATGGATACATATAAAACTTCGCAAATTCCTTTAATTCTTTGAGGGAATTGCAATTGCATATATTGTACTGTGGACAATCTTTGATAAAAGAATGAGGCAATAAGGGTAGCCCGTCGGCAAAGCGGACGCATAAAGGACAAGCAAGACATACTTTTTGAAGACGTGGTGTAATAATTGCAGTGCACATTCTGACACGTATTTCTGGGTGTCTTTGAGAGCCCCATTGCTTCAATCTGCGTGCTGTTGTTTTATTTTTTAGCACGCAATTTGTTTATTTTAACGCGAAACATGTGTCCAATCAAGCCTAAATAGTTAAAATAATATTTTAAAAACAGCGAACCAGTTGCCGCTACCTGTGTGAAAAAAAAAAAAAAAGAAACGGCGCCAGTGAACTGGTTGCATTACCGAGATGTGTTAAAAAATAAATGTAGAAAGAAAGAAAACGCGCGCCTTCCCTCTAGCCCGGCCCTTCGGAAGAAGTTCGGGGAAGCATCGTCACCCCTGAAGGCATGTCGCGGCGCGACAGCACTCGCGGGACGGGGAGACCACAATACGAAGAATTGAGAGGGGTGAGGAGGGGTCGCGAAACAACTTCTCGTGATCGGCCGGTTCCCTGCTTACCCTTCCTTTGTTCCCTCCTACTTTGTTCCCTCCTGCTTTTCGTCTTTCGGTCAAAATTTGGCGGTGGCAGCGTGGCCAAGTGGCGCGTGCGGCGTTCACATTTAACATCGGGGCTTTGCCTAGCTGAAGTTCCGCGTAACGTATTGTAAGAACGTGCATCTTATGTCTCCGCGAAGTATCAGCAGCAACATTTGAAGCTTCGGAAGCTGTGGTAAAAGCAAGATCAGAGGTCCGGATTTAAAGCATCTCGAAGTGAGGACTCCTCTAGCCACGACTAACCGTGGTGCTTGGGATTATTGACACACTGATGCGAGTGAATACGACGAATTTCGCAGGACGTGTGATCTCGAATACGTGCGATGTGCTTCGACAATCGACTGAACTTGCAATGACCCCTGCGTGACTTCGGCAGGTATCGGGCGTGCATACTCTTCGAGATAGTGCAGCACCACAGAGACGTGCGCTTTCCGCCACAGGATACCCCTCCACGTTTTGCTGTGCGAGTGCATTGTCAACGGATCAAGGTTCACCAAGGCAAGCATTCCAGCTAAATATGGACTTTCCATCCTAATTCTCTCACGTTCTCTCGCGTTTTGCTGTTTAAATAAATCAGGTTCAAGAAATATTTGTTTGCTTGTGTTTTAATGGTCCTAACTAGTATAAGGAACGAATTTTCGAACCGTTATTGTCCATGCTCGTTTAATAGTTTTTTTTTCTATCCGGGAGAATAAATTTGCTTTCATGAACAGATTGAGCGTCATTGACGGAACGCGATGATGGGACGCGATTTGGCCCTGCTTCAGAAGCACGGCCAAATCAGCTGAAAAGTGCCCAAATGAGTCTAGCTAATTTTTGTAGCACTACTTAGGTGTCCCTGAAGGAAATACTTCTGTATTTCTTCTTAACAGCTACGCGGGTTTGTAATTATACGGCTATTAAAGAAAAAAAGGCCTAGCGCGAGCATCGGCCACGCTATTCGCTGGAGACCGCGTTGTCTCCGGCGTGTTCCAGCGTTACGTTCTGCGGCTGCCGGATCCACCAGTTTCCGCGTGTGCAGTGTGCGTGTGCACGAGTTTCCACGACTGCACATGCATCAGGCATGTGCAATCTGCGTAACATAAAACTTTTGTATTGCATGCATGAATGTACCACTTATTGCATTGCTTACATTGCCTTTTGGTACAGCTTTCTGAAATCAGTTATTCACTGAAAACAATTTTAAGCTTGTTCCAGAAAGGCAAGAATTCCCCCAAATGCTTATGTTTGTTGGTCATATTTTTATTGAAATTGTTATGCATATCCTGCATACTTCAGGTACTTAATAGACAAAACATCACGGGAAGTAAATTTCTTATGCAAAACAAGTTGAAATTCGAGACATGACAGGATTTACTGCGAAAACAGACATGACAGGATTTACTACAGACTACAGAACAGGATTTACTACAGACTACATGACAGGATTTACGACAAACTACAGGACAGGATTTACTACAGACTACAGGACAAGATTTACTACAGACTACAGAATGCCCCATTCCCTCACAGGATCATTCTGTCGTATTTTTCTGTTGTGTTTTTCGACTGGGTGCCTTCCACAGTCCAGCCAGTTAGCGAACTTCCTCGGTGTGGCCGACGGTTTTTGTGCATGAATCTACTGCAGTACGGGTAGGGGTGATCACTTTGTCAGGGACCAACTAGACGATTACCAGTAACCGAGATTGTACTCAGCTGTAAGGCGAGTGTCGGCCTGTATAGCTGGATCAACCGTTCCACTCCCAAGGCGGGTCCCGGAGCTTGGTTATGAGAGCGGGGTACTCATAATGATAGAATGGTAGTATCCTCTCTAAATTCTCCATTTTGCTCCTGGTAAACATACAATATACGAAATAACGGCAAAATAAACGTTATAAAGCAAAAAAGTTGGGCGAGTTTGTCACTAACGCGAACGTACACTGAACGAAGAAAAAAAAAGAACGTAACACACGCTATAGCTCTAGCGTGTATTACGTCGTTTCTTTTCTTCGTTCAGTGTCACGTTCGCAAGTAGAGTGAGTTCATTCGGTGGGAGAAAAACTTCACTGAATTACTCGTGGGGTTTGGCAGTAATCAGCAGTGAAAAAACGCAATGCCTTCCAAAACCCGGTTTAAAAACTGCTCTCGCTCAAAGAGCTGCCTAATTCATTTCAACAGTCAGTACCTAGGAAAAGCTTGCTGAAGAACATTACATTTAACGCCAGTCGCGTGACCCGCACACATATGAGCATGCACATATCAACAGGAATGCAGGTAAGTTTGAAAGCGAAGCCCCGTGGTCATTTCTTCGCAACATAACCGTTACTATTTTTACAGCGAAGCTGTGTATGGCAAGGGTTCTGCGCATTTTTGTTCTCCGTCACAGTGAAAACCATGCAATCAAAAACGCCTCATGGCAAAGCCAATTTTATCGCTAATGCTTACCAGAAAACGGGAACAACCCTCGCTTTATCAAAATACCCCCCCCCCCCCTCCCTACCAAAAAAAAAAAAATTACATGAAAATGGGCCGCTAAGGCGACTCTATCATTATTCCAAGTTTCGTTTACTTCTGGTGATTATCTAGTCCATACTGAAGTTTTAGAAGCTAATACATGGGAATGTGTGGTAGGAGTCAGGTTACAGAAAACGACTGTAACTTTTCTTTTGTCCAAACTTTTCCCAAAGCAATTAAATCAGAACAGATCGCTAAGACAGATCTCGGCAATTTCACCCGTGCGGCAAGTGTCACGTCCATGAAAAACTTGCTTCAATTAACCACTCTAACTTCACGCCGCAAACACTTTCGCCTCTGTCTCTTTCACAAAATTTACTACCATAATTCGCCCCTATGCAGTGAGTTAATTACTCCTCCTTCATATATTTCTTCTCGTATTGACCACCGACACAAAGTAGGAACAATATCATGTAACACCAGTGCCTTCTTTCAGTCATTTATTCCTCGGACGTCATAATATTGGAACCGCCTTCCCGGACTGACCGCCGCAATCGAAGACAAACATCAGTTTCGTGCAGCACTAGCTAACATTGTATGATTAGGGCCCATCTATGTTTGTACTTATCTGCTTACTACTTTTGTTGCTGCTTTCTAATTTTGTATATAACCTTGTAACCCACTCCCCTCTGAAAAGACGGCTTTCATTACGTCAAGTTTCATTTAGTTGTCGTGGCTAGTTAGTTCACAGTGCACTTGTAAACGCTACAGAATTCCCGTCTCCAGTCAATACACGTATGGCCTTCTACGGAGGGAGTATGGTTACGGAGAACGGCTGCAACTCTTGTTTTCGCGAAACTATCCCGAAACAAATATTATGAAAATTAGCCACTAAGGCGACTCTAACATTACAAATAACTAACTATTCACTAGTAGTAAATGAAACTTGGAGCAATGATAGTCGTCTCAGCGGCCCATTTTCATCTCGGGGGGAAGTTTTGATAAACCGAGGATTTTTCCCGTTTTCTGGTGAGCATTAGCGATAAAGTTGGCTTTGCTACGAGGCGTTTTTGATCGCGAGGTTTTCACTGGCAGAGAGCAAAAATGCACAGAACCCTATTCAAAACTGCAGGAAATCGCGCCCGTGTCAAGCGCTCCCATTATTAGATGGTGTGTCTCGGTAGTCAATATAACTAATATTTCGAGAGCGAATTTGTTTCCGAAATTAATTAGCCCAGTGACAGGCATGCTCGCCAGCAACCACAGCTCGTTAGCGTTCGGAATGCGTCTTATTTTCTCTGTTCGCCGGACAGCAACGTTGGCCTCGGTACACCCGAGAAGCTTGAGTGGATATCATACAGATCAGATGTAATTACTCAACGTGGATCATCAAGTGCAGCTGACTATTTTTTCGCGACACAACGGTGGTAGTCGGCAAGATGTTTTCTACCCCGCCAAACTGCCGAATTCAACGTGTAGTTATTAACTGCGCATTCCTACGTGGACTCGGCCAGGAAATCCGTCTGTTCGTCTGTAACACCTAATGTGCCACACTTTTCCTGTCGTATAGAAAGGCGCTAAGGCTTTCGTACTTCCTTGTTCATCATCAATTTTACCAAAATACATAACACAAACTGTTATGTATAAATGTCTTATACATAACACACACTGTTTGCTATTAAATGTCTTATATATGCCCCCAAGAAAATGTCTTTCCAGCAATGCAAGTGTATATAGTAGTCAAACGAACACAAATGGGGCCCGGCGTTTAGCCTGCATATATGAATGCATGGGGTTTCATCTTGGTATTTAATATAAGCCCCTCGCGGCTTCATAATTTAATGACTTCATTCATAGCCCCTGAATTTTTTTATGTACGGCAACGCGTTTGAATATAATATGGAAGCTGCATTTAAAGTAGCTCAGTATAGCGTTTTACAAGGATACATGGGGTCTTCCGGTAGTGTCTAACAAAGGACTACCTATAGGTGGTATAAGTTTAGCTGCCAATTTCTTCGCATGACAACACTGGAAACGGCCACAGACATGGCCGATGCGCCACGGACATGGCGCGGCTTGGGCCACTGCGCCCGCATGCCGAAAAAAAAAAAAAAACACCGGCATGCGTCGTCTGCTCCGTTTCAACCCGGTTCTCAACGGTGGTGTCAACAGAGATGTTATTAATCGCACTCACAGTGGACTCGAGGCAGTGCTTTGCGTTCAGTGAGGTAGAGTTTGTAACGTGCAACACAGTCATGTGGTTAACACGGACAAGTACCGCCATCCCGCGGAGCTCGACGTAAGCAGTGGCGGCTCACCGTGGCCTCCGCGATGGGCGCGCCGCCGGAAGCCGATCGCGGAGGCCACGGGCTCACTCACACGGTTGCCTGGATGCGCGCCTCGCCAGTGAATACGAGCAATATGCAGCGTGAAAAAAAAAAGAAGTCTACCCAGCAATGCACGTGTGTGTAGTAGTGAAGCCGAGGTACAAAGCGGCTTTTAGGCATTTATTCTGTAGCGGCATCATCAGCGCCACTATCATCATCCGCATCCTTTCACCACTATAATCATCAGTGGACTGGCACGTCAGCAGCCACGCGATAAGACGAGATGGAACACGACCGAGCGCCTGGGCGGTCGCTTGCCATCGCCGCTCCCACTCCAGTTCCGGCCGGGCCTTGCGCACCCCAATAAATGTAGGAGAGCCACATCGCCTCACCGAGTCCACGGCTCCGCTTCCTACAATTCCACAACTCCCACTATAAGGTGTTTTTGCAAATTTTTGGTGCGCAAACCGGCAGACTATACCTCGAGTTACGTATAACATCGCCAGGATACCCAAGCCGACGTATTAGCTATGAGTAGCGCTGCTCCGTACGCGAAAGGCTAAACATTTCACGTGACCCCGCCACCGGATGGGGGCGCGAGACGCACTCGCACGGTGCGATTTCCATCTAGCTGTATGTTGCGCTGCTGTCAACAGATAAACGGAACGAAAGAAACAATCCGAGCACGCATAAGCACTTCTTAAAACGGGGGACACATGTCCGCCCGAGCAATCCGGTTTCCGACGCGGCGCCGAATGCGTGCGGGAGAGGGCGACGCGGCGGGTCATCCGGCAGCCAAACCGGTTCTCGGCGCGGAGATGCGTGCGGGAACGCGTGCTTTTTCGCTCATGTGTTCGACCCTTTAATACCCTTGTCACAAAGACACTTTCAATCCGGATTGAAGAGAAGCGCGATTGACATTTCGAGTGCGCTCGACCACACCGCCGCTGCTACACGGCACGTTTCAATCCCGATTGAGAAGTTGCACCGGTTGCACTCAAGTACGCCAGATGGCGCTAGCAATGTGCTTCGCGTAGAGTTTCTTTATATAGCTCCCGCGCGGTCCCGATACAAAGGGAGGGCCTCAAATCATCATCATCATCAGCGGCCGGCGTCTGGCAACTTGGTATACGTAATTATATCAATGTTACCGTATGCTTATATGCGTCAAGGTATTTGACATAATTTGTGGCATTAGTTGAAGTTGTCACTTTCTGTGCCATTACTCAGCGGGGGTATCGCCGCTTTCGTCCAATCGCGCTTGAGGAACCAAGATTGAGTGCGAGCGGGATCGGGCTCGATCGCGATTGAAACTGCCGTGTAGCAGCGCCTGATCCGGATTGAGCTCGATCCGGATCGACTCAATCGCGATTGAAAGTGCCCCGTGTGACAGGGGTATAAGAGTTGTTGAACGCCGCTGAGTGCTCATTCGCGCTTTGCGCTGCGAGTAGTGTTTTTGTATTTTGGAAGTTGATTTGGCGCGGGCTACTTATTAGGGGTTAAGAAGTACCGAAAATCGACCAAAGAAACGCCAAGGGAACATGAGATGATCACGCTCACCCTACAAAACAGACCCATTCCGACGGTGAAGGCTATCAAAATATTAGGCCTCAGAATACAAGAAAACGGCTCAAACACCGAAGCGGTCAACGTCCTGGAGAGAAACGTAAACCAGGCCATCAGGCTAATATCCCGGGTAACCAATCGACACCACGGCCTCAAAGAAAGCAATATAATAAGACTCATACAAGTATACATAATATCAAGAATTGCGTACACGACTCCCTTCCTGAAATTGAAAACAGAAGAAAAGACCAAGCTAAACAGCCTGATTAAAAGAGCGTACAAAAGGGCCATAGGAATACCGATCAGCACCTCAAATGAGAAGCTGGAGGCCCTTGGACTACACAACACGCTGGATGAGATAATCGAAGCCCAAAAACTAGCACAGCACGAGAGACTCTCAAGGAGCAAAACAGGCAGATACATCCTAGGCAAACTAAACATCAGAACCAGAACGCAGCAGGAGGGACCCAAACAAGAAATGGACACAAGAATCAGAGAAACGTTCATCATAGCCAGCATCCCAAGGAACATGCACCCAAATTACAACCAAGAAAGAAGACAGGAGAGAGCGAAGGCTCTCCACAAGAAATATGGTGAACCAGAAGGTACCCTATACACAGATACGGCCTTACAACAAGGACCTAAAAGAAAATCTATGCTATGTGCACGTAGTCGTGGACAATGCGGGATCTATTGTGACAGCCTGCACGGTTATGACCAAATACCCGCAGATCGGAGAAGAGGTGGCAATAGCCCTCGCCATGGCTACCGGAAAGGCAAAAAGAATAATTAGCGATTCGAAGACAGCAATCCTAAACTTCTCACGAGGCTACATCTCGACAACAGCATACAGTATTATTAAAGACATAAAACGAGACCCCGAAAGACATAAAACGAGACCCCGAAGCCAAAACCGCACTAATATGGACTCCAGCACACTCCGGAATGCCTGGAAATGAAGTCGCACATGAGGCTGCTCGAGATCTAGTCTACCGAGCCCCCCAACCCCTTGCGGACACACTGCCAGATGAAACAGCGGATGACAGAGACCCACTCACAACATATAGAGAAATCTTGTACCACTATAGATGCAGCAGGAAAAAGTACGCAGAGCCGCACGGCAATCTTAATAGATCCCAGGCCATCGCTTGGCAACAAATACAGACAGGAACTTTCCCTAACCCACTTCTGTATAGCTACTACTACCCCGGGACAGTCAGCGACCTTTGCAAAGCATGCGGCCAACGGGCAGACCTCAAACACATAATATGGGCATGCAGAGAAAAGCAAAAACACACACAAAGTACAAACATCTTTAATGAGGAGCAATGGGAGACGGCGCTGCTCAGCTCCGAAGAACTACTACAGCAACTACTGATCCAAGAAGCTGAAGAAGCCGCCAGGGGTCAAGGACTCCTGGCCGACGACTGAAAAGAAGGGCAGGGAAATCCCACTCCTTCCCCTTCTGGCTTTCTGGGAAAAAAAATAAAGTTGTTTCTCTCCCTCTCTCTATACGTTAGCGTGTTGGCTGTAGAGCTAGTGTAATCACTTGGACGACCTTTCTGGGAATTCTACTGTCGCGCAAGGCGGCGTGGACCACTGGTCAATGTTGCGCCACCGGTGAGGCCATCATGGTTTGATGATGTGTCGCTGCGCTGAACAGCGGCAGCAGGTACAGCTGCACTACCCGCTTTCTAGGTGGCTCTGCGCATGCGCAGGCGTTTCCTAGCAGTGTAGCCCTTTTCTGCTATGTAAGCGCTTCCCAGTCACGTTAGTTTGGGAACCATTCGCTGCCACAGACGAGGATGTCAACGCCGGCGACTCGCCACCAGGTGGCCCAGCTGTTCGAACGCCCTTCGCATCAGCTCCGAACAAAACCATGGTTCTTCAATTAGTGCGCCTCTACACCGGGCAACTGAGCCGCCTCAACGAATTTTAACCTTCCGGGACCCTGAAAAGTGAGTTCCCTGACTCTCCCGTGATTTTTACGCCCGAGAGAAACATCTTTCTCTCGCGACCACGCCGCCGCGGAGCTAAGCCTGACCTTCAGCGCCAGCTCGGTTCCACCAGCTCCTCGCCGCACCGGCCTGATCACGTGCGCCTGGCTGTGCACGGGCGCGTGCTACTAGCACGCGCACCTCCGGCTCCGGCGCCCAGCTCCTCATCGTCGGCCTACATGGCAGACGCTTCAAATTCGTTGGCCTACCTTCCTGCTATGGCCGAAGCCACCGACCCCAATGCTGTTGCTAACGCTACAACAGCTGCCTTGCCTTCCCACCACATGGAGTGCGTGGTTGAGGGGGAGGACATCGACCCCCAAGTCCTCGAAGAGCCTGGCTGGCTGACCATCCGCCGCAAGATCGCCTTGAACTCCGCAACCACTGCACCTGACGCCGCGACGGCGGCACACCCCGACAGCAAGCAGACCTCCGGTCGCAAACGCCGGCCTCAGCGCCGACGGCGCAAAACTCCTCCGCCCGAAGACCCGCTACCTGAAGACGATGTCAAGGTGGTCCTCCGCCCTCAAGGAGGCCTTGACCTCACCACAGTCAACGCCGCGACTCTCGGAGACGTACTTCAGGACCAAGCCAAGCTCCCTCGCCATGCCGGAGACCAGGTTCGTCTCCATTATCGGTCCAACTTTATTGTGGTGAGCACCCCCAATGAAAACCGAGCCCAACGCTACCTGGAGCTCCCTGCCTTGAACTGGAAAGGCACTGTGTACGCACTTGCTAACCACATCCCCCCACCAAGCGCCACAGCGGTCGGCGCCCTATTCACTGTGCCCCCCGATGAAGACGCCGACACCACTCTTCAAAGCATCATACAGTACAATCCCTCGCTACGCATCATTGACGCCAAAAGACTTCATGGCTCCACGATAGTGCAGGTCCTATTTCAAGGTACCATCGTGCCGTATTGGATCCGCTACCGAGCCGCAACCATGAGATGCTACCCCTTTAGGAGGAAGCAAGAGGCCTGATACGCCTGTTGGCGGCCTGGACACCGCAAGGATGTCTGCCCGCACCCACCCCCCACCGACCGCTGCACCACCTGCGGCACCACATCTCCTCAACCCAACCACCCCTGCACCCCGTCCTGCATCTTATGCGGGGCGGCCCACCTCACCGGAGCGGCTGGTTGTCGCAATCGCTTCCAGCCCCGGCGGAAGACTAGCACACCTGCCGTGACTCGACAGCACCTGGATGCCCTTTCGCCCCATGGACACTCACCGAAGTCGACCACTCTACCTGACCACCACCTGCACCACACTTCCGCCACAACACAAGCTCACGTCACCCATGTCGGCCCTTCTTCCTACAGCCAAGTGGCCCAAGGACTTCCCCGACGACCACACGCCAGTCACCAAGCGCAGGTGAGCCCCCAGAGCCTCCCAGTGACCCAAACCTCCCCTCCCACCTACTTCCACACCTCACCCAGCACCACCTATGATCACGTAATTCGTGAAATGAAAGCTCTGCGCGAAACAGTAATTCGCCTCCAACAAGAAAACGCCCGCTTGGTGCAGGAGAACCAATCGCTGCGCCAACGTCTTACCACCTCCCCCGCCATCCCTGCTACCCCCTCCGCAGCGCCCTCGCCTACTCAGTCATCCACTCCTCCTAATCCCGCCCGACCACCCCCCTTGAAACGCAAAGCGGAAAGCGATACTCAACCAGCCTCTACGGACGCGCCCCTTACTCCGCATGAGCTCCGCGCTGAATATCAATCTATGTTCGCGTCGCGTCAGGGCCAGTTGACGGCACTACAAAGTGTCCACACAAGAATTACATTCGGAAATGCTAGAATGGATGCGCTCGTTCGCTCAGAACCCACCGCCCTCTGCGAACCTAACTCCTGCGGACGCCCCCATACCCATAGACGCCGACAATGACCTCTAAAGACGTTATAGCCTGGCAATGGAACTGCCGCAGCTTCAAGACGAAGCGGGCATCGCTTCAAGCTTTCATCACCACACTGTCTCACACGCCTACAGTCATCGCACTTCAGGAAACGGGCCCTAATGTCAAAATGTTAAATTACAAAGCATACCGACACTCCGATTTTCCTCAGCTGGCAACTCTAATACACCGCAACTACAGTGTAGAGCAGCGCAGCCTGCCTTTCGACATTCCACACATATTCACGACCATCCTCCCCAAACGTATAGGACACAGACAACTTAACGTACTTAATATCTACAGCTCTCCCCGAAACACGCAACACACATTCCATGACATCTTCCAATCGGCTCTCCAGCACGCAGGCCACCAACCCCTCCTCATTATGGGCGATTTTAATGCCCCGCATATTGCGTGGGGCTACTCCCGCACAACTCGTAAAGGGCGCCTGCTGTGGGAGGCGATCCAACAACTCCACCTCACCACTCACAACGACCCTGACCTCGCCACACGCATAGGAAATAGTGTACAGCGCGACACAGCCCCCGATATCACTTGCTCACATCGTCTCGGCCCTGCCACTTGGCATCCTCTTCCACATACCTTGGGCAGCGATCACTTCATTACCGAGTTGCACACCACGATACACATCTCTTCAGACGAGCACCCACAGCACACGCATATAACGGACTGGGATGCATTTCGCTTACACAGTCAACATATTGCTCCCCCTGACCCTGACAAAGACACTGACCTCGAGCAGTGGGTCGCCAACCTGTTGCACGCTAAACAACAACACGAGAAACTCGTAGACCCGAAAATCCCCTCCGCCTACGTGGACTCCAAAATGATGCATCTATGGGAGGCTTACAGTAGCCTCGAGCGACGGTGGCGCAAACACAAGCACCGCCGAGCCCTGCGCCGCCGACTCGAACTCCTCCGCACCGAAATTACACGACACGCCGAATACCTTAGGCGGGCCAACTGGCACCAACTCTGCGACGAAATGCGGGGTACCCTCAACATGCGTCGCACCTGGGCTCTATTACGACACCTGCTTGACCCTTCCAAATCCAAATCCAGCCAATCCTTACGTATCACACAGCTTCTCCACAAGCAAGATGGCACCAAGCAAGATATCATATCCCGCCTTAAAGCCCTATACATACCGACCTCTAATTCCCCCGAGCCACCAATTGCACGCTACGCCGGAGCTCCCAACCTCACCCTCGATGCTGAAATTTCCCGCGAGGAAATCATACAGGCCTTACGTTCCCTGCGCCGCCAAACCGCACCAGGCGCGGACGCCATAACTAACAAGCTACTCCGACATCTTGACGATACTTGTATTGATCACATCACCACTTTGTTTAACTACCACTGGGAGCACGGCACTCTTCCCAGCTCGTGGAAACACGCAAACATCTCTCTAATCCCTAAACCCAACAAAACTCTTGCACTTGAACATCTCCGGCCTATATCGCTCACTTCATGCCTAGGCAAGCTCTTAGAGCATGTCATCAACACCCGCCTTACTGCCTACCTCGAAGAGAATCAGCTCCTCCCACCCAATATGATTGGTTTTCGTCCTAGCCTTTCGACCCAGGATGCTATGCTCCAGATTCACGCTGACATCCTCGCCCAGCCACCTAAATCTGACAACGCCGCCATCCTCGCACTTGATCTACATAAAGCTTTCGATCATGTTTCCCACCACGCCATCCTCGACTCCGTCAACCACCACAATCTTGGCAGTCGCACACACACCTACATAACAAACTTCCTTTCTAACCGCACCGCTACACTGCGCCTCGGCTCACTCCACACCACAACTTTCCCTATGCCCTCTCGCGGCACGCCCCAGGGCGCCGTCCTTTCTCCGCTTCTCTTTAACCTGGCTATGACGCCTCTCGCTCGCGCACTTGAGCACACCCCCAACCTCCGATCTGTGATCTATGCTGACGACATCACATTATGGGTGCCCAGCGGTAGTGATGCCATGATCGAAGAGACCCTCAATCAGGGAGCCTCTATCGTACACCAGCATGCCCAAGCTGCCGGTCTCTCTTGCTCTGTCTCCAAATCAGAATTACTTATATTACCTCCACGGCGATCCCGGTCCACCTACCTACACGGTGCCGCCGATTCCATCCAGGTCTCGCTCGATGGCACAATTATTCCCCATGTCTCACAAGTCCGCATCCTTGGCTTTATCATACAATCTACTCGCAGCAGCACACACACCATCGCCCAGCTTCGCACTTACACCACGCAGATCATTGCCCTCATTAAACGCATCACGACCCGTAAAAATGGCCTCGTTGAATCTGAGCGCCTTCGCCTCCTTCATAGCTTCCTCATCTCTCGCTTCTGCTACCACCTACCGTATGCCACCCTCACCCTCACTCAGAAGCAGTCCTTGGACGCTCTTTTAAGACGTGCCTATCGTGCAGCGCTTCTCTTGCCTACACACGCCCCTACCGAACGACTTCTAGCCCTAGGTCTACACAACACGGTGACGGAGCTACTCGAAGCGCACCGCACTGCCCAAATCACTCGCCTATCCCAAACGCCCACCGGCCGCTGCATTCTTGAACGAGCGCATCTCGACCCACCCATTCTACTCGATCCTATGGCTACCATCCCTCTCTCAATCCGCTCCAGCATCCACATTAAACCCCTTCCTCGCAATATGAATCCCGCCTTCCACATTGGTCGCCGTTTAGCCCGTGCCCGGGATCATCTCAGACGCTATTCCCCTTCCCCGAGCGTCGTATATGTAGACGCGGCTGAGTATCCGAGCAAGCCCGCTTTTGGCATTGCGGTCATAGGAACACCTGGTGCCGACCCGCAAGCTTCAGCCACGGTGCTCACCTCGACCTCAGTTACCGCGGAGGAGGCGGCAATTGCCCTCGCTCTTACCCAAACACCCACCCCTCTCATTATATTATCAGATTCGCAACCCGCCATCCGAAATTACCTCAAGGGCACCATTTCATCACTGGCCCTCCAAATTCTTCGCACTCGACCCCCTTCCGAACCCGTGACGCTGCTGTGGACCCCGGCCCACACCGGCATAGGTGGTAATGAGGCTGCCCACCACCAAGCCCGAGCTTTGACACACCGGGCAGGCGCTTCTTTTACACCTACACCCGGCGTTCCCGAGATGTCCCATTCGGTACTGCTCACATACCGGGACATCACCCAACATTACCGCCTCCTTCGCAGACAACTTCCCCCTCCCCACCCCTCCCTTACCGCCGAGGCTGCCCACATGTGGCGCCTTCTTCAGACTCACTCGTTTCCTCACCGCACTCTATTAATGCATACGCACCCTCACCTCTTTTCCTCTCCCAACTGCCCCTTGTGTGACGCACCGGACACGCTCTATCACTCGCTCTGCGAATGTCCGCGCGATCCTTTCCCACCTCTACCCTCCCCCACCCTCTGGGAACAGGCTCTGGGGTGCTCGGACCGCGACCTCCAAGAACTGGTCACCGGTCGTGCCCTCGACGTCGCGGCGGCCCTATGGGCCACCGCCACTCCCCCACCCTAAAACCAGAGTTTCAATAAAGTGGATTCTCTCTCTCTCTCTCTCAACGCCGGCTTTAGCGCGTTCGTTCTCTTCGCCGCCGTTGGCATTGGGCGAGAGAAAAATTACGCCCACCTCCCCTAGCGGGAACCCTGGTGTGATGCAACGCATCTCATGGGGGGTTCCGTTGGCGTTTTCCATCGTATTGATTACGCTTATAGCAGGGAATCTCACGCGAAGGGGAGGTGGGCGTAATTTTCCATTTTCACCATGCAATGCACATGCAGTACACGTATGCTCAGGTACCGTCTTTATTGCAGACGAGAATGAGTGCCTTGTGGTCCGTAAAGTGCACAGTTAGGGGCTCGACGATTGCATCAAGCAATCGTCGAGTACTGCGAGAGAGTGCAAGCGTAATGCGGACGACCGTCGACTGAGACCGTCGGAGCGCGGCATGCCGCTTTACACTCGAGAGAGCTCCAGACCGGCACATCAAGATTCTTGGCATCCCGATACATGAAAGCGGAGGTGCGGCAACGTGGCTACGGCAGCTAGAGCCTAAGTGGAAACAGCTTCTGCATCTTGTAAAACGCATAGCCCACAAATCCGGAGGAGCCAGCACACGCACAGCTCGTACCCACGACAAGCTGGAAAATACTACACCGGGAGTGTCTTCGGGTGATAACGGGCCTGCCCCACCATGCCCGGGTCGAGGAGCTGCACCGCTACTCTCGCATCCCGCCGCTCAGAGACATCATCGCAGAACGCAGGGCAGGACACGATCGCCGCCGTCTCTACACGCCAGCGGGCCAGTCGCTCCTAGAGCTGGACGGGGAACAGCTGGGTGAACAGATAGAAGTGCTCCGCGCGATCGCTCCATGGGACGACGTCCAGGTTCGTGTCACGAAGCCAGTCACGCGCCGACGCACGAAAGGGGATCACACGGCCCAACGAACCGCCCTTGCTGAGAGGGCTGACTTCCAGGACAACGCCATCTTCACGGACGCCGCCTGGGACCCAGACACCTTCCGGGGAGCGGTCGCTGCCGTCCGGGGACAGCAGCGGGATGCGCAGGCGTTTCAATACTGCCAAGAGCAACCTGTGAGGTCACTTGAACTGCAGGCCATCCTTTATGCACTAGAGAAGTTGACTGAATGTGCAAGGACCAGCCCACTTTCTGTGCGAGGACAAACCTTCACAATTTTTACCGACTCTTTGGACGCCCTCAAAAATCTGACGAAGACACCTAGAGCCGGCACTTTGGCGCACAACGTGAAAGTCGCTTGCGCAACCCTTCACGAGCTCTACGGCGTGATGGTGCGGGTGGACTGGGTCCCGGGGCATGCGGGCAGCATAGGAAACGGCGCCGCCCATGACGCGGCGAGCGAGCTGTTACGTTTCCGCTCGTCCCCCCTTGACACAGTCCCTCAGGCTTCGCTGCTCTTTGACCCGGAGAGAGAGAAAAGACTTTATTCAAAGCGTCCTGCATGGGAGGGAGCAAATCCGGCCACGCAGGGCGCGGTGCTCCCCCGTCTTACACTACGTCTACAGTCCTATAGGCGTGTGTCGGGCCTAGATCCCGAGGCTACCGTGCCCCGGCCCCGCTCGGACTACTCGGGCTCCCTCTAGGGGTTCCCTTTCGCCTCTGCAGGGCCAGAGCTGCCTCGAGCTGCTGGACGGCCCATCTCTGGTCCTTCGGCTCCGCAGAGCCCACACACTGTCTCACACGCGGCGGGTACGCACCGTCCTCAACACTGTCACAGCCCCACATGATGTGGGCCAAGGTAGCCGTCGCCCGCGCACACATGCTGCACACCTCACTCTCGAAGAGTTCCGGGCACACGTGGCGCGCGAGCGCCGGGGTCAACACGAGGAACGCGAGCGGATGAAGGTGCAAGCCAAACGAGAACTGAGGGCGAAGGTGCCGCACAATCCCCACCCACTTCCCAAAGGGCTTCCGCGCGGTGCGGAAGTGCTAATATACAAGGCTAGGACAGGTGCTGCCCTTACGAAGATGTTCTGGCCAAGTGGCGAGCACACACTGCATCCAAAAGAGCTCGTGGCGGTGACCCACAAGTGGACATCACCGATCAGAACGAGGAGGGCGACCAGGCAGCCACTGCGACGTGCTGCACGTGCAGTACCGGTGCCTCTCCAACGTTAAGGCACCTACTGTGGGACTGCCCCGGCCTTTCGCCGCTGAGGAACAGGCACAAGGGCGCCGGCGTTACATCATTGGAAGAATGGACAACCCCGCCCCCTCACTTGGACGCCGCGAGCACGATCCTTTCTTTGTGGGAGTTCGTGCGAGCGGCAGACCTGACCGGACGACTCTGACGGCCGCCCCACTCCCTTTCCCTTCTCCCCTCTTCCCCAACTAGGCTACCAAGCCCCCGTATCGTTAATAAAGTTTCATTCATTCATTCATATTCACAGCGCCCGAAGGAGAGGAGAGCGCGGAGAGAGAGAGTACTGCACATGCGCAGCGCCGCCCACCGGCGGCTAGCAACGGAGTGAGAGCGTGCTGCGCCAACCCGCAGCTGTTTGGGAGAGAGTGTTTGCTATCGGAGAGAGGAGAGGAGGAGAGGCGCAGCTGTGCGGACAACGCCGGACAGACGCACGAAGGACAGAGGGGCGAGCATGAGATGCGTTGCATCTAAAAAAACGCGCGCCAATCCACTTTGTGAAGTTGGTTGGAAATCGAAGCTGTAAACGATACCCACAACGATTACCCATGTGGTGTCACTTGAATTCCCACACGTGGCTCTACAAGGAGTGAAACCATGATAAGTGAAATGTACTTAACCACACCCCTTATTGCTTCAAAGATATTATGCGCTAAGGTTAAATCAAAGCATGATTTATGAACGGTGGTTGGTTGAGTTGTATTGGTGAAGCACATGAGGGGAAACTTTTCTTGTAAAATTAAAGGAAACTCAAACCCGGTGTTAGGCGATCTCACTTATCCCCCTCTCTGCCGCAGCCGACGGAGGCGACGAGATCAGCGTCAGGGACGGAAAAGTGAGATGTCATGCGTTGGTGTGAGCTTCCTTTAATTTTTACTAACTCCTATCGCATGAGCAAGGCGTGCACACAGCCGCTACACGTGCCGTGGGCGGAGCGCACAGCGGCGCGAGAGGTCGCGTGCGCTATCACCTGCATTCAGCGAAATCGCTGGGGGTAAACCCACAGCTGTACTCGGTGAGTGCACCGTCTGTCTCCCCAGTCTTCTGTATCCGCGTGGGTCGTAGCTCGATTGGGCTCTCGCTCCGTTTCTCTATTCATTCCAAGTTCAAATCCTGGCGGTGCCAGTAACTTATTTTACTTGTTCGCGGGAGTTTTCTGTTGACACCAACGGTCGCGACAGAACCCTTGAGGGCAAAGGTAGAAAGCTTCGCTTTAGAAAAAAGATAGCAGCGCACCAAGCCCGCCGACGTGATGAAGTGCGAAAGCACTACATTTATAGTACTGCGGGATGAACTTTTATTTGAGTAACGGTTTTAAATGTATTAAAGTTGTTCCTGTCGGTATACTGTGGGCGCCGCCATCCTTCTCTGGCCGGGAGGAGCAGAAGCGACCACAGCGCGGGTGGGGAGTGTGCTGTAGTGCGCCGCGCAAAGTGCCCTAGCTGGCTTGCTGGCGAATGCTGCGCCTTTGGCTGAGGCAGTTTGTGAGGTTCGAATTTCGTCAGAAAAGCCGGAAGCGGAACCACGTGGGGCGCTCGCCACTATGCAGGTGCGGCAGATCACGTGCCCTATTTCTTTTCAGCTGTGCTGTCGTTCGTACTTCCGCGCTCGGTGTTCACTCGACGTTTATCTATGACCATCCTTCGGTCACGCCGCCGACGCCATCTTTTTTTTCTCGCAATGAGATACGTAAGGATTCAGCCTTAAAATGGACCTTTTTTTAGTAGCGCTCTGCGCACGAGCTACTCTCGCTCCCAGCGACCGATCCGCCATTCTTGGGGGCAAAATGTAAACAAAACGACGCCATATTCGATTAGCCAGCTGCGAACGCCGAGCCAGCTAAGTGTTGCTCCGTCTTCTGAGTCGTGAAAGCGGCCGACAGATAGGCGCTACGGCTGCCATCGAAAAACTTCTCTGCCACAAAAACCGCGCGTGGCGTCTGGGACGGCTTCCTCAACTGCGCAGGGCAGGCGGAAAAGAAGGGCGCCTGTTCTTCTATAATCCCCCCATGGCCTAACGAGATCACCCCGCGCGCGTGGGTGATCTCGGAGGCCATGATCCCCCAAAAAGGTAGAGTTCCTCTGGTAGGGATGTAGGCTCCCTAGAAAAAGGTCCATTCTGACGCAGTCTCGGCGTGGGTAGAAATGTGGCTGCACTTCTGATAGTTCTCCGTGTCTCACTGTTTGCTAAGTGTACTCCCAAACACGTGATCATGAACCCGCGACCAACCGTGTCTCACCCTTCAGAGCACGACTCGGTATTCCTCCCAGGTGCGGATGTGGCTCGCAAAGATGGCAAGCGCGGTACCTTACGCACGCCTACATGACTCCACGTGACCGGGGGGTATACACCCACAACGCGTAAGATTGGACTCACATCCACGCGGTGTACTAGTACAGGGATGACGGATGTGCACCGGCACGCCTACCCTGACGGTGGAGGACATCTTGCTGGCGAGCTGTATGCACGAGAGCAGGCGCAGCGTCACCTGACCGCGCAGCCTCGTCACCACGTCGTCCCACGAGACGTTGCTCGCCGCCGCCGCCGGTCCCGAGGGATGGCCCAGCTGCTGCCGAAGGTCGCGTACGTGCTGCACCAGGAACCTGCACGGGCAGCACGAGTTTCATTGAAGCAATCTAGCATTTCGCACCAAAGACATTATGCTAGCTGCGTCTTGCCTGCTAGCTTATGCGTGCATTATGACGAGGGGGGCGAGGCTATAAACGCTAATGCATTGGTTCACAAATGGGGGTCCGCGAGAGCATTTCAGGGGTCCGCGAATCTTCCCTCAATAGTTTTCCTCCGCCATTTATTTTTCTCGATTTTGTCAGCATTTTATAGTGATGATGATGATGATGATTCATGATTGCTATTGGTTTCCCCTTTGTAGCGGTGTGATGACGTGTCATCTTACCAAAAAGGGCTAATATACCTATGTTTTCCACCCTTGGTCCAATACTAGCGCTGTTCAGGGCAGGCACAAAAAACTTATTAGGCACAAAATACTCTTTTTTTTCCTGTTACAGGTGGTAACTGTCCTAAGCAATATTCCCCTCTCTGCTTTCATCCACCAGCATTCTAATCTTCTTTTCGTCGCCTCGACAGCCTTGAACTTAACTTCTTTGTGCTACCCTTAAATTCCAGGGCTTCTGGATGCCGAATATTTCTCTTATGTAGATTTGGATGGATACCCTCGCATTCTAACACTATGTGCCGCATAGTTTGTTTCTTTTCAGCAGACCAAGCATACACCATAATTTTGTGAATACTTCCTCACAAGGCTCTTAGTTCGCAACCAACCTGCTCTAGCCTCAAAAAGCAAAGCACTGCCCTGGGAATTATCGTAGAAATTTTCCTTTCTGATGTCCAATTTCTCCGCCCTGTACATCTCTAACGACGTTTTAGCTCCCATTTTTTCTCTCCATTTATTCGTTTCTATCTGCCTTGCCTCTTTTTTGGTTACCTTGGCTGTTTTGGATCCTCCACTGTACTTTCCGTATTACATCATTAGCCTTCCAGTCTTCCTTAACCAGTGCGTGTCCACGCTTTTCAAGTATAGGTACCTAAAAACCTTAGCTGCCCACCTACGTTGATCCATTGCTCTCAACCCCATCTCAAAACATATTTTGCTCTGCGCTTCTCGAACTTCAAACGACGCCCATCCCATATCTCCCTGCACTGCTTCGTTAGTTGTTTTTCCATGCGCGCCTAAGGCCAAACACCGTTCTCTGGTTCACTTCAAGACCAGATAGAACGTCTGATTTTAAGCAGAGTACAGCATGCGCAAATGTGAGACCCGGAACCCTTACTTCTTTCCAAATTCCTCTCACTACTTCAAATTTGTTATACCCCCACAGAGCTCTATGCTTCATTATAGCTGCGTTTAGCTTACCCTTACCCTTAAGTGCTTTCGCAATGCAAAATGGTGGCTTCGCCGAATTACGTGTACGTTTAGCTTGTCCGCGGAGCACATATTTTAACATCTTATTTTTGCACAACACGCTAGCTATGAGAAGGCAAAAAACAGACCCACAAAAGGCAGCATATAGGTGTTTAGAAGGCTTATAGATTCAAGTACAAATTGTTTGACATTATGACACCGAGCAACATACGCTCCATCATGGGGTCCTCTATCACTTTCGCAAGCCCAAAAAGGGGTCCTTGGGGCAGTCATGGCTGAGAAACACTGCGCTGATGTATTTGAATGCGAAATTTGCGACGCGTCTCTTGTGATTTAGGATCTTTGTGAAAAAGTTTCACGCTCTCTTTATTTGCGACGACTAAATTTATTGCACAGCAGACCTTCGTTATAACGAAATCGCTGCATTTGAAATCTCGCCTTGTTCGAAGTGTTTCATCTCCGGTTTGAACGAAGTATCGCATATAACGAAACCCGTTTTCTGTCCCAATGGCTTCGCTATAACGGAGGTTTACTTCATAAATATTTGTCTTCAATACTGAATACCTAAATATTTCGTTAATAGAAATTCCATTGTGCGGTAGTTGCATAATTTCCTGCGTTTTAAGCCCAATGTGAGCCTCATAGTCCCAACGGGAAATGCCGTGGCGCCTTACATAAGGGATTATTAGAGTGAGTGAGTGAGTGAGTGAGTAAGTGAGTGAGTGAGTGAGTGAGTGAGTGAGTGAGTGAGTGAGTGAGTGAGTGAGTGAGTGAGTGAGTGAGTGAGTGAGTGAGTGAGTTTACAAAGCTGAGGGTTCCATCCTAGCGACGTCTTGGGAGGAGCGTGCCTTGCGGTGCGGCGAACTGTAACGCAGCACGAAACCACCTTGCTTTTTTAAAGCGAAAGCTTTCTTTGTTGGACCGATAGAGTCCTGTCCAAAAACTAATGCGTTGCCCCATAGACCCGTTGGCCGACTGAAAAGCTCTGATAAAACCTCTGCACACACGGCGCCTGCGTGAAACCGGGCTTCCATTGTGTCAAAGCGGTTACTTGAAAATCGCGAAAAATGAACGGTTCTAGATGAGCCAATACAAGCATCAATCCTGAAAGAGTGCCAAAGTAGCATACCTTTATCTTTTAAACCACGTATCGGCATACGTTTAGATCGTTCGTAGATGAGTTTACTTAGTGCGCGAAAAATCGTCGCGTGGGTCCGTTTTTTGTTTGCGCATTTGAAGGTTTGACAATCGATTGGACAGTTTTAGCGAAGGTTTGGACGCAGTTCCGATGTTAGAAAGCTTTCGCGCTTCTTTCCAACTGTCTTTAAGAAGGGACGGCAAAGTTTTATGCTCCAGGAGTGAGCGACCTAAATGACGGTCTCTCAACGTGTTTCTGGCTCTGGGTGACGCTGTCATGGGCGGATGAGTCCGTGTAGCCATGCAGGCTATCGTGTACAACGGCCGCACGTGGGCGCGCACCTGTCCAGAAACTCGACCGCCGTGAGCTGGACAGAGATGGGCAGCTTGAGCCGGGCGCACGTCTGGAACACCAGCTCCACCGTGGTGCTCGGGGAAAGGTAGTCCTGCGGAGAGACGACACGGAGAAGGAGCTTTTAACAGCGGAGCTGTTTACGCTTGAGCTTGGTCCGGTGGCGTTAGCTAAAAAAAAAAAAAAAAGTTCCGAGGAAGAAAAACTGCGCCGCCTGCAAAGAGTGCTCCACCGAAGGTAAGGTGTTATTACAGTGAAGCCGACTTTCACGCCAGCACACGGGGCATATACGTATGCGCACCTCTTACATACCATTTTAAAGGTGCACTAAAATGCAAAAAAAAAAAAAAAAAAAGCGCAGCTTGCATTTGAAGTGCAAGGCTGGAGAAACAGCAGAGCTGGGGATCGACCTAGCTTCTTCCCCCAGGGAACCACTGTCAGTGTGGGGGACCGACCGGAACGGCCTTGTAAAATCCGGCTAAACTTGTCAGCCAAGCCAGAACATCGCAAAAACTAACGAAGTCTAGCAAAACCTAGCAAAACCAGAAGAAGCTATAGGTCGATCCTCACCTGAGCCGTTTCTCCCGCCTTGCACCACTGCGCTATTTTTTTTTTTTTTTTTTTTGTTTCGGCGGTGCTGCAAACAAGTGAAAGAAAAGCCTTCTACTGCGATATCATTATCGCCATCATGTGCTGGATGTCTACTGGAAGACGAAAGGCGCTTCCCAGTAACACATATTATCCAGTGCCTGCCGACTTCCTTTGACGTCTTTCGAATTACTCAGTCCATCCCTCCAACTGGCTTTCTGACTTGCTGTTCCCTTCCCCGTGCTCTGGCGTACCGACCCTGCTCCTTATCTACCAGTATTGGGTTCCTCTACACCGGTGTCTACTTTTGTCAATTAAATACAGCGGATGCCTATTTATTCTTTAAAATTTGCTGCCTCCTGTTTATTCGCTTGTAGGAAATACGATAGAGCGGTGGAACAAATCGCGGTTTACGTTGCCTTCACTGTGAGCCTTAGCGTGCGCAGCCCTGCTGCCGCGTGCATGCTGACAGCCGTGGACACAGTTGCCCCAGCCGGAGAGGAACAGCGGAGCCGTTGTTGCTGGCCGTAATGTGAGCGGCGTCATAAATAAAATTGGCTGTGGCTTAACTCAGTTATGCCTGGGTATGCGCAGCGAGAGGTACGGTTAATGTTATTGTTTAGTTAGGTTCTCTGAACGGTTACGACGCTTCTCGAGGCGTGCGGCTCGTTCTTCCTCCGTCTCCTCGGCTCGCTGTCTCCTCTTGGTTTCGTTCCTTCGACGAAGCCTGGCTTCTTTCAGTCTATCCGACTCACTTTCCATATCTGACGACGAATCCCACCGAGCCGCCCCTTCAATACATAGGATGCAACGCCGGCTCCTCCTGGTTGTTGCAACGCGGTTTCACCGGCTCCTCCTCTGACGTCATGCCAGATGGCGCGGCGAGCGGCGCTGCCAGTTGCGGCGGTTGCTAGGCAACCGCTCAGCTCGCGGTGCGGCCACCGGCCACAGCGAAATGACGAGAATACGGCAATTGTAGCTCTCGTTACAAAACTTGGTCATAATTGCTCCCGCCTTTTAACGCCAACGTGAGCACACGCCTCACGAGAAGCGCCCCGCGTCGTCCAGGCTTGCGCGTGGCGGTCGCAAAAAAATACCAAGAAAACAGTTCACGTGCGTCCGAGCCTCAAGAGGAAAGCACACGACAGCTCGCGCTACAAACGCCCAGTTCGCGAAGCCGGTTGCCGCCGGTTCTAGCGTGTGCTGACGCGCTCCACTTTAGGAGAAGTGTAAAAGCCTGCGGACAAAACGATCCGGGCCCGCCAGTCATGCATGAGGAAGACGACGATACAGGTAGATATGACAATGACTACTATTACCACAGTGAAAAGCTACGACGGAACATGGAGATAAACAACTTCAAACTTAATTCCATGCGTGGTTGTGTTTCCTTCAGTGCTCACATAGAAAGAAATTCTCCGGCTTCGATAGGCTTCGCCATTTTTTTTTTTGTATCAGTTTCACTTTCAATGAGTGTAAAAAAGAGGAATAATTTCTTTCGTAGCGCAAGAAAGAATGTTTCACCATGCACTTTCAGAGGGCTTCAGTTCCGGAATCGCACTTTAAGATAAAGATAGTAACTAAAATGTCAACTAAATAAGTATGCTCATTAATTAGATCCGTGACTGTATAGAAGTAACCGCGCTTCTGCAGCAGCCGACGTGTCCAATATGCTGATTTCACAATTACGAGTGCACTAATGAAAGTCGTGTTCTTTTGGGGTTTTTGTTCCAAGAAAGCTTGCAGCCCGTAAAACTGACTTCTTTCGCATATAAGCATATCGCTCTGAAAGCTGATACCGAGGCGAGCATGAACTGCAAAGAGCACGCCCCTTTGGCGCCGCAGGCGCATCCAGAATTTTACTACGAGGGAACGTACAGTCGATTTATTGTGGGTTTTTTTAACGCGGCGACTCAACACGGGCGATGAGGCGCGCTGTAGTGGAGGGCTCCGGATTAATTTCGACCACCTGGGGGTCTTTAGCGTGCGCCGAAATCTCGTACACACGGGCGTTTTATGCTTTTCGCCTCTATCAGAAAAGCGGCCGCCGCGGCCGGGAATCGAACCCGCGTCCTCGTGCTGGGAACGTACAGTCATAGACAACTGAAATGCGACCACGAAAATATGAACCAAAACAGGCAAAATTGAAAAAATACTGTTCGTTCGGTCCAATAATGGCGGAATATTGGCATATTTGTAAAGCCCAGTTTCCCAACTTTGGTTTTGTAACTAAGCCAGGCGTCATTTTGAGTTGCGTGGGGGAAAAATCGCGCACTTTGTGTTTTTATTCATATTTTCTTGTTCGCGTTTCATTTGTCCATGACTGTGCATTCAAAATTTGTTTTGAAATTCAAAATTTCTCGTTCGCTCTTTTTTGCGATTGAATCAAACAGATACTGACAAAGAAAATGCTCGCCAACCCACCCTGTGAAGGTGGTTGGAAAGCGAAGCTGTAAACGACACCAACAACGATTACCTATGCGACGTCACTTGAATACACACACGTGGCTCTAGAAAGAGTGAAACCAGAGATAAGTGAAATGCGCTTAACCACACCTTTTATTACTTCAAAGGAGATATTCCTTGCTAAAATCAGATCAATGCACGATTCATGAATGGTGGTTGGTTCAGTTGTATTGCTAAAGCGCATAAGTGGAAACTTTTTTTATGAAATGAAAGGAAGCTCAAACCCGGTGTTAGACGATATCACTTCTCCGTCTCTGCCACCACCGATGAAGGCGACGAGATCGGCGGCAGGGATGGAGAAGTGAGATGCCAAGCGTTGGTGTGAGCTTCCTTTAATTTTTACTGACTCCTAGCGCATGCGCAAGGCGCGCGCACGGCTGGTACACTCGACGTGGCGGAGCGCACAGCAGCACGAGAGGTTGCGTGACGCATTCACGTGGCATTGAGCGAGAACGCAAGGAGTAAACACGCAGATGTGCTCGGTGAGTGCACCGTCTGTCATCCCCGTCTCCGCGTGGGCTTGTAGATCAGTCGATAAGACAACGGGCTGTCGCATCGTTTCTCGATTCGTTCCAGGTTCTATTCTTGGTGGTGCCAGTAACTTCTTTGATTTGTTCGCGGGAGTTTTCTGTTGACACCAACGGTCGCGAAAGAACCTTTGGGGGGTAAAGGTAAAAAGCTTCCCTTTAAAAACTTCGTGCCAATATCCTGCGAATTTCAGGTGATTCAGCCAGCGTTGTACGGTAATTATGTGTTCATGACGTTTTCGGAAGCCTGCTTAAAAAGCAGAAATCTTGGCGTTCAAACACTATTACAATAGTAACAGACAACCCTGCTTCAATCAAAAGATCGCGCCTTTTGTATGTTACTGCATGCCTGCTTGACGACAACCGTACCGTGGTCAGTCGTTGCCACGCAGTGTGACGCAATCCTTTCAGAAAACGGAGAGGCGCACCGCAAGTCAAGGAGCGCAGGCGCCGTCTCACCAAAAACCACGCAAGAATGACTGAGCGAAAAATATACTGTGCAGGTAGGTGGCTTCGCGGCCATAAACGCGCATACGTTAGATAACCGTGGGCACCACACCGGACAGCCGAAGCAGCCGCGTCACCTGAGACGATCGCGGTTTGCTTTCTGCCAGTCATGGCCTCCAGCCGCCGGGATGAGGGGAGAAAGTTCGCTACTTTTGAAGAACAAAAGTGAATTATCTTGCTAAATCTAATGCAGTTTGTGCAAACATCTGCATGTATGCTATTTAGACACGGCAATTTATTATTATTTTACAAAATTGGTCTTCATACCTTCGCGAACCAATTGAGGTTTTTCTTTTTTTTTTTTCTTGTTGGAGTTCGGACGAGTGGACGTATCACCGTTGGGTGCCAAAAAAATTCCCGCGCCGGCAAAATTTATTTTTCTGTCATAGCGTTCCCATTCACCTTCCTTTACCTGTGCGGACTGTCATGACGTGTCAAATGCATTGTCGGTTTTCACTCACGGCTCAAGGAAAAAAAAAAAAAAAAAAACGCCTACTTATATGTTATTTTTCGTTTCTTGAGCGACGTTGAATTAGCACACGTATTGTGGCATACAAAAGTTCAAAACTGACAGTGGTCCATTGGTGTGGACGTCTCGTGTTACCGTACGTAGACACTAACACCAATAGGCCACTGTCAGTTTTGCACGTTTGTATGTTACAATACGTGTACTAATTCAGCGTCCCTTGTAGAGGAACATTATGATGCCAGTGGCTGAATTAAGCCACAGAAGAGCTCCATAAACGCATGACTGCCAAGTGCCCGACAAATGCCGCCACGTGCATGTTGTTAGTCGGCATTAATGAACTTCACGGGTAATTAGCTTTCTCGTTCTCAAGCGCGTGAGAGTGCGATATCACTGAAAATGCTCCTAAAACATTCCGTAAAAGACAACTCGGGATAATTAAGAGGACTCACCAGATACTCTTCTGGGTTGCGCACGGCTTCGTCGTTTCGCTTAGCGAGGTTGCTTAGCACGTCGTCCAGTAGCTCGGGACTGAATACTGCCCGGTCCCTCGAAAAAAGATATTCGTCATCGATGTCTGATGTCACTTTCTCGGCCATACCGTTGACTAGAGCGAAGGCGACGAATCACCACTTACTATGCGCACTTCTGCAACAGCGAAATTTTCTCCGCAAAGACGATTTGTAGCGCCTACAGCGGTCGATACTACAGGCAAAGCACGAGCGAAAAAACAATAACAAGATACGAAAATATTATATACGCGCCACGCAAAATGCAGGCGAAGTGGGCGAAGTGCGCTGAACCGTCGAGCTTCGTGTACTGTTCGTACAGAAGATCGTCTGCTCGACTTCATGTCACACCCAGCACTTTACTACTAGTAACAATGCCTTTTGTTTGCTAAGCAATAAATAACAATTTTTAATGATGTTTTTACTAGTTTTTGAAAGCACAAATGCAAAAAATAATAAATGTCAGTTGCGTCATCTCGCGTTTTCTGACCTTCCGAAAAATGTTACGGCAACATTGGGAATGGCGGCGCCGTTGCTTATTGCGTGCGCGTGCAGTATTGACGCATAGTGTGGTCACATTTTCTAGCTTTTCTTTGAATTCAGACGTTCTAGCGTCATGATATCAACATTAAGTCGGTGTCAACGCCTCCTTCTGTCAAGAACTGTGAGCCTGGCTTTGCGATCGCCTCCAAAGGTTCTTTTAAACTTTATCAGCCCAGCCGAAGTCAGCCGGCACACAGGGCGTTAACGCTTTTCAACTTTCGTTTCAGCTCCAAAGTTATGAACCTTGCTTCGCACAAAGTTGTAGGAATGTCTCGAGCGGCAGGAACCCAAAGGACAAGAAAGTGGTATGTGTTACGCAAGCTTTCAGATTTCTCACGAGCTAGTGTGTGGCCATGAACCGAGTATTTTCGTTGGCCGAGTCGATTCCTTTCACGGTGCAACTAGCGCGCGCGCGCGATGCTGCTGGCGCGGTCAGCGCGCGTGCGACTAGGGAAGCATCGAAAGGAACCGATCCTGGCAGAGTACAAATGGGAAATTAAACCCTTGGCTTCTAAGCGCAGTTTCATTGGCGGCTAATTTTGTGCAGCCGATCACATGGAAGAGCGTGAGCATCACTTTCGCAATCGGCGGCAGCCTGCTCGCATGGATGCTGTACACCAAAAAGAAAAAGCAGGAAGGTTCGTACAAGCGATCTTGTTATTTGCGTTGATTTGTAAGAAAGCGTTTGACCGTTAGTAGGATTACCGTGAAAAATTTATGAATGAAAAGGGGAAGAGAGTGCACAAAAGAGGATCAATCGGGGAAAAAAAAAGAGAGAAGCTCACGAAAAATAACAGCGTGTACATACTCGCTGCTTGCAAGCTAACGGAAATTCGCAACCGTAAGAAACATGCTTTTAACTATGAAATGTTATTTATCCATAGCTGCATATCAGCAGCTATTTAAATTTTCTCCCGTTGAAGTTGCTGGCACAGCAGCCTTTCACCAGACACTGAGGCTAACTGTTTTCTGCAATGGCAGCTTTTAGTCTGCAGGATACATTGAAAAAATGCTGGTACAACTTCAGCACCTCTACAGAACCGATACATTGTATGATTAACGTCAAGGCTTGTGCTAGTTGGTACTTCATTGAAAAAGAAGTTTACAGTGCAGAAAAAAAGAACCTCAGTGTGAAGTTAGTGCTTCTCTGTGTCACATCACTCTTTCTTCATTTGTTGTTTTTGGTTTCTGTGTTGAAAATGTTTTGTTCAAAGAGCATTGCTTGCCAAGGTGCAATCTGTTAATCATGCAGCAATCGACAGGGAGCGCAAGAGGTCGCTAGGCAAGGCAGCCATCGGCGGCACGTTCGACCTGATCGACCACAATAACGAGCCAAAATCTAGCAAGGACTTCCTGGGGAAGTGGCAGCTCATCTACTTTGGCTTCACACACTGCCCCGACATTTGTCCGGATGAGCTCGAAAAGCTGGGCAAGGTCATAAACATCATGGGTAAGACTTTGCTTTCTCCCTCCCATTTTGTGGTCTCTGGGGAACTAATACTAGTTAACCCCGCCGCTTTTCCTTTTTCTTTTTGACAATTCCCCTCCTGCTCCTCTACATTTGTCCGGACAAGCTCGAAAAGCTGGGCAAGGTCATAAATGTTAGGTTTGAGCGATACTTCGCTTGCACCCTCCCCTACTGCAGTCTCTGGGGAACTAATACTAGTTAACCCCGCCGCTTTTCTTTTTTCTTTTTTGACAATTTCCCTCCTGCTCCTCTACATTTGTCCGGACAAGCTCGAAAAGCTGGGCAAGGTCATAAATGTTAGGTTTGAGCGATACTTCGCTTGCACCCTCCCCTACTGCAGTCTCTGGGGAACTAATACTAGTTAACCCCGCCGCTTTTCTTTTTTCTTTTTTGACAATTCCCCTCCTGCTCCTCTACATTTGTCCGGACAAGCTCGAAAAGCTGGGCAAGGTCATAAATGTTAGGTTTGAGCGATACTTCGCTTGCACCCTCCCCTACTGCAGTCTCTGGGGAACTAATACTAGTTAACCCCGCCGCTTTTCTTTTTTCTTTTTGACAATTTCCCTCCTGATCCTCTCCAGCTTTAAGCACATGGCTAAGTTTAGGGCTGCTGCTTGATGTAGTACTGAGATGATTCACAGTTTAAAAGTTACAGAGGCCTGGCTTAAGAATGTCAGAGCATAGAATGTGTATGACACAACAGGGCCACCCACTTAATCCATTGAATTGTTAGTTATAATAAAGGTGTTGCTTGTTGTAGTGTGACTTCGCAGGGGGAGGGGGAATAAATGTCCCTGTGAAGCAGTTAGCCTTAGGGAAGAGTCCTTATTCCAGGACCTTTTGAGGCCGTCTGGCTTCTTGGGCTCTCTTCACCAGCCAAAACTGGGCGTCAGGGTCCGAGCTGGACAGTGCTCTGGGGAGGGGAAGGGCAGGGGGGAAGGTTGGGAGTTCATGTTTAGGAAATGTGAACAAATGGTAGCGGACATATATTTCAGTTGGAGCACAGAGTAATAAGAATTCCTATGAAGGGAACAGGTATTGCACAAAATAAACTAGCTTTTGCAGGGAAACACTCGCCCGCAATATGCTTGTGAGCTTTGTTGTGAAGTGTGCTGTAAAGGAGCCTATCATTGACAAATTCTGCAATGAACGGCATTGATAGAGAGCCCAGTAGCCCATCTAGCAGAATCCATGGTGATGTCCCTTGCATTGCCGACGTATGCCGTACTGGTGCCTGTACTTATTTCAGAAGAGACATTGTTTTCAGTTTTTGCAGTCTGTTTTAGTATGTGTAGAAGCCAGTGCTAGCTCATGTCGTATGTGCATTGCTTCCTCTTGTTCAGCCGGGACAGTGTTGTATCGAAATTCAAGGAGAAAGCAACACATCACGTATGGATGATTTGTTTGCACGATGATAAAATTTGTTTTGGAACTTGAAAAATTTTGAACTAAGTGGAACTGATGGCAGCTCTTCGAATTTGTGGGTACTATTATAGTAGCTACCCCCTTTTTTACCTGGAAGCTTTGGCCATGGTGAAAGGCCGTTTTTATTTTCTTTGTTTCATTCATAAAGCCACAAGTTGTAAGTTCTGTACACAGTTAAGGCAGGGCATTGCAATGGACTGGGGTTATGCTGAGTGAGATCAGCCTATTGGGATTAGCTGGGTGACCCTGTTGTCACTTGCCCTCGTGATCTCCTTGTTTCTCCTTTAGGTGAAGAAATGCCAGACATCCCATTCCAGCCCTTGTTCATATCGGTGGACCCTGAAAGGGACGACGTGAAAGCCGTCAAGGCCTATGTGGCAGGTAAAAATCTCCACCAGCATTGCTTCATGGTTACTTGTGTGCGCACGTGTCTTCAGCAGATGCTGCTGACATTCTGCGCAAGGTTTGAAAGCAAATGAGCAAATAATATACCCGAGATAATAACTGTGAAAGTTTCACACATTTCTGCAGTTCTTGCAAAGTCATACATTTACTGTGTCTAAGGGATGCTGAAGTGAATTCATCAGTCTTGTCTGTGAATTTATTATTTTACTATTTACGCCTTGCCTGTGAATTTATTATTTGACTATTTAGTGTGGGTCTAGAGCTTTAGCTAATTTGTAAGCAGAGACAGAAGTAAAGACACCATGCGCCAACTACCAAAATGACGTCAGATTAGTTTACAATGTGCTTTTATGCTATTTTAGACTTCACAATTTCAATTTTTATTCTATTTTATCATCACTACTGACTTTTTGCTTTTGAATACACAATGAACATGCCAGCTATGGGGTTATATTTGGCCACATGGACTTGTCAGTGTATCGTTATGGCGGACTTCAGAAAATCGTCGAGGAGGAAGGTGTGAAGAAAACAGCATTTTAAAATGCACTTTCCGTGTTAAAAACTGCGGTGCATCATCCGAGAAACTTCAGAATACAGCCGACGCACTCTTAACCCCGACCTGAGCTCGTCATGAGCAGTTGCCATTATTTTGCTTATGACGAGCTGTGCTCGTCACTGGTATTTTGCAAGGCTACAAGAGGCATTTGACGAGCCCAGCTCGTCAAACGGTGCTTTTCTATTTACAACATAGATGGAAGCACGGGTTCCACGATTGGCACTTGTATTCAATGCGAGTTTCCACACTAGATAGCGGAACGAGTGGTTTCTTTCCCGCACGGTATACAAGCATGGCCGCATCGATGCGGCGTTCTGGTGCGAAAAATCTGTCTTCTTCAGATGATGAAAGCGAGAGTGATGAGGATATCGGCTGTGTGTTTGATTCTCCAAGTAAAGAGGACAGCGATGACGTTTTTACGGACAGCGACTCCGAAGGGGAAGACAGCCGCTATGATACGATGGAAAGATCCCGTGAATGGTACCGCGTAGACCCCGAGGAGGCTGTCTGCGTAGTGCCGCGCTCTGAATGCTACCACACAGATGGTAGCCTCACCTAGCTGCAGGTGAACTATCGAGGAATAGTGCGCTATCTGCTCGGCAATTGAAACCCAGCCTTTACTTTGTGGAGGTGCAGAAATTTATTTGTGAATATATTTAATATGCCCCAGGTATAGCGTATATGGAGTGGAGAATGACCAATAAAACTTTATTATATGCCGTAAAATATTTTAAATAATATCTTTTTTTATTTTGAGCACGTTACTGCAGCATATCATCTCATTAAAAAAATTGGCCATTTTAGAACATAATTCTTTTGTTTAATGAGCCCTTAAGGGGTTAATCTGTGGAAGCAGTTAGGCTATGTTTACACTCCCTTTGGTGCTCCTTTGATGCAGAAAGAGACAGTATTCTGAGTGTGTTTCATTCGCTTGGACAGTGTTTATGTCAGGCTGTTTGAGGTTGAGGTGTGTAAAGGCGCATTAAGAGATCAAGGAAGAAGCGAGTCAGCTTCCCCACCTTGCTTCTACTTCGTGAGTGCGTTCACTCTGTGAGGGTTGCACTAAAACATACGCCTGAAGGAATTTCTTACAGTCATGGTAGGATACATGAAAGCAACTGTTTCATTAAATCCTGACAGCATTGTTAATTAACCTGAGTTAATATGAGAAAGCAATGTTGAAAGATGCCGGAGCCACCCTGTGGCAAGAATCAATAAAGAGCTGAAGTGTACTTCACGTACACTCTACGTGCCAAAATATGTTAATTGTGCCTATCTCCACCAATGCATTTCCCTTGTATCACATCCTCGGGTAGTGAGCCTGCGAACAAGAGCACCTACCTGACTTGGGTAACCAGATAAAGCCGTATTTTTGTGCAGCAACACCATTTGTTGTTTTTTTCCATTGTCAATTCATATCCATTCAGGCTACCGTGCTAGTATTGTTCGCTTGTTGCTGCACCCTTTCAGCTTGCGTCCTTTATGACCATACCGAAGTCGACAATAGGCTGTTTTATTATGAGTCTCGCACTTGCTACAGATGGCTTGATGGCACTCCCCACTATAGGAATGCGTGTGGTAAATGAATACCGGATTGCTTTTGGGAGAGTCCACGGCGAGTCCAGAGCTGACAATTGAAGAGCCCCATGGCGTTAAAGGTAGACTGATAACTGATAATAAATAACTGGTAATTGATAACTGATAATTGAAGAGCCCCAAAGAGCCTTAAAAGGACACTGAAGGCAACCAGCAAGTTGGTTTCAAAAGGTCTAACCTTCCCATAGCCATTTTAGCATTGATTCGGTGCCAAAAGATGCTTTAATCATTGAGAAATCGCTATTCAGACAATGCATTTCTCTTCCTCATTTTCCCTGGAGCAATTCTCTGATGCAAACAGCAGCTCCTGCAACTGCTGCTTGCGTCAAACTGGTAGCAAGCGAGGAAGCAGTGATGTATAGCGGTATAGAAGCAACCGAATACAACACTACCACGTACCGAGCAGGTTCATCAGTTTCACTCAAATCAGTCATGCTTTCCCGAACTCCCATGTTCTTTGCTGCTCCAAACCACTAAGCAAAATGTGGTTTGGAGCAGCAACTTCATGGGACCCGTGATCAGTATTGCACATTTTGGTGAACAAAAAGCATATTGTCCTTTTTAGCCTGCACGAAAGTTGGCATCGAATTAACCGTACGTGCATAACGCCCACATGCCTCTTGGCATAGTGGAGCTGCCTCAAGTGTGGAAGAGTGGGGCCATCCAGCGGCAGCTAGGGACGACATTGTGTATGACAGACGTTGCACACACTTGAAAATACTCACCTTAGCCAAAATAAGCGTTTTTGTGTTTTTTTAGCATAGCTAAAGCATGCAAAGGTTCGTAATAAATTTGGCTATGCCCACAGTACTGTACAAGGGGCGCACAATTATCGGGCCGGGTATTGCACTAAGTGTTGCCCCAAAACTGAAATGAACTTGGCATTTGGGGTCGCCGTGTGATCTAGCGGCTGTGCTCTTATGATATTGTTTCTAGCTTTCTTTTTGTTCTTTGACATTCAAGCCTGACACTACAAATACTTCCAGTTAAGTTTTTATAAACTTCTTAAGGCGCAATGTTAAAGTATTTGTCACCCAATTTCAACCACCTCCCACATTTTCTCTATTTTCTACATTATTTTTGAAAAGCTGCACATAAGAGTGGTGTATTTGTGTTCTCGGTAAGCTAATCTGTCGATCTAGAGCAACTTGTATTGTGCCTTCAGTGTCCCTATAATCTGCACTGTGTTGCCTTGATATGTACTTTTTTTTCTCTCTCTTCAATTTGTGCGCTCTTAGAGTTCCACCCCAGAATCCTGGGCCTCACTGGGTCCAAGGAGCAAGTTGACAAGGCGTCGCGAGCATTCAGAGTGTACTTCAGTGCGGGTCCCCGGGACGAAGTGGACGATTACATAGTGAGTGTTGCTTCTTCTGCCTTGGATGGGACTACTCGGTGGGCTCGGTTTTGGCCGCAGATTGAAGCTGCGAACACTCCCCACCACGAGTTCAAATACAACAGCACTACCAGACTACCACCGTTATAAGAGCACAACATAAGCAATGCTGACACAGCACAAATGTTTTGAAGTGTCTAACATTTGAAAGATACAAACCATACAAAGTGCCTAGTTTTTTTTTTGTCGTTCATTTGTTTCCTTTACTAGTAAAGAAAATCGACTGTTTTTGCTGACTGACCTGAGTGAAATTATTGTGATTACTACTTTGGGAGGAAGAACTTCTCAGGAGATAAGCAGCCTCAACAAAATCCACGTGAGGGTACTGCGTCATGGCTATGTACTGCTAAAATGGGTTTTATGTCTCTACAAATTTTTAGACATACTATTACACCGAAATTATGCTGCCTTTGCAACAGCTCCTTGAATCGGAGGCAGATTTAGGGGATTAAGCGTGAAGCTCATGGAGGGCATTTACCGTATTTACTCATGTAATGATCACACTTTTTTTTTTCCAAAAATATGATGCAAATTTAGGGGTGCATTCATTATGCGAGGTAAATTTTTCGCATGCAAGCAAGTTGCAGCTCAGAATTTTTACGATAGGTCTCATGAACATAATAAACATAATAAATAAAAACATAATAAAAATTCCACGGACCACCACCAACCGCATTGCAAAGTGACACAAAACGTGGAGTTTTTATGAATTGCGGAACGCACCGGAACGATTTGCTGCGAGGTGAGAAAAGGTCGACCAATAGCGGCTGCTGCTGTCACAGTGCGGGACATCAAAACAAGACACGGCTGCCGATGCAGCAAGCTGAGCGCGTTTTTTTATTTGTCTTGTGAGTACATTATGTGCATTTAGTGAGAGTTCCTTCCGCACCAACAATGAACTCATGCTTGCCGTATCGCTGATATCAGCAAGTCGGTGGCTAGAACGTAGCCGTGTCCACGTTGAAAGAGGAGGAAACAGGCAAGCACGACCATCGTCAGCTAGATTTGGCACACATACGACATATGGCCGCGTTAAATTCAAGGTGCGATCATTGCGCGGGAAAAAAAAAAAGTCGTATTTTGACGACGAACTTCAGGGGTGTGATCATTATGCGAGTAAATACGGTATACTTAAGTGAAAAATTAGCAGAAAAACTGTCACGGTGAGCCATTTTTGTCAACATTTATTAATTCCTCAGGCTTTTTTTTTTTTTTTTTTTTTGCTAACTTGCTTTGCAGACGATGCTACTGTGTTAAAATTTGGGGGTGTACGAAACTATCAAGACTCTGCTGAGCCGCTGCTTTTCACATGGCTTCGCTGACAGCTAGTTGACCTAGTTCTCAGATTCTACTCACAAATGTCAAGGCTCAAGCTTTCATTTTGTTATGAGAGAAAGGCAAAGTCCCCTTGTCTTCGACTGGGGTGTCTTGGAAGCATGAGGGGAAGGAGCGAGTGAAAACGTTTCCAAGGTTAAAAAATTTCTCCCACCTCCCCTCGCGGGAACCCCTGTGTAGATGCGACGCATAGGGGGTTCCGTTGTTGTTTCCGTTAGGTTGATTCTCCCATCGCGTGAAATGTGCCGTGAACCCCCTGCCGCGGCTATGACACAATGTGGCGCGGCTATGACGCAACACAATCCAACACAATCCACTTTAATCCAATCCAATGCCCCTTGCGAGAGTGTGTTCACTATAGGAGAGGAGAGGGGGTGAGCGGCGGAGAGCGCAGCTCGCGCGGCGAGCAGAATGGGGGAGGGGTGTGGACGGACAACAACAACGCCGTATGGAGGGACAAGGCGAGTGAATGAGATGCAGTCGCATCTAAAAGGGGTGAAGGAGTCTACTCACAATTTTATACTGATGAATAAGGTGATGTGGCATTTCAAAGATATTGCTATTAGACACTGTCATTAGACCAACTTACAAGCAGAAATACCAAGCAAGACCACCTACAGTTTTGAACGTGCTGCTCACCCGACGTCTTTTCCTCGCATTCTCTCTAGGTTGACCACACGGTCATCATGTACCTGGTGGACCCGGATGGGGAGTTTGTGGACTACTATGGCCAAAATAGGACGGCCAGGCAGATAGCTTCTGCCATTCAGCTGCAGGACGTCAAGTATAAGCGTGCCAAGAAAACTACCTGGTTTTGAACAGGCTGCCACCTACAGGTGTTCTCTGCCTTTGCGTGCGAAATAGAAGCGATAGCGTTGTAAATATATTATATAAGTCTAGAAAACGATACGCCTTTGCAAATAAAACGAACATGAATCTACTATGAGGCAATACCTGCAGTTGTTACTTCATTCTGCGTATCTGTTCATGTATGTATCCCTTCGAAAAATTAAAAATTCAGCACCATTTTACATGGTGAACTTGAGAATCGCACAAAAATGGAGGGGGGGGGGGGAGGTGGTCCCTTACCGATTTGAGGTTTAGCAAAGTTATAGTTCTATTAAAGGCGGTTATGCACACACTAATTAGCAAAGATATTCACGCAGCAATCAACTCATTCCAGGTTAAGATATGCAGCTCTATTAGCACAAATTTCTCATGGCCAGACTGTTATGAGAAATTAAGAAACACTAACGATGTGCAAGTTAAACAAAAGTTAAGAAAAACAGGACTAAATTAAACCATGTGAAATGACGCTACATTGTCATGTTTAACCAGTGTTTTACATGGATTCCTGCACACCATCGACTGATGGTTCCGCTTTATCCAAGGATACAGCAACACCACTTTGCACACTGTACGCAGGCAACAGTGGACGGAGACACCAGAACAAGGCGGCACCATGTAGTGCTAGGAATGCTTTTGCCAGAAAGAATAACGCTACTTTTTCTTTCCTGCTGGTGCAGCATTCTTTTGCTCAGGAGGCTTGACAGACCAGACTCGCTTTTCGCCCATCGTGCATCCAGCACTTTCGTGCTTAAAGGAGCCATGAGTACAAAATACAAGTTTGTGTTATTCGAAAGATTTCGTGTTTTATAAGTGCCACCAGCGCTTGCCCGGATGCGAACGATGCTTTATTCACTGAGAAATTTTAAGTTAAAATTTCGATTTTCCCGCTGAATCGTGTGCTTTTATGGTCTGCAATGACATCACAGGAACCGACGGCTCTGCAGCCGATTGGGAAGCCTCGTTTACCGTTAGTGAACTAGATGGCGCCACCATACCGTGGCAAGCCGTTTTCTGCCTTTGTTTTTGACCGTATTTAAACCTGGCTTGCTTTTGTTCAGGGAGAAAATAATCATTTCATGAAACGCAGTGCTCGCTCGACAAATATGGTCACGTAAGACACCATTGCTTGCGTCAATCGGCCACTGTCGTCTGAGACAACCCCAAAGCCCCACAATCCTGTGCAGCTAAACCAAGCATAGTGCGCTCAGTACCAACAGCAGTACGCAACGGTACTTCTATGTTTACGTGTGCTTCCGTAACTTCCACTGTTTGTCCCACCATTCTTACGGCTTTAAAAAGATTGTGCCCTAAATTTAAGCGCAAATAGCTCGTTCAGCAAGTTTATAAGCTCTGCCGAATTTGCGTTTGCTTTTGCCGCCCTCCGCCAATCGCAGAGCTGGCTGGTATGACTTCATAGGTTCCGTTGCGGGAAATGAGCTAGTGGGTCGCATGGCAATTCCCTTTTTTCCTAATCATATAGCTTATTTGAGTGAAGTTTACGTTACAAGTGGTGTCAGTATGATTCTAACGAGGCAATCTTTTGAATGAACCGAACTTGTGTTTTCTCTTCATGGCTCCTTTAAGAACACCTTAGTTGTATGGTGCTGCAAATTGTGCACAATGCCCTCTGCTTTTGCACACACACAAAAAATTCTGCAGAAATTCAGACTTGTCTTCTAATGCGTAGCATTCTCATGCCGCTTGAGTGGGAGTTTTTTACGGCCAAATTTTTTGGTTTTTCTAAATCCTGTCTGACCAATTATCTCCATTTATGCTACTATAAAAATTACATGTGAAACATTCGCGAAGTCTGCATTATTTGGGAAAATGCAGGGCGTTACACGCTTTGCCATTTTCTGTAATTCTTTTATATTTTTTTTATTTATTTAGTTTTTCAATATTTTGTCCGACCAGTTATCTCCATCCATGCTATTATAGCGATTACAGGTGGAACTTCCGCAATATCTGCATTATTTAGGAAATGCAAGGCGTTAAACGGTCCTGGCTGTGGGTTTACTCGGCAAAGAATGCTATGCATTAAAAACAATAATTGCATATTCAGTGACAGCGCAGAGTGTTAGCATACGTCAAACAGCTCAAGGCTCCTAAACTGGGGGGACCATTGCAGGTGAACGTGGGCATCCTAATTGGTGCATGGGGAGAAGACATATGCACAGGATGAGCACTTGTTTACCAAAGATGCTGAGGTTGCAGAAGGCTTCTGACACGACGGGAAGAACACTTACCCAAAACAGAAGAATAAATTATTCTGTCTTCTTCAAAAAAATCTCATGCCCTCATTTCTAGCTACAGCAGTTTAATGTCCAAGCTCTTTCGCCAACTGCATCCATCACAGCTATTGTCCCACCCTGAAGTTTCTTGGAAGTCTCGAAATGTAAGTAGCCTTTTTTTTTTTTTTTGGTAAGAACAATGGTATGCGCATTTATTAATGTGATGAACAACACACAGTCGTTTCTTTCACCCTTGGATGATGAAAGAGGAAGCGCAGAACCAACACGGTAATGGTATCACATTTATTTCGCTATCATTATATTACACGCTACTTACAGAGATAATGTACATGGGCACAGGGAGGCATGCCCGGGGTTAGTCTTGTTGCACTTTGCCCACTTGTGGGGTTGCATAATTACGTTAGGCCTAGGTAAGCAGACGTGCACTAGCTAAAGAAGTACACAGAGTCCAGCACGCTCTCCAGCTTGAAGGAACCTGGAAAGCCAAGCACACGGATAAATAAGCACGCTGTCTTGCCAACACTAATGACTGGTGAACGTCAACTGGAACTGGAAAATGTTACGTTTACTCGACACCACCTCCAGTGTAAAGAAAGGGGTGTGGCAGAGGGGAGACAAAAATGAATAACAACCTCGGAGTATCAATCATAACATACAGCTTCAGTGGGTGCAACAAAGGCACCATTGACAGTCGACTTTACCTCTGTCACATGGCAAGATTATAATGACACTTAGAGAAAATATCAATTTGCTCTAAATGTCTTTAGTTTGGTGCTACGCAAGAATACCGAATCACATTCCAAGCGAATGTTATTTAGTGGCTAAATGAGGATGGGGAGTTCATTAGCGGCCACATGAATGGCCTCGACAGCAGTGGCGCATCACTAAACAAGAAAGTTCAGTATAATAAACCAAAGAATACTGCTTCTAAAAACTGTCGGTAAACTTATATTTTCACCTTCATATTGTTTTTCAAATACAGAAAGACAAAGTACTTACAAAAAGAAATCTCACTCCCCAACCCTGATACAGATTTCTTGAGGACTTGCTCCTCTTTAATTTAAAAGAAGAATTATTTGTTTTGTTTAAAAAAAACATGCATGAAAGCATTCTAGAGGCACTTGAACAGTAATTTTGCAAGTTTGCAAGCTTGCTCATCATTATGACATTAGATTTGTCGTGTGACAGGGGTATTAATATGATAACTAGGTACAGATGCTTGGCATTTCAGCAAGCAGGTTTCAATGCACCATGCAAGGGGAACATTAAAGCTGCTCCGCAGCTCTGCTCTAGAAATCGTGGTCGCACCTTCTCAGCCACAAAGCCACTGTACTTCAATAGCAAATGAAGCTTCCTATGAACAGTTTCACCTCATCAGCGTCACGAAAAAAGAAAGAAAGAAAGAAGGACTTGCTCACCTTTCTGGGGTATCTGCGTAATCACCTTGTTAAGCTTCAGTTTCGCCAGCTCGCCCATCGTGTTGGCACCTGTAAGCTCACTGGTGGGGAGAGAGAAAAAAAAGGAGGACACTGATGATTTGAGGATGACACTGGAAGACCGAGAAGGTGCAGCTGCAGCCTTTCCTCACCTGTCCTTGTAGCTGAACGTGTCGATGAAGTGCTTCGACAGATCCTCGAGGATGGGCTCACCGTGCAGAGCCACAAACTGCTCCCTGCAGACCTGCACGAACCACAAAGACTCTGCGTCAGCTAAATGGGATGCAGCATTGTGCAAGTAGTTCACAACAAGCAGGTAAAATGAAGGAAGGTTCTTGACACCGCAAGTTTTACACAAAAATGGTCTTGGCAACGTAAAATGGCACCCCCAGAGCTTAAATCCAATCTCAGATAAGAAAATTGCATCACTTTTATGGGGTGGAGGGGATAATGCTTTCCTTTATTTTGCAAGCCAAGGAAATGACAAGTACGGGCTTCAGCAAGACCCCATGACTGACCAAAATTTAGCTGTACACTGCACTACAACGAGGGAGAGTTATAACCTACTATGTCAGCAGATTAATAATGAAATGCTAGTTAGTGGAATACATTACAGTGTTCTATCACAGTCACATAGTCACACAGAACCGATAATACTATTGTTTAAAAAAGTACACATACTTTCTATTACTTGTACACATATGTACAGTGCTTTTTAAAAGTTTCTAGGCCATGCCAAAATATAATAGGCTACAAAGAATTCTAATTACAGGCTTTTACCTGTCCATGCAAAACCACACTACTTTCTTACTGTTATAAAATAATACGAGCACACTTGAACGCTCAAATTTTGCTTCGAATTCTTTGTGGGGCAAAAGATTTTGGCGCTGCCTAGAAAATCTCATGTGGGAAAGTGCTGAGAAACCTAGGTCTCGGCTTTAATGAAAGCAAATTTTAAGTTGCAGATGCTTATTGCAGCAACATGGATCAACTCGCACTTTTTTTCAGGCACCAAGTCAGTACAAAGGGAATAAAATGTTGGTGAAGCGTCAACACACACACCTTGTTCATGATGTCCACAGTGTTTGGGTGTGTCCAAAAGCAGTCGTGGACGGACACAAACTGAATTCCTGCCCTGTTGAAGCAAACACCCATATTTAGCTTTAGACATAACACAAAAAAAAATCACGGCCAGAACACTTCACACCATTCCTTATAATTCATAGCAAGCAACTCATTTTTTGGCTACACTAGCAGGAAAACACTCAAAATTTTCAGCCGCACATGGACACTATAATACTTAGGAATACACCAATCACTGGCATTTAAAAAAGAAAAGAAAAGAATCTTAGACTTTTCGGTTGATACTTATCATGCTTTGACAACTAGACTGTAGTTGGCGCTAGTGGCCACAGACCATACTAAGTGCTGCACTGCTAACCTTGCCTATTCCGTGTGGTTCATGCGAGGTTACTTTCCTGCAGCGCTAGCAAATAACTATTCAGAAATATGCTTTCCACTGTCTCCACTGCCAACTTTTTCTTAGAATCTGCAACCTACCCTCTCCATTCGTGGTACCAGTGTAAATGATAGTGTATCACACTCCTTTTCATTTATTTCTGCCTACCAGTTTTCGTAGAAAGAATACCCTTGATGGTACTAAAAATAACCTATAGAGTAGCGATGCAATGACTGTACGGGCCAAGGGCAGGCACGAGAGATATCAGGACTGTTTGATTATCAGTCCCGTATTTGTTCAGGAATACCCGTGGGGACAAACGGTAGCGGACCACTTAGAGGTTCAAAAGTGCTCACAAAGGGAGTGGGGCTTGGTTACTCACTTTTGGCAGAAAATGGAGGTCAGCATCATGTGACTTGAGTCAAGGGAGTGGATGAAGTTTGGAGGAAAGCCGTTCTTTTGCTTCATCACGTTGGGCCTCCTGGAGGCAAACAAGCCGGAATGAGCTCTGGACTGCATGACCTTCTGGCAAGCGTTACTTTGCTGTGGTATAATAATTTAGTGCCATCAGAGGGACATCGGCCTGCTGACTTTCTGAGCAAAAGCACGAAAAAATAGCAGCCAACAACGCCACACATACAAAAATTTATACCACGGATCACAAAGTATTAAGACCATTATTTTTTTCATGAGAATTTCATTCCTGAAAAATTAAGGAATGTCTGCAGTAAAGAGAGGCAACAGAAAAATCTGTTTGTTTTGTGCTCAGAATTTGTAATTGCATTGGGAGCATTGTACAATTGGTAACATACTAAACAACAGCCTGTCTGTTGATAACCAATTAGAGGGTGATTCTTGTTTCAACGATGTTTCAACAGCATACAAGACGCCGTCACAGAACAGTAATTCAGCATATATCGCATTAAGCACATATAGCAACATAACTGCACCTACCCGCAAACAACATGAAAGCGGAAAACTTCGTCTTTTGTCAACTGATAATTTTTCACAGGCACAGTTTAACGGAGCAGAGTTGCGCAGTACTGGCAGTCGTTTGTTAAAACCAAACTTACTGATGCATTTCGAAAGCAGACCGGAACTCCGGGCTTATCCTGTCACCCTGGGAAAGCAAAGAGGGAGGGAGGAAACAAAAAATTAGTTCATTCGTCTCTCAGCTAATGGCAAACGCAACCTGCAGGAAGCAAATGCACAAAGGACAGCTTACATACTACCATAGTAAGTTAGAAACGTGGCTCTCATTGTGTACAAGGGGACACTGAAATGACAGCGAAAAATAAATTTGTAAATGCTTCCCTTGGCTACCAATGCACTCTGAATATGCATCAATATACTGCGGTAACAAAGTGCATTGATTGCGCGAGTACATACGGAAATAGTAAATTTTGCAAGTTGTGCACAAATGCTACAACCACACATTGTATGGTAGGGTAACTAGTCCAAAAGTAACTAGTGGAAGATGAAACTGACCCATTTAAAGCCCCTGCTAATAATCTACAGCCCAAGGACAATGGTTGTATGACTCTTCAGATATCATGGAGAACGAAGTTCAAACAATGTACACCTTGGGGCACTTAAGTCTGCTTATGTGCTTTGAAGTTGAAAGCCTGGCGGTATTTCCTCCATCATACAATTTTTACATTTGCAATTCATAGTTCTGTGAATTCTGTGAAGCAGGCACACAGCCTCTCAGAACTCACATTTCCTGGCCAATCCCCCAAGTTGGTATGTGCCACGAAGAAAGGAACAACAAAAACAACAACTTTTGTTCTACTGCAAGAAAATTTTGGGGATGGCCTAGTGGTAGAACATTAGGTTGCTACACTGAGGACCAAGGTTCAAATACCATTGGATCACGTTTTTTTTTTTTAAGTACTCTTTACAGCAGCGACCGTCGGAAGAAAACAATCAGACAACTCACAAAGGAGATTGGGCTCTTGAATGCTGTGGGCTTGTGGTATGGCTGGATTACAGGCAGCCCCAGTGGAGTCACCCACGAAACAGGCTGGCCGCACACATGCGATATCAGCTTGGCACAGCTGGTAAACCAGTCCTAACAACAGAAGGACATCAGAAAAAAAAAAAATCAGTTGGAAGCACCTTTTTTGTGCCCCAGTCACTTAACCCATCATGCAGGCAAACATGGAAACTAGTAAATGACGCAGCCCAAAATTAAACGATTTCAAATTGCAAAATTTATTTAGAAAAGTACAAGAGTGTATTAACATTGGGGGAATTTACAGGAGGAGGTCCCAAGGTTTCAGAACCGCAGGCGGGACCTCCTATGCTAAATGTTTTGGAGATAACAAATTGTGAGCACAATACAACCAGTATGAATTGCATACGTAATACAAACCTTATAAAACATCGTGTAAGAATGGGATATTAAAGAAAATACAACACATTGTGGAAAAAACAGCAAAATTGTAATCAATTGACAACAGAACAAACAGGGAAAGATGTCACACAAGAAAAATATTTCTAGGAGTTACTGGTGAGTAGCTAAGAAGATTTTCAATTTTCTTTTAAAGGGTTGAAGCGAGCGAACTATCTTTATTTCCAGTGGTACGTCATTCCAAAAAGAAACAGCAGAAAAAAGTAGACTAAATTTGCCATAATTAGTTCTCCCCTTCGGCAATAACAAGTTCTGACGGGAGGAAAATGTAGTGCAATTAGGGTTGGTTAACATGTGGCGAGGGAAAATGTCAAGATCTAGGAGGCTATGCAGCACTTCAAAAAACAGAACTCCAACGCTATATAAATACATCTTTGGCAAAGGTAATATATTAAGTTGAGTAAAGATAGGAAGAGATGGTGACATTTTTGGGGAAAATGTTATTATCCGCATTGCTTGATGAAGTAAGAATGATAAGATAAAGAGAGGGAATGAAGCAAAGGAAATGAAGACATCTGCCTAATTAAAATCAGTGGTGAGAAACCAGTAATCAGTTCGCCACATTAGCAACATATGTGTGCAGGGTAATGCAAAGCTTATATCTTAGAAGCGCATCTTAGAAGCAGAACTAAGTCATTCCCACTTGTGTCAGGGATCTCCAGGTTTCAAAATCGGGCATTGCCACCTCAAATCTATGCAACACGTTGTTCACTTGTTTCTTGTTTTTATTCACACTTTTTCTAAACCCTCGCGGACATTTCCTGCCTACAGTCACAGCTGAAAGACTGCTGTTGTACACCATGCACCACTGCAAGACATCAAGCCACACTCAGATTTGGCGATTCGGAGCTTAATTTCGTGACACCCCTCCAACTCACTGGGTGTAGAAAACACTGGGGCAGCCCACCTGAATCTCGCGCGTGGCGGTGAACATTTGCTGGAGCGAGAGGAAGGTCTTCTGGACCAGGTAGTGGGCAGCCGCCCAGCAGTGCTCCTGGGGAAAGTCGTCCAGGTCCTTGAGCTGCTTCATGATCTGCAGGTGGGCACCAAAGCGGGTCACCCCGTACACCACCGTCATCACCGTCTGCTTCACCACCTGCGAGCGAGCAAGGGGCCGCGTACGGCTGAGACAGGAAACACCAGCACGTCCCTGTAGTGCCATAACTCGCTTTCAATGGTGTGGTAAGCGCAACTTAGGAAAGCAAGAGCTAGGGAGGGATATTCTCTGTTTCGATGGTTCTACATTAATCTGTTGGGAATTCAGTCAGCATCGCCAAAGAGCAGTTTGTGATTGGCTCAGATGTTCAGCACTGGCCAAACACAGATATGCATACCTGCCAGGTTCGTTGGAATGGCATTAGGGAGATCTGACCTAGGGGGGTGGCAGGTGAGGGATAGAAAAACTAGTAGCAACAGAATGGAATAATTTACATGCATTTTAAATTTAGTTACAAGAGAGCAGGAACTGAGCTGTTTCGTCCAAACTACTAACAAGCTACACCACTGGTCAGTTACTCTTCGATGTGGCTGACGCCGCCTTTTTCAGGAAGTCCTGGGGATACTGTCGAGCGTGATAATGTTCGCTCCTGCAACACTTCATCAAAAGAACGCCACTGAGGGTTGTGTCAGACATGGATGCTCCGAACTGGGCGCAATTTTTCTTTACTATGCTGAACTGCCCCTCGAATTCAGCGTTTCTGTAGTACTGACCAGTTCAACTTGCCCGCATGGCCGACTATGCTTTTTAAGCTCTTCGCAAATAATGATGTCAATTGGTGTATGATTGGATTGGATTGTCAGGTAGCTCCGATGCAATGTGGCCAGACTGGGAGAAAGGTTTGGCCAAACAAGGGTGCATATTTGGGAGATTTTTGTTTCAGTCGCACGAACTACGAAAGCATCAAAATTCGGGAGTCTCCTGGACAATTAGGAAAACATGGCGGGTATGCAGATGGCTTTTGTTTGACATCAGATTCCAGAAGCTGCGAATATCCTGCCTCAACGCATACAGCTAAATGTACAGCAGACTATGCATGAAATAAAAATCTGCGCATTGTGATTAAAAGCAGCGCACAGTACAGAAAGCCAACTGATGCAAAACATGTGCAAAGAGAAAAAAAATTAATCCATATCAAGACTCGGACATCCTAAAAATTTGGGCTTTGTCTGCCACATTCAAAATCGCACTGAGACAGTGAAACAAACAAACAAACAAACAAAAAAATGCCTTACATATGCATGTGGCATATAAGAACTTGGAGACACGCTACTGCTAGGCCTAAAACTTCACAGCAGTCTCCAAAACTAATACGCATCCTGAAGTCGCCCCAACCAATCATTGCAGGCACATAAATGCGAATCGTGTTGTCAGTGTAAAGCAACACGGGCGCTCTATCAACCGGGAAAAAAAAAAAAAAAAAATCTTTCAAAATTTTGTAAGGCAACACAACCAAAAGCCAGAATAGTAAACAAGAAGCAAGAGCGCATCGAACCTTCCTTTTGATGTGTCCTTCAAGCACCTTGGCTATTGGCAAGCCACTGGCGGCATCCTTTGTCCTCTCGCGTTCCACCTGAAGAAAGAAAATACATTTTGAAACTCGAACTGCATGTTGCATCCCACAGAAACTTTTCGCATTAGTTTATTGCACATCAATAAATACAGAAGCAGAAAGTAGAAGCGTAGAGTAGTTCAACGAGTAGCACGTGTCCTTGGTGGTGCAGAAGCGTAGAGTAACTCAGTGAGCAGCATGTGTTCATGTTGCAACAAGTAACATGGTTAAATGAGGAACAAACTAGCTTTTGCATCGCTGCCACCTGTTGGGAACTGCTGGAATAGGTACTACATGAGCTTAAACGGGCCATGAGGATAAGGTATAAGCTTGGTTCATTAAAGACTTCTGTGTCTCGACAACAATGAATGACCCTAATTTAATTGAAAACTTTGAAGAAATAATGGGGATATTAACCAAAACATGAGGCAGTGGCGACTTCCCAGCCACTCTCCGGCAATTTCTCTATGATTGGTGGCTGCCGACCAAAGCCATCCCAAAGAAACATGACTGGGTCACTGTGATTGTATCACTTGAATGCTAATGTGCAATTAATTATTAAGGGGGCACATTGGTCTTTGGGACCAAAAAATTGCCCAAAAAAGCATTTTTTTAAGTATCACTTTTCTCTTAATGTGCACAGTTTGCCCTCTGAAAATTCCATACTTGGAACAGCTCCAGGTACTTATAAAAGCCATAGAGGCCCGATCTAAACAAAAAATTAATGATTTTTTCATAATTCCCCACTTTTTCTTCATGAGTAGTACCACGGTGATAGGAAATTCTTGAGAGGTACATCCCAGCATGTAGTGCAGCTAGGACGATCATTTTTTTTTGCACTGTGAAGCTGGATGTTTAAACCATCCAATAAGGGAATCAGATTTTGCATTTTGTGTTTCAGTGGTTGTTTAATTAGCATTATTTTTAATTGGTTAGCAGGAGCACTTCAAACCTAGAAGTTGTAACTGACGTAAACTTGTATTTGATTGCAAAAAAAAAAAAAAAAACTGCTTCCCACATTTCATCCTCCACAACTCTTAGTATCTATTGATGCCTTGGTGGGAATTTTTGTTGAATAGTTTTTCCCTATTGTTCTCAAGAACAATCAAGGATGATTTTTAATTAAGTTAAAAATTAATTACCTCATATCCAAACTAATTGGATATTCGAAATCAACTGAAAAAACTGGACAAGCCCGTGAAGTTTCAAACAAAATTGGTTGGAAAGCAAAAAAAAAAAGGTTTATAAGACCAGTGTGCCCCCTTATCACTGATAACTATGTTTTTTCTGCTGCCCCATACTGCGTCACCCTTGCCTATAACGCTTCACTGTAGCACCAAGTTCAAATGTTTTTCTACATTTCTTGCAATTTTTTGGTTAAAAACCAGCCTTTTGCACTGAAGTGAAGCTGAGTGAGTTACCCAAGGCTAGTTCTTTTGAAATTAACAAAAGTGTATTTTGTCTCATAAAGACAAAATACCTAGAAAAGTGTGAGCACAGTATTCTTTCATGAATACTGTGACTGCAAAAGGAAATTGTTTTCAACTTTTAAAGGAGTTGAATGAATTGTTGCTACCTGCTTAGCATTGCTAAGGAAACAGACGAGGTGACAGGTGAAGTTTCGTGTGGTCAGATGGGAATCAGCTTGAACTTAGACAAACACCACAAAGACCGGAAATACATGAAACACCACTGACTACTATGACAACACTCTCACAAAACAACGCTGACTTGTCAGTGGTGTGCCATGTACCGTATTTTCACATGTATATCCCACCACTGCATACAATCCGCGCCCCCACTTTCAGCCCGCCGGAAAAGAAAAAAAAATCCTCGCGTATTGCCCGCACATTTAATACAGGAAAGGCTGAACGAAAGCAACTGCTCAAGCAACACATCACATACTAAGTAGACAGAAAAAGCGTATATTTAGCAAGTAGAATACACTGACTGCAAGGCGTAAATTCAGCTGCTAGAGTGCGCTCGTCCTTGTTTTTTCTTCCTTGTCCTTGTATGTTTTGCGCAAGCAGTGCCATGGAAGGCTTAGTCAGTGTTACTGTGTAGGAGCTTCATGGCACATCGCGCATTGCCGTGAAGCTGCAATAAAGGAAAAAACCCGCATATTATCCGCACCCCTATTTTGCCACTGAAATTTTCACATTTTTGGTGTGGGTTATATGCGCGAAAATACGCTATTTACCGCAATACTGAAGTTACGTAGCCCCAACAAAAGGAGAGGAAAACACCACCCACCAGTGCCGCCACGCCGCTGTACACGTCCTGCGGCCTCTTGTCGGGCTGCAAGTTGACCTGGGCGGCTCCGTGTGCATCCCTGCCCAGTGCCGCGTAGTGCTGCAGGCCGTTGCACGAGCCATCCTGATGGACTGGCAGGTAGCAGATGTGTCGCGCGGGGTCCGGCGACCGCATGGCCGCCGCCACTTCTTTGCAGCAGGCCAGCGTCTGCCACGGCTCGTCCGACTGGGCCCACCACCGACGGCCCTGGGGGCACATTTTTGCGACATTCGTTAACTGTTTCAGACAGCCGAAATTGGGACTTCACATGACTGCTCCTACGTGTATCTATTGATTACGCTTCACTGTACCCACAAATGAGTTTTTTTTTTCTTTTTCCGCTGCTGTAAAAGGCTCTAAATATGCATGAACCACAATCAGGAGACCATTGATCGCTAATAACGACTCAGCAAATCCCAGATGCAAACTGAATTGGCCAGAAGCCCCATTTCGCTGCTTTGATTCATTGATTGCTTTCACATAGCATGGTGAAAAAAATTGTGTAACAACAAAAAAAAGAGTGGAAAGTTGAGTTGCCCTTGCAATAAATGCCGTCTTGTTTAAAAAGAGAGAGCAAAGTCAGAGAGCTGCGCCATTTGAGGCTCCTCACCGTCATTGGGTTGTCGGCAGAGTCGAGAATCTCTGGCATCATTTCGTTTGCAAACTTGAGCCGCTCAGACACAGGATCCCTGCAACCAACACAAGCATGCACCATTAGGGTGACCTACAATTTCTTTTATGCAATACATCAAAGGAGATATAGTAGCATCTAGTGGTACACAGGTTAGTCCTTTTCACTCCGCGTTATCTAACCAACAAAACACTTGGCCAGGAAGGATACTAATGCACAGAAAAATGAAACGTACTACAGTAAAACCTCGTCGCAAGAGACACTGTTACAAGAGACACTTGGTTATAAGAGACATTTGAATGAAGATGGTTTGGTTGGTTTTCCCATGTTTGCCATGTTAGCAACACTGCATACAAGAGACCTTGGTTACAAGAGACATGATTTCTCGGTCCCTTGAGTGTCTCTTGTAACATGTAGTAATAAACTGAGAAGAGATGTCCACCTTTGTTGTGCAAAGTAACAGCCTGAAATTAGCACACAATGGTAATAAAAGTCTGCAATTAAATACATATTCACATTGTATGCAGTCAGTTACAATGCAGCACATACAAAGTATTGCAACACTATTCAGTTATTTATTTTTTGCACAAAGAGCTCACAGTTTCATTCTCAAATTTTGCACAAACATCGAATTGTATGACCTATTCTTTACTTCAACACACACACGCACAAAAAACTCATTTTGCTTTTTTTTTTCAGCCTAGCAAAAGTAAGCTTTTATTGCCAGGGAAGCAACTGCACCATTGGTTTCCCTATCTGCATGGACTACTTACGCTTTTTTTAGCACAAAGGTAAATTGCATAGGCAATTCGGAGCAATATTTTCACTGATAAAAGGTGTGCAAACTCGTCGCGCCGAAAAAGTTAGCTTCATTCGTAGTCCTGACTTGGCATTGAAAAAGCAGTCTTGCACTAGCCGCAGCATTTCTGAGCCCCTGCAGAGTATCTGTGCAAATCAGGTCCCTCCAGGTTACCCCAAAACGCCAGGTTACTAGGAAAAAAATAAGGCCAACAATAGGTTTACCCTGCATGATGTGTGCTCCCAAATATACACAATAGTTTTTCTCGCAAGAAGCTTCATTGTGAAAGTAAATATGGTTTCCAACATTGGCACAACTAAAACGAATCATTTGGTTTCAACTTAGGTTTGATTACTGGAAATATTATACACATTCACACTACGTCTTACAGTATTCAGGGTTTATGCATTTCACCACAGCGCATTATATGCAGCAAAACTGGTATTTGGACAACCAGAACTGAATGGTTTGAATATCAATTTGACTCAAACCACTTGTTTTTTTCCTCTGACCAATTATTCCACCAGAACCATCGTTGGCTTCAAATCCAATTGAAACAAATTCATTTGCCCATGCTTTACCAAGAAATGTTTTTTCAGCAATTCGAAATTTCAACTAGCTTTGAGTCAAATTTTTTGGAAATGCCTATCTCGGCTATGTGCATTCTTATTTGATCACCAGGGTCACCCCCAACCCACACACACAGAAATAGGATTTCTTAAGCTCACCCCCTGCTTTTGAAGTTGCCACAAACACACCGCCAGGCTTGACACAATAAAAATGCAATTTCTGTCAGATGCCCTCATGAAATCAGACATTCTGAAGGACGCCACCATTAACCATGTACTACCAAATCGTGACAAAACGGAACTAACATCTCGGGCTCGGTAGATGCGGGTTTTACTTTGTATACAGGGCACAAAAAGCTGGAATAAAAAGATGAAAAGAAGGAGGCAGACCTTTTCTTAAGACCTGTCAGGTTGATGAGATGAATCTTGAGCCAGTCAAGGCCCTTTTCCCCCAGAGGTTCTCCCCTGGCAAAGAGCAGAATGCCTCGCACCACGTCGCTCCCTGCAGGAGAAAAAGAAGGCTTTCTGCCACTGCCTACCCGAAACCACCGCCACGTTACGTCAGTGGCTCTTGCTTTTTTGTGCAATCCAAAACAACTATCAAAAATACAGCTTTGCCAAGGACATGCATGGTGTGCCCTTAATATTTCACAAAATAGAATTTCCCTTCCAGCTGGAACTACAAACTCAAATCATTTTAATTAACACATGTAGCTGAACACAGGCATGAACTCACCGAGATGATTGAAATGAGGAGGGCATGGGTAAACTCTTCCTCTGAAGTCCATGTTATGTGGGAACCAAAACACCTTGTCCCTGAACTGTAAGAAGTGAATGAAAATGACACACGTCAGGAAGCGAAAGGAAGGAGAAAAAAAGGCTAAAAACCACAACTCACACACACAAATAAATGCAAGGCACTCCAAAAGCTGTAACACTTAATTAACAGCACAGCTTTACAGTGCAGCAACTATACAAAGCAATAATCCAAGCCAGAGTAAAACCCTCATAGTTCCTGCTCCCCTGGAGCTCATCCCGCACAGCAAGCACTGCAGCATGGCAAATATCCAGATGTGGTTGCTGCAATCGGCAAACACGCCAAGCCCCCATAACAATGTGCAGGAAACGATGGCGAGTTGTTACCCACGTGATTGGCAATGGACAGCTTGTAGAGGCCGTCACACCACAGGCTGTACATCTCGGCCCGTCTCCGCTTGTTCAGCATGCGTTCTCGGGCAACCTTGGCCTTCTCTGCACGGTTCATGCCCCTGGGAGCAAAGGTCAAAAAAAAGAAAAAGGCAACGTTCAAAGTGTTCACACTTGGTTCACAAGGGTGGAGGCAAAGCAATGATTCCATTGCGGTAAGCAGAAGAAGAGTTGTAGAGTGCTCATGCAAAGGTAACACATGGCGGGACAACAGTTAACGATGGTATTTTCATTCTATTTCAAAATTGGCGAAACCAGTAACAAATTTAAAGATACAGTAGACTCCAGTTAAGATAAACTCCGTTAAGATGAAATTTATGGTCAAGACGAACAACACATTTGCTCTCTTGTAATGCCCACAATGCAAAAAACCTCTGCTTAAGACGAATATATGGTAATACGGACAAATTTTCACAGTCCCTTCGAGTTCATCTTTAGGGGAGTCTACCGTATTTCTCTCTTTTTTGGCAGTGATACTGCCATAAACCACCACTAATGCCCTTTTCATGGATCACAAAAAAGGAAAAAAAAAAAGAAAAAAAAAACACAGCAAGCAAGAAAATGTATTGATCTAACTAATGTTAAACAGTCAAAGAGTATGAGGGGGTCAAGCTGGCAACAGATGAGTTGCAGCAAAAATGGATAACCAACCACGCGATTTGCCTACTAATATTACTGTAATATCAATGGAAGGACACAGTGATGATTTGCAGATCACATTTTAACTATTCTTTGGCATAAGCGATTATTTGTCACCGAAATCCAATTTAGGTCACGAGTCAGATTCGTACAGGCAAATAAACAAACAAACAAACAAACAAAAACATTTCATCATCCCAAAACGGCAATTTTTTCACTCACAGAAAGTGCAAAGTGCGAAAGTGCACTGCACAGTATTGCCATCAGCGCTCTACCTCCTCAAGTAGGGGAAAGTGTGGGAACAGCTGAGGCAATACCGTGCAGTTAGCTGCCGCCATTTCCCATAAGAAATTACTAACTGCTTTGCATTTAGTACTTTGGTGCTGGCTTTGGGCAAAATGTGTAGCAATTTTTGTCACTTTGCTCTTTAATCTGTGATCCCTGTAATATGTAACACTTTATTCACATGAAAATGTAACCATGGCTCCCAAGATGGGGACAACAATAGGCAGTCACTAACTTTGTTCCAGACTCCACCCAATTTGAAGGCACAAGTGCTTTTCAACCCTCTCATCTTGGGAAAAAGGTGCAGGTTTGGAATTGATCAAATACAATATTTTCGATATTTTCTCAACAAATGATAACCGTAAGACAAAACCCGAGAGGCGAGTGCCGGCAGAAGTCATCGCGCTACAGAAGCCACAAGACAAAGCAGTTCTTGCTCCACTCACGGCTCAAACTTGGCCGGTGCCGGGCACTCTGACGGGGGGATGGGGATGTCCAGCTCGCTGCTGCCCTTGTTGAGAAACACTTCAATCACCAGGTCAAGCACCTGCAGCAACACATGGCACAGAAACAACTCACCAGCCGGAAGCTTAAGAGCAAAGCATCAGCAGACAAACGTCAATGTTGGCGTCAGGTGATAATACATGGCTTCCACAATCATACGGCTTATCATTTCCTCTGTACTTATTTGAAAACTGCTTTATAGCTTTTCGGCAAACAATTTCAGAATAAGGTACGGCCTTGAAAACGATGCTGCCAGTCAAAGCAGGGAAAAAAAATTAAGGCAGGTGCGCTCACTCCTGGCGCCTTTGTATGTAACTGCTAAGGGGGGACGGGGGGATACAGAAAAGCTGCCCCTTATATGGTCAATTCTTGTTGAAAACCCAGGTTTTCGTCCTTGTACAGTACCAGGTTACACGAATACTACCATAAACAGTTCTCTTCATTACTACGATTACAACGCTGTCAAAAGAAACGAATGAAAAGTGTCACTCTTGTACAACACTGCATTTTCAGTGCAGAATCCAGAGTGTCCGCCTCGTGTTATACAGTGTACCGGCATTTTTTTACTCACCGGTTTGTTGATCCTCCAGGGGCAGAGGCCTAGGATGTTGAGGGAGTCAAAGGAGGGGTACAGCTGCTCTACAGGTGTCTCTTCAAGCACCAACTTTTGCTGCTGGGCAGCCTCAGGCAGCCTCACCAGAGGGGCTGCACAGCATGACAAGAAAGCGACATAGTAAAGAACCCTTCTGCAAGCAGTCTCTGCAGGCAAAGGACACTGAGGAGACAATGCCACACATAGATGGTTCTCCAGTGAAAGGAGGGAAAGTTGAACTTCTCATCTGACTGAGGACTCTTGGTACAAAACGTAGCATTTGCAAGCTCGCACGTTCTAGCTGCACAACAATGTGGAAAAAATATCAGGTAGTAACCTCTGTGATGTTCTGAATGAGATGCACAGCAATAAAAGAGCGGGTTAAGCTTCGCAGGTTGGCACGAAGCAAAACCTCTAGCTCAATTTGAAGTCCATTTTTAATTACAGATTGCGATATCTGTATACCCAACCAGATTCTGTGTTCTGGGTGGCATCTTCTCCAAAAAGTGAATCAAAGTAGAGTTCTTTCCAGACGACTAATGAGCATCGGCATTCAAACACTTTGAAACACGAACCAAAACAACTTCTAGAAAGAACTGTGTAGTTACCTACTCAGGTAATAATACCAGATGTAAAAGAAACCTCAAGTAGCATTTCACCTGTTGCAATGCTCCGAAGACATAGTAACAAAGTTTTTTCAGCAAAACAGTGATGAAACAACAATTTTGTTTGTTGCGGGCAGCTCAGCACTGAAAAAAAACCCAAACTAAAATGCGTGCTGAAAGAGCAAACGAGAAATAGGACCACTCACTCTGCGTGAGGAGAAAGATGCCGCTGTTCACGTCTGACCACGGCAGCGGGGGGCAGACCATGGGCACAAGGCCCACATCAAACGCAAGCTCCTCGAGTGCAGCCTCTCGGTACATCTTGGAGAGCAGCGGGTGAGGCTGCAAAGTTCCAAAAGAGAAGAAGCAGGAAATCAGAAAAAACATATAAATACAAGGCTCCCACCAATCCCCTGCAGAAGTACGACTGGTCATGTATATTGAAAATGCTTCCAAGAGGACGTTTTAATCTTTTATTCCTAACCTCGCTCACAACAGGAGCACAGAACAAGCAGTAAATGCTACATCCAATTAACGGCACCGCTAAAGTAACAGAAAGCGGTAGACATAATTTAGATTTGAAACAGTAGAAACATGAGGTAATCTGTTCACAGTTTAAAAACTTTTACCGATATATTTCCCTGGGTTCACATAATGGAGGGGGGATGAGGGACTATTGTTATCAAGTTCACAATTCAAATCAACAGCCATTCGAACGTCATCACATTTGAAACAGTAATGACCAACCACTGAACTGTAACTGCAGATTTCGTTTACCGTACAGCAAAAGGGTAATGTGCGGTGCAACAGAGGTAGCACCCCGGAGACATCCACTATACCTCGCAGTTCTATACTGTTAAACAGTTGCTGAAGTCTCATCCACATTTTGAACCTGATGGCCAGGATACTGCAGAGAAGCAAACAAAGAAAAAAAAAAGAAGATGCACACCTTGATTTCTTCTTTAGTCCGCACGCCGGCAGTCCTGTAGATGTTGTACAGTGCAGGCACCATTGTCCTGCAAGCGAAGCAGAACAAGCAGGAAATGAGATAAAGAAACAGTGGAGCAAAGAGCTAAGAGGGCAACATCAACACTCGCCCGGTGTAAAAATGTATGCTCCATTGAGGGTAATGCATCTTTTAGGGCTCACTTTGTAGTAGGCGATGGCCGCATAAGGTTGAGGTCGATCTTCACTTCGTGGAACATTATGTCGTACAAGAACCGTCCCACCTAGCAGTAAGCAAAAGGGAAAGTCATGTGAAATACAGTTCACCAATATTAATAACTTAATTGTTCATATTATTCATCTTTTACACACATCTTGAAAAGGTTACTGTACACAGATTTTTCAGTGTCAGACAGGCTTGATAGTAATAACGTTCACTTGCATTATCATTATTATTGTTATCAATATCATTATTATTATACTGGATCACCAAATTGCTGAGGGTATCATGGGAAAATGCAAACTACAAAAAAAAAAGACTGCATGACACCAAACTACAAAAAAAAAGACTGCATGACACCAACGCCTCAAAATTCGTTAACCTGGACGCCGGAAATGACTAGTTTGTTTCAGTTTGATCAAAGCACGCAACAAAACTTGTACGAACTGCCTTTTCACTCACCCCAAGTGTAGCATGGTACGGCCAGTGCGCTATCTCGGTATCCTGCAAGTAAAAACAATCACTTCACAGCAAGAACAACAATGTAAACTAAAGGCTGAGTGAGTAGCTTAGGCAGCATACTAACATGGCCTTCAACAGCCTGTGCAGTATGATATCAGCATCATACTTTACTCTGTTATTGCACTACTATACCTCCACAAGAAGAAAAATATTTGTAAGTGACAAAACTAACATTTCACACTTTTTTGTTTTTAATTTATTCCTGTATTTCACCGCTAGGGGAAAAAAAAAATAATTGCGTTGCACGGTCGCAATCCTACATTTGCTGAACATGCCTGACCTCGAAGTGTGTGCCATATTTCGGCATTAGACTAGAATGGGTCCCCTTACCAGCGATGGTCCCGATCTGTGCTCCGCATTCAGCCTCTGCCAGCACTCCCGAGCAGAAGTCTGGTTCCACAGCTCAGGCTGAAGGCAGTACTCGAGATATTTCTCGTACAGCGACGTTACCTGAAGCAAAGATTTCCCCACAACATTTTCCCACAAACTTGTACGAACTGCCTGAGTAGGAAGACCTAGTGCAGGAAGAAATGCTTTTGAAAATTCCAAAATAGCACTGCAAGGCCTCAGCAGTTGGAAGGCATGACTTCAGGACATGTTCTTCGTGGGGTGCCAAAAAATTTATTTATTTATTTATTTATTTATTTATTCATTCATTCATTCAAAGTACCTTACAGGCCCAGTAGGGCATTGGGTAAGGGGGCTTGTAGTGGAAATTATAACAAAATAACGGCCAAAAGTTATACAACAGCTAGTCATATATTATGTACACCTTACAAGTCAAGTAAGAAGTGCAAAAAAAGAACATCATCACAATATCACCACAACTTCAAAAGAATTTGTACAAGAAATAATAAGATCAAGTAAAGCACAATGCAAAAACTAGAAAAAGAAGTGGGGGGCATCACGCCAGTTATAACTGTAAAAAAAGATAACATGCGCTCACGGAAGCAAACGCTACCATTCCTGTTTAAATTGAAAATTGGATCTGCAAGTGATGACGGAATATTTCTGGGTTAGTCAGCGACGCGACGGTATCAGGAAGATCGTTCCACAAGCGGATAGCACGTGGCAGAGCGGATGAATTAAATGCGTTCGTGGTGCCGTAGATGAGTGGGAAGCTACGTTGATTGAATAATCTGCGTGATGTGGGAGTGGGTGTGTAATGGGGAATGTCTGGTGCTGTGAATGTATTTGTGAAAAACGCGTAGGAGAGCAATTTGCCGGCGCAGATGCAATGGTTCTAGTGAAAGATCGTGTTTTATTGTTGTTATGCTCGAGCCAAAGTCATATGACCGAGGTATAAAACGTGCAGCGCGATTTTGTACTACTTCTATTTTGTCAAATAATTTTGGTAGGGGGACCAAACGGAAGAGGTGAACTATAGCTGTGATAATAATTGAGGCACACTGCAGTAGCTCTTGCAGAAGCAATCTCTTCACTTACAAAATTATGGTTGTCACCTTAGAACGTTCTCGGCACACACAAATGTCCCTAAACCAATTAGTACTTGATGCTAAAATTTTCAATCAGGTTATGATAAGTTCCACACCAAAGCAAAGCACCGACAGCGGCATTCTCGTGCTGTGGTTAGGCATTCAAGTTACAGTCTAAAAGAGAAAAAAAGAAAAAAGACAAGAATGTTAGCCAAGACTGGCTGGACGAAAAATTGCCACAAACTTTTTTCGCCATCCAAACACTCAGCAGACGGAGGCAAGTCACAGTGCATGCCCCCGTCCTTACAACAGTGCGTTGTGCCCACCTTGGCAGCGATTCCGTTGCGTTCCTTCACTGCTGTGATGTAACGAGTCATCACTTTGACCCCGATGCCGTGGTGAAGAGTGGACATAGCCGGACTAAACGTCTCGGAAGACATGGCCAGTGCCCGTATCTCCTACACCAAAGAGAAAAAAGACACAGACAAAACATTTCAACCGCGAAATGGCTTTTAATTTCTTTTAATCTGTAAGTAAACTCTGTGAAACTTGTCAGACTTGCTGCTTTTTTCCCACTGATATCAAATATGGCATTCTTTTTTTGAGTAAGTCAATTAGTTACCAAGATAATTAGAGATAATTAGCCATGTTTGGAGGAACAAAAAACAAAACAGTGTTAGCCATAACACTGCAACCTTTATATTTTCCATTACTATGAACCCTGGTGAGTGCAATAAGAGAATCTGCTTTTTGATGCATCGCTTGGAACTAATTTTACAGCTCATTAAACTTTGGTGACACCAGTGACAAGGAACGATTTCGAATGTCCATTTAAGTTTAATGAGCTGTAAAATTAGCTCCAAGTGGTGCATCAAAAAACCGATTCTCTTATTGCATACACCAGGGTCCATAGCATTGCAAAAAACAAAGATAACAGTTTTATGGCTAACACTGCTTTGTCTATTGTTTCTCCAAAAATGGCTAATTTTCTCTAATTATCTTGGGAACTAATTCACTGACTCAAAAACTAACGGCATATTTGAAATCAGTGGAGAAAAGGCAGCAAGACTGACAAGCTTCACAGAGTTCACATAAAAATTAGAGTAAGTTGTTTTAATAAGAGCACTGTCCCCTTCTTAAAAACAAAATACCACTGCATGGCTCCAGCTGCACATGCATCTCTTGTGCTGAGAAAATGTCAAAATCAAGCAGACATTCGTCCCGAAATCGGTTAGATATGTCATGTTGTCAGAACAGAAGACCTAGAAGCTGTGTTTGCTGTGTTTGGTGTGACGATGGCCTTGGTCACCCATGTGACAGACTTAATTAATCAGTCTGCAGAACGAAGCTTTATGATCATAAAATGCCCCCAACTGCTCTGGCAGGGAAAGCAAATAATAATCACAATATATCTGAGTCCAAAGAGGTTGAGCGAGGGGTGTAAGTCACACAACAAAGACACCAACATGCCAAAATTACTCCTATAGTTTCCCTGCAGTTCTTGCAGAAGTTAGACAGAAGAAGACATGTGTACGAGATTTCGGCGCACGTTAAAGATCCCCAGGTGGTCAAAATTAATCCGGAGCCCTCCACTACGGCGCGCCTCATCGCCTGCGTTGCGTCGGCGCGTTAAACCCTACAATCAAATCAATCAATATGACAGAAGAAGATATGGCATTAGACTAAAGAAAGAAAAGAAAGGGAATATATTTATCAAAAATCTAGTGCAGCGACATCCAAGGCAACAGGCTTCAAAAGCTGCTTTCTGCTCGCTAAGATAAAAACATGCACACAGACAGCTAATGTAATTCAACCAAAAAGCAACAGCTGACCTGCAGCATGATGTTGACGTAGGCCTCAGGCTCCAAGACAGACAAGTATGGATACAAAGTCATTCCACGATTCACTGGAAAGTACAGAGTTATTGCAAAACTTGATTAGATTTAGAAATGCCATTTAAAATATACATATCCATTTCAACATAAAATATGCAAGTCACTACTGCAGGGAAAACACACAAACTGGCGGTGTTACAAAAGCAAAAGCAAGTCTGAGGTCCTAAAACACACTCAGCAATGTAGAATTCATGTTCACGTAAGCATGGGCACTGTCTACTTATTTCCCTGCAGAATAATAGTTAAAATGACGATAACGCCGATAAACGATAACGCCTGCCTTGATTGATTGATTAATCCACCTCAGCACTGTTGTTTGTTGACCTTCTGGTCAGTGAGCCTATGAGGTATAATGGCTATCACACAGTAGTGATAGCAGGAATTTTTCTGCATTCAAATAATTCCGATGGCGTTTCAGTGTTTCCCCTTCACCATGCTGCACACAAATCGAGTACAACATTAACTGGAGTAGAACCTTGTTGACATCTTTCGTGAGGGAAAACGACAAAGAGACCTGCAAAATCGGAGGCAAAAGTATTACCTCAGCATACACTGAACTAGAGGTTAAAAAAAATTAAAGCCGTTTCACTCAATGTGGAAGCTGTCGGCAGTGCACCACAGTGATTCACCATAATGGGCTGTAGCGCCATTATCTGGTCACTGCTACCACCCAATGCAATTCAAATTTCCCGCCTTCGCAGTGCTCGCGCGCCCCCTGCCTGAAACTGCACCACCGGGAGTTCTGTTTTTTTTTTTGTGCTTGCTTTTTCTACCGCACGTGCCGGCGTTGCGCTGCCACTTTTTTTCACTTGCTATCGTAAAAACCAACCCAACGAGCGTTCCTAACTAAATGAGCGCAAGTGCTGCCGGTTAATTACATACATTTAGCCTCAAATTTACCTACAGTTTTCTTTGCGCTAAACAACGGGGATATGTATGACAAGCGTCAGCGGTTCACGAGTTTCGAACACTTATGACTATATAGTAAACCACTTGGCTTTCGAAACCTCTGGGTTACGCCGCAACGACAGCCACTACAACGGAACGCCATGGGGCTCGACTTCGGTCCACCGAGGGAGCTACGACGAAAAGGCAAGCCCCTAAAGTGCTCTGCACTTAAAAGGAACCAAGCATTCAGAACCTAACTGGCGGGAAAACATATGAACAAGAACTACACCAGCAGTGCACAACTGCGCATCTGCTTGCAGAATCAAAGAACCTTTCTTTGGCCCCAGCAAACTGCAAATGTGTTGCGATATCAATGCAAGAAAAAATTGGAACAGTCAAACTGGCTGACACTTGCCCTGCAATGCTTCCTTAAAAGTTCTAGTGAAGGAAGCAAGCAAAACTTAAACCAAAAAGTACATTGCTGGAAAACCAATTTTTATAAGCTTTAGAGGTGCTGCTACGTCAGTAATACATCCTTCGGTAAAACTCCTAATTTGAAAATTACAAAAATTTTCAAGCCAGGCGTAGCATTGAACATGAAAAGGGAAGTCATCTTGATAAGAACTATCAAGATGACTATCAAGATGACTATTCTGTGACTATCACAAAGACAAAACAAGAAAGTTGGGTATCGCGGTGACGGTGGCCACATTCTGCCCCCATTGGTCAGACACCAGCAGCACTACTAGACTAAAGAAAGGAAAATTGAAGAGCGGGCAGAAGTGAAAAAAATCCGCTTACAGTAGGAGTGGTTGAACAGAGACCTGATATTCTTCGTGAAAGCATCTTTCAATCGTGTTTTCCACGCGGCCTCACACTCTTCTACTTGCTTCCTCTGTTGGGAAAGAAAACAAGAAAGCAATATCACAAAAAGATTTTCTTCTTTTTTTTTTTTTCAAAGTTTAAAAAGGCTGAGAAGAAAAATAAACCCATAGCAGCGCCAAAAATTTTAAAAGCATAACAGGAGGTAAATTTGCTTTACAATGAGTGTACAATGGGCTAAATTTCGAGTGTCACGAACATATTCTCACACTACGATAAATGCCACACATCAATGAGGTCATCTACGGTGTCATGTGTCAAGGGCAATCCCCTGAGAGGGGATGCACCACAACCCCACGGAAAGGAAACGAAGACCGGACACTTGAATTTCACACCGAAAAAAAAAATCCAATTCAGGAGCACCCGGTATGGAAAGCGGCATCAGGACCAAATATGGAATTGGAATATGCAGCCGCTCCACGAGTGTCACGACGGAACTCAACAACAGTCAGGGCCAAATATGGAAAACGTTTTGCAAAGGTGAGAGGGCCAATCCGAGAGAGCCGTGACGGAACCAAGAAGGTACATAAGGTAGGAGCCGAAGGAGAAGGGAGGAGAGGGACGGAACCAGGAGGCAGAAGGAGCATGGAAGCTTCGAGGAACGAGCCAGGGGGACGCGGCCAGGCCACCGACTATGCCTACAAGCCCGGGCAGGAGCGGGCCGACCTCACAGGTTAGTGGTGTCCTAGTCGCACCACCAACCTGCGTATTGGTAGCCCCAGCGGTGACGGTCGGGCACCTGTGGCCAGCGTCCACGCCCCGTTGACCTTCGCTTCGATGGCCCCGCAAGGCTACGCTCTGGGACCTATTCGGGTACCTCCTGCTGCAGCAGCAACCGCAAGGGTAGCCACCGAGGGGCCACGTCAGGACGTGCGGTGCCACGCAGCAATGCCGGCACCACCAGTACGAGACAACTACGGCTACAAATGCGTCGTGCTACGCAATGGGGACACCACGTCAGCGCCGACGACTGGGGTGGGCCAGTCCAACAGGGACGCACGTCGTAAGACATAATTAGAGACTCCGTGCATCAGAAATTGTAGAGACGGTACCTAGGACACGAGGAATAATTAAACGTGAGTGGATGGGGGTTTTCAGATTTGGCTGTGTGAGCGACCTTTGGTTTTAGTTTGGATTGCTTCTGTGATGCTTGTTTAGGGGGTTCACTGTAGATTGGTTGTGTGCTGTATGTGGCTAGTGCTTAGGGCTTTCCGTGTGTGTGAGTAATAAATGCGCATTTGGGTAAACCAACCAGCGGCTATCTCGCATCCATCTCTCTGACATACCACCATGACATACGGTAATAATACAGCCTCGTAAAACACTCGGACTGTGGTACTACAGTCGAAACCCGCAATAACGAAACCGCCGGGGAAAGCCAGAAAATTCACTTTTGCGGGAATTTCGTTGCCGCGAGAATGAAACATAAACGACCGAAAAATTGGCCACAAACCAAAAATTTATTTCCTGAAGTCAGTTATATTACTTTGTGAGCCTTACCTTGCAGCCAGCGTCACAGTTCAGCTCTGACTGTACAAGTGGTTCATTGCTAGTCGTCGTGCGCACCCAAGAACAACGAGATCGTGTGAAAAGCATCCAAAACATTCTGTGGGTTCACCTTCTCTGTACGTTTCTCGCCCTGGCCCTCGCCACCGAGTATGTCCGATCATGCAAGCGAAGCCCAGCTGCTTCTGTTTGCGAACTTTGCCAGACAGAGTGGCACCTCGTTGCACCAATACTGTTTAGAAAACAAAGTGAGCACCGCTTTGTTGACGTCCAGAAAGGCCACAGCCGTCACTGTTTTGTTTTTCGCACGTGCGCCATTGAGAACTCGTGGGATCCTTGCTTTTCAAAATGGTTGAGCTAGCTGCAGGCATTTCCAAACTCGTCGGCGCTATCCTCCTTGGGCCACTGACTTGGGCGATGATGGTTGCCTTATCTCGTAGCAATAAAAACCTCTACTTTTGGGCTGGCGAAGCATCTTACTGAGAGCAAACATGCCAATCGCCGCATACAAACTACAAGCACGAGCGCTGTTCAGCGGTAGTGGGCTAGCGTAGCCCAAGCCAAAGCCGCGACTTGAGCCACCATGTGTCACCCCCTGGTGGTGCCGCTGCGAGGCTGCCTCCACGGCCGCCGGCTGCACGGTCTTTTGTATTTTGTAAACAAATATGGCGGCGGCTGCCATGCAAGCGTGCTGTTGCCGAAGTTGACACACTTCGAGTCCAAAAAAATGCATTTGAGCACTTTTTGGACACAGTTAAGCTCCAATGGGAAGGTAAAATGCCGACCAAACTTGCACCAAATTTCGTTAACGCGGGATCAGTTTCCAAAAACGTTTCGTTGCCGCGAGATATAAAATACATGGGCGTCTATGGACGTTCGCCGGGGATGCGAAAATATTTCGTTGACGCAGGAATTTCGTACCCGCGCGGGGTTTGACTGTAGACGCATTAAAAAACAACTTTTCCCATATTGCTAAGACTGCTAAGACTGCACCCAGTTCCATTCCATTTGCTAAGATAATTGGCAATTGCTATTTGAAATTAACAGCGTAACGGCAGCACAGGTAGCTACACATTAGCTACACATTTTTGCTACACAAGATAGCTACACATTTTCTTTGCATACTTGTGTGATACGAGCACGATATAAATATTTTTCACTACTTCGAGGGATTTATATCACAGAGATTTTATTGCAATCAACAACCATTCCCAGAGCTATCCAGGACTGCTTGCATTCTAAAAACTCATTGTCAAAGAAGAGGATGGACAGACCACTGACCATGAGCAACACTTTCTCCGAGGGACTTGGGAGCTTGGCCACCGACTGCACAGTAACCAGGCCTTCCGTTTCCAGGCCCATCTGGACTCGGGCGCTGTCCCGCAGTTCGTCCAAGGATGGCAGGTCACCCGGTTGCTGATGCGGTACGTGCTGTCGCCAAAGAGTAGTTTCAAAGTGCAATGAAATGGATGCATTGTCGACGCTATTAGTGTCACGAGGTAAGAACAGAGTACCGTCCCTGAGGCACGCAAGTGAGCAACGGCGGCCATTTTGGTGTTTATCAGTGTTGTCAGATTGCCACTTCTGCAGACCCACCGCTAGCTTTGACGAGGTCATTTGTAAACAACACTGCCGAAGACGCAGCAACACGGCATCTTCGGACACACTTCTGCGGTTGAAATGCTGCGAAGTGCATTAGGTTTAATTCGTGTTCGGAACGACCCCAGTCGCGCGCAGCCGCAAGCAGGTGGACGAGCTGAGACTACCACAGTTGACCAACAGAAAATGCATAAACAAAAAAATGGCGACGCCCATGAACTGTTGCAATGTAAACAAACGCCACGTGATGCGAACTGACCAATGATCATGGCGGCGGCATGGAACAATAGGAGAAAAGAGTCCCGATACTCTGTTACTTTATCTAGTGACACTAGACGTTATGGAGCATCATATGTTACTTTCAACTCCTAATTATCTTGTTGAATTGTTTGTCAGAGAGGGTATTTTACAAGGGAAGCAACGTTGCAAACAAATACAAGATGTAACAGCCCTGTCTCCTTTAATGTGCCTTCGCTTAGGCCAGGAGCGTCCACCTGTTGCACCAAAACTGGTTTTTAGGAGGGCCAGATGAACGAGAATTGTGACCTGCTGAATCTATTTCTTAGCACTCCCAGGTGCGAAGAGCAAAACCCAATCCAAATTTTTGAGAGACGTGAAAACAGAAACATATTGTGACTGCCTTTATACATAGCCCAGTTATGGTTTCAGCATTGTATGGCACAAAAAGAACACCAGCAAAGATGTTCAGTGGTACCATGATGCTGAGGGTTCAATAATGCTGCAATGTGCAACAACCCACCGAACAATCTACTGAATGTAATATGTGAACATGGTTGAACACACCTATGCCCTAGTCATTCGCTTTGACAAGTAACTAGAAGACAAAGCGTATACAGCAACTCCCGTTTAGACAAACTCGAAAGGATTGTGAAAATTTGCTCGTATTATCGGAAATTTGTCTGAAGCAGATGTTTGTTAGCATTGTGCACGTCAAAAGAGAGCAAAAGTGTTGTTCGTCTTAACCACAGTGTACTCTACTTCAGCCACACACTAAGATACAACTAAACCCTAAATAGAAGGCCATATTTATCTGGTATTTTGCTGTGATGAAAATATGTATGCACAACATAAGGGCACCTGCAGATGTCTCCAAAGATATCTTAGCCATTCAGCTCTGTAATGGAGATACTTCTCCTCAGCTATTAAAAGTAGTTTAATAAACACTATGATGTTTATAGAAGTTTTTGATCAGTGGATGCTGCTGCAATTTAATTATGAGAAAACTGCCACAAAACACTACAGCAGCAAGGGATCCGATGCTAGAAGTAAATTCAATGCAAATTTAATTGCCTCTAACATTAACCCTTTCATTGTGCAATTTTTTTCTCGTAATCTTACCAACACGGACCAACCCCTCATCTCTCAAACAAATCGAAGGAAAGCTAAGTACAAATACCTCTCCAATAAGGCGAAACTTTTATTCAAGACCAGATAATGAGTGGGATTTTTTTTTTAATGCAAGTGCAGAGTGGCACCTTCCAATCACACTACGATTCAGATGACCGTAACAAGAACTGTTCAGTTTGCAAGCAATAATCAAGCCAGGAATGCATACAGAGGCCATGAAAACTGTCAGTTACATTGCCAATGTACTAAAAAAGAAAGAAGTCTTAAGCACTGTTCGTTGCTGTTTAATTTCTTAACCAGCTCAAATGTGCATAAAAAGCCAAAGCCCCTTTCTTCCGAGAAAGATGGTTAAAATGCAAAGGTTTTTCCCAAGAAACCCAAGTCAAAGTCAAAGTCCAAAATCCAAACTGCTTCGACTGTGTCAGAATGGCACAATCAGATAGACGTAGGCTTCATAATGCGAGGCCAAGATTCGATTTTGACCACGGTAAGTGTTTTTTTCTGCAGGCACTTGATGTGCCTTTGTTTATTATCGTCATCATTTTGTGAAACCAAACTATGTAAAGGTAGCTTCCCTGCAGTGCACCTTGGCACAACAGCAAATGCCATCAGTCAGACATCAAAAGTTTTGCTTTAAATTTAAAGCTCCTGAGTTTGGGTTTCCTTAATGAGTGATTAGCAATAACAGCTTTGCAGGAAACAAATAACAGCTTTGCACAGGGAGAAGTTGTGCACCTCTGGTGTCCGACTCTTGATATCCTGCAGCAGCTTGCACGCATAGTCCATCGGAAAGTTGACTGGTGGTGGCTCAAAGTTCGGCATCACCTTGTGGATCGCCTATTGAAAACACAATTCATTTTCGTTACAATAAAAGCAATAGTAGCCATTGATACTGGTTTGAACACACAAACACATACCATATTTCAGTCTTTAGTATATGTAAAGAGAAGGAGTATTAACGAGTGCACACCAAGAATAATCAACAAACTTATCAGAGCGCACAAAAATGTCCCAAGAACAAGCTGAAAAGATCGGAACACACAGGTGAGCCCTTCATGAAAAACAGGCATGCATTTGAAAAATGTGGCCTAACAAATTCGTCGTCGTTCACGCAATTAGGACGCTCAAAAAGTCAGTGTTGCAAGCTATTTCAACTCCAATATTTATCGACGTGCATATCGAGGTTGGGACAGAAAATTTTCCCAGCTCGTCTTTGGTATGGTTCTAGTTTTAGTCTAGCTGGTAAGTGTGGCAGTATGTAACAAGCAGAATGAAACTTAGTGACATTACTGGTTGAAGGTACAACAGTATGCTTCATTATTACTGAAGCATCACTTCGTGCACAAACTGTGAGATGATGTAGTTGTATAGCATTGGAAACAGGAGTTTATAAGTAGTGTTCCCTACATGTGCAACCCTAGAAGTTTGAACACAATTTTAGTGGTCGCACTTCTCTCAAATTTCTTTAGGAAGAGATAGTAAATTCCCCCCCCTTCCCCCCCCCCCCCATTCAGCATGTTCGAAAAACATAGCATGCCAACACCTTTAAAGTACAGTACAACCTTTCCTCCTATTCTTCATTCCGTATCTTGCTTAATTAATGCCTTCGGTTAACTGCTGAAAAATTATAGATGGCCAGTTACCTCTAGCACACGTTCCCGCTGATTTCCAAGGAATTTGCAGTCTGTAAACATCTGCTGGGGGAGAATGCCCTGCAAGATACAGACATAGCATCGAATAAGTGACACAGAATGAAACATTTGTCATTGTCATGCCAGTTTCCATGCATCTTATCTGCACTACCTACGCTACATTACAGTTTTTTGCCCGAAAGTATACTTCCATGTCGGCATTTTAGTGACAGGAGACAGAACCTACGACCAGAAAATGGGTCCAGTCAATGTTAGCCTTTTCAGGAACAGTTTTTGCTATTGAAAAACATCAATCATCAGCTACCAAAGAGACAATAATGACACAACTAGACCACGATCATTGAATTAACAAATGAATTGCTGCCACTAAAAGAATAAAGTGGAATCACCATGACAGCGAATAGTACATCGACATAAACCACATGTACAAACCACCAGTTGCACTAGCACACAATAAACAAGTCCCCCCACCCCATCGCCCAGTGTAAGCACTGGAGAACAACGTATTGCCTGTCCCTGCAAATGTACTTACTGCATGTGGAATAATGGCAATCACTCACAGATGTCAACGGGAACTATAATTCATAGGCTACTTTTCATTTTGTTAATAACTCCAACAAGTGACGATGCATACAGTAAGGACAAGATTTTTATACCGACAATAGACACAGCCCTAAGTCGGGTGTGATATCTGTTCAAAAAGACATGCCACCTTTTTGCATGTTCCTACACTTAGCTACAGACTAAGGAAATTGGATATCAAAAGAGGGGAAGAAAAGTTGGCAAGCCTCCAAACCCATTTTAACAATAAAGCAACACGACACTCCAAGCATTACAAAGACGTTTGCTGTGAAAATCCGTGTAAACCTTTAGCCTCTGCCGAGTTAAATAGATTCATGTGAGGTGTCCATTCCCACTCCACAACTTTTAAGTGCAGAGCACTTTAGGCGCTCGCCTTGTCGTCGTAGCTCACTCACTGGACCCAAGTAGAGCCCCATGGCGTCCCGTCGTAGCGGTGGTCGTCGCGGCGTCCCACAGAGGCTTAGAAAGCCAAGCGGCTTATATAGTCATAAGCATTTGAAACTCGTTAACCGCTGGCGCTTGTGATACATCGCCCCATTGTTTAGCACAAAGAAAACTGCAAGGTGCATTTGAGGCGAAATATACGTAATTAACCGGCAACGCCCGCATTCATTTGGTTAGGAATGCTCGGTGGGTTGGTTTTTACAATAGTAAGCGAAAAAAACTGGCAGTGCAACACCGACACATGCGGGAGGAAAAGCACAAACAGAACTCCCGCTGGCGCAGTTTCAGGCAGGGGGCGTGCGAGCACTGCAAAGGCGCGAAATTTGAAATGCGCTAGACAAAACTCCGTTGAATTAGACAGGGCGGCAAAGAGTGCAATGTCAGGTAGTAGTGTGCAGATAACGGCGCTACAGCCCATTATGGCAAATCACTGCTCTGCACTTCCGACAGTGTTCACATTGAGTGGAACGGTTTTAATTTTTTTACAAGCACGAACACTGCTTGTTAGCAGGTGCACAGACCATGGCGCAGCCACAGACAAGAGATCTTCAGTAGATAGCCCAGAACTTCCTTCATGACTCAAACATCAAGAAAAGAACGAAAAAAGCAAATTGAAGCAGCGAAATGCTCGCTCACATGTTCTTCCATCTGCTGCAACACTCCTTCGGCCGCCTCTTGTGTAAAGTTGGCCTGCAATGTGTGGCACTCCAGGAGTGCCGCAAAGGTCGCCGCATTTGGCTTCAGGTGGTCGTGCTCTATGGTGCGCATCACCTCCTGCACTCGAGAGAGCTTCCCCTGCGTGAAAAGTAGAAAACAGTGGGAAAATGTAAGATCACCTTGGAAACAGTCCAACTTCTACACTCCTTTCTACCAAGTCTCACGGCCCATGGAGGACCGTTGGACTGCAAAAGAAACAGCCACCGTACAGCGCAGTCTCCAGGGGGAGTATTCTCGTGCTTGTCCCTTTTGGAAACGTTCGTTTTGCGTCCGCTTTATTGTGACGTACTTCTATATGTAGGCGGGCTTTGGGTTGACTCTTGCACAACTGTTCTTGTAAACACATTTTAAACGACTTGACCTATTTTAAAATATATTTTATGTGTTTATTGTTCCACCAGAGAAGCAACAACAAGGAGACGAAAAATCGTCTGCTCCGAGAAGCCGTGGCTCATAGCTCCGCCGTGCTTGCATAGCGTAACATCCAGGTTTTTACTTTTAGCCAATGAGGGCTTGCTCAAGACGGACACGTCTGAAACGGACACAAAATGGACAAAACACAAGAATACCGCCCCAAATGTTCACTAAAACCAGAGCTGTACATGAGAAGATTCGTTTCATTTCACTGTGAGTTTATGACCTTGCCAGAAATGCACTGCAGCAAATAAATCTTACAGCAGTAGCTGACATAGGTACCACCAGCAATATGTGCAGATATGGATGACAAAGCAGTAAGCTACACGTGCCCACATACATGTCTCTGCAACTGACATAGACCTGCCCGTCACATGACCCCAGACCACTGCAAGGAGAATGCAAAATTACTGGCCCAAAAAACTACCGTAATGGTATACAAACCTCAAACAGCAAACCTGATGGAACCCGCAAATGATGCAAACCTCAAATAGCAGAAATGAAAAGACGGCTGGTGGCGTTTCACTCCCACAAGTGACTTTATCGGAAGCAATGATGCCACTACTTGTGAAATCACTAACTGTGACGTCAACGAGTGTAAACCTTACTGCAGCAGCTGGAGTGAAACCAGTGGATCTTGTGGCTGGAGATACAGATTGAAAGAGCAGCGAAAGCATTATTGTTCTACTATAAGCATTGAATAAATGCACGTAGATTCACAGCTTCAGCTGAGCACATAATGTGGTTGGTGTATTTTGTCACTACATTTTTTGGCGACATTGCAGAGATTATAAATCCAGCTGACCTTCTTTTTCAATGTGCTGCACGTGGACAAGGATCCATTCTTAGCTGCTTACTTGTCATATTAGTGAAGCAATAGCCAGGTATGGCCAGGGGAAGACCAAGCGTATCAAGTTACAGCACTGCATCAACAAGTAGTACAATAAGGCTGTATAAAATGAAGAAATATTTCACGTTAGTTGCCAAGCAAGAAAACTATCAGGTGAAAAACCACCAGTCAAAACTTGGAGGACGAAAGAAAATGGAATGGCCAGACACAGTTATTGGAATGGTGAGAGCAACCAACAACATACCGAAATTGCTGATGCCAGTGTACACACACACATGCATGCATAGCACCCCAGGTTGAAGATGAATTTAACTAATAGCTTTTCACACTTAAAGGCCAACTGCACTCAGAATTTCGACCTCTTGAAAACACTACTTCCCTGAAAAAAAAAGCAAGATGCAAAACACAACGGCTGAAATACACGCGTGGACGCCACAAGCAATCGGCAAAAATCTGCGATTTTGAAACCGACATTGAGGAGAGCGCGGCCATTGAAGTGACATTGCAGCCGGCAAGCGAGTGGTCGGATGGTCAGCAGCTCGAGAGCAAGCCTGCACGCAAACTCAACGCGCGCACGGGGCAGCAAATGGATGAAGCTTTCGCAGCAGAGCTCGACCAGTTCTCCAGCTGTGTGGCTGGCCAGAGGAAGGAGCCCCAGCCGGCCAGAGTGTCACAGGCACGTCATGGCTGTTTACGCGATCCACCAGCAGGTGAAGCAGCAGAGCTTTTTTGAACGCTTCTGATTGATTGAGGCGTTTCATGGAGCTCCAACTCAAGTCCAAGCGGATTTGGTCGTACGTACTACACATTAGAAATAAAACTTGCTCGAGGTGAAATTTCAGTGCAGCTGGCCTTTAATACTTTTGCTTGTCATGTGTCAGTCGTGACTTGATGACCCCTCATGCACCTCCCAATTTAAATCGGCTGGCTCCACAAACATGCAATAATATGAACACAGCCTCAGTGACGCCACTTTTTCAATGCAGTCACCATGCCGACCGCCCGATCAAAGCAGCCAGCAGTAATGGCCCTCACCTTGGCTGCATATCCCCTGATAAGGCGATTGTAGAGTCCAATGTCCACAACTCTGATCCCTTTCTTCTGCTCTTTTGTCCTGTTCCGGTGGAAGTGGACTGCGGACAACGCTTGGTCCAGCTGAAAGTAGCGTGCATTGCAACACGTTGAACACAGCCAAGACAAATCCGTAGACAATAGTGACACTGCCATACATTGGTCTTTGAAGAATTTATTGATTAGCTAAACATTGGCTCATGTGCTCCATTCCTGGTTTCCTATTCAATACACTGAGCTTGGGGCCTGCCAACTGCCTGGGGCAGCTCCTTACACCATGGAAGGTTAGATACAGGTAAGAAAGAAAGTAGACCATTTAAACGAGAGCTTTTCGATTTAGGCAGTTGTGAAACTCCACCTTAAAAAAAAGGCCTGCACCTGGACCCCCTGCTTTAGATCGGGCATACAGTGGCCATCGCACGAACTATCCAAAAAACAAACTAATTATTCAAACTGACAATTGAACGTTAAATTTTATTATAAAGGTGCATAATTCTTTATTTTTGTACTTTCCTGAGTTATTCATTGCTTCCTTAACTGCGGTTTTCGTTGCGATTGTTTCTACATCTGCGCAACTGCCTCTACCGATTGGCACTTGTGCGGGCACTCCAGCACAACACAGGTCCGACCTGAAGTACTAAATTTGCAGTAGTCGCTTGACCTAAATCCCACTATATGCCAAAACTAATCCGGTATCTGATCAAGTGGCTCTAAATAATCCTTTCAAGCTTGCATCAAGCCTTCGAAACAAATTCTTAACTCTTTTTTTTTTTTTTTGCCCCCGCAAGACCGCAGGTGGCGCGCAGCAGACGACACTGCGCAGGCGACAATGCATCTTGTTAAACACACGGACGCATTTTTTTACTACTATTGGTTCGAATGCATGTAAAACACTTGCATGATTGAACACCTTGGGTTTCTTCGGCACAAAAAATTTACTTAGGCACCCAAATACCATTTTTCACCCAGCTTATAGAGCTGCGAACTACGTTGTAGTTTATTTTGCCACCAACAGATGGCGCCACTGTACGGGGAAAATCCAAAACAGTCCGCCAATTGTGGGGCCACTTTTTGATGCATGGGGCCTATGGGAACTTTCACAACTACTATATCAAGTTTAAACCACCAAATATTTTTAAATTACATTACACTATTAAGTGATGACTCCTCCACACCAAAGTAGAATTACGTGTGCTGTTTATTTGATTAAAATAACAAAGCTTAGCCCCTCACTTTTGTCACAAGAAAAAGAAAATAGCGATAACATACTAAGCAAGAAGCTAAGGTGCCGTCGTACCTGCGCCATCATTGTGCCTTACAGAACTCTGTCCTGCCTTGAAAATAGTAAATAGTGGTGCTAAAGCTGCTTACAAATAAACAGTGCAGTGCGCGTGAAATAAGACCAGTATGGGGACACCAAAGTGCTACCAGAGTCCTTCAATGCTTTTCGGAGTCCTTCAATGAGGACTCTGGTGCTACTAAGTCTGTATTTCTTTTCATGTCTCTCGTTCTCCCAGTTATTTTAATGGGACATGGAGGAAAATTTGTGGTTAACCACATCGAGATCTACTTTTTTTTTATTTGCGATACAATGCACGTTGGCATAAAAAGATCTACTTTACCCGTAACAAGAGGAAGCGCCATGCACCGTTAGTAGCTGCCTTTCAAACTGCCACAACGGCATCACAATGCTTCTTGGCCCTATCAACCCTTAATATCTAGATTTTATGGCAAAAACTTATTTACTTCATTCTGGCACATTTGTGCCAGTTAAACACAACTGCAACCAGTCAAATTTCGCCCTCCAGACCTATGGACTTTTCAGCGCAATATTATAACCGATGCTAAAGAAAACGGTGTGAGGCAAATGGAATTTCTTTGCACACTTTCTCCTAGAAAAAATGTGCAAATTGGGCAAAAGGGCTCAGAACATGGCTTACCCATTCTATTTTTCAAATCTAACCCGGCAATTCACTCTGGCACACAACATAGCCGAGTGCAAAGACCTCAACAACCCCCCCCCCCTCCCTTTCCCCCCCAACACACCCAATCCCCAACCCCCCGAGCGATGGGGGACCTTGCTGTCCAGCCCCGCCCTGCCAACTCAGCTAGCACTGACAGCCAGGGGCCAGGAGTTGCTGGAGACATATGGGTCCCGTGAATAGGGAACCACCCCGTCTGGTGCCTGTGCGCACCATCGAATTTTCGAGCTCAGTAAAGTTGATTCTCTCTCTTTCTCGGCAATTCAAAGATGTTCATAATTCTTTTCAGGGTTTTTAACTAGACTGCACTGACATCTAAGCTGTGAGAGAAACTAGCCAGCCATGAAGGTCTCCTCCACTCACCATGTTCGCTTGAACGCAAACTTCCACGTATGCCCGCAGACTCAAGCGCAGCTGCATTTCCTGTGCCAGCTTCTCCAGGTCAGCCTTCTTGACCTTTGCCACCTTCTCCTGCTGCTTGGCGTTGAGCCGCACCGCCGCCGCTGCCGCCGCTTTCTTCTTGGACGCCGGCAGGCTTACGGACTTTGTTGTGGAGCCCTCCTCCAGCGGCTCGTGCCGGTCGTCTTCCATCAGCTCGGCATGGAAATGTTCGGCCTCGACAGCGTGCGGTGAGAAAGGAAGAGACGAGGACGCCAGCGCCAGGTCGTCGTGAAAGGTCAACAGGTCTTCCTCTTCCGCCGTCCACCGGGTCTGATCCGGCACTGCGGGTGTGTTCGGAGTTTCAGCAACATTGGCCTGCAGAGGGAGTGCACCGTGCTGTAGGGGCTTGAACAATACACGAGAGATGCGCAGGAGAAAGAAGTTTGCAAGAGCAGATGCTTGGGCGACTTGGTAATACATTGCATTGACGGTAAGCGTAAACTAACACGGGGACAAGAGAAGAAAACAAAAACATAGACGAGGCGAAGCGCTACTATAAAATGAAATTTTATTTTGAAACAACACCGTTTATATACACTAACGTGGTGTTCCTGTAACACAACGAAGATATCAGGTAGCCTTAAAAACTATACATTGTCACTTGGAACACTCAGCCATTTTACACCTACTCACCACGAGCTGCCAGACAGCGCAGTTCTCTTGGTGAACGTGACACAGAGGGAACACTGATGCAGTCGTCACCTAATCTAAGATTTTCCGCGGCTTCTATAATTTTTTGGGTAGTCTGCTCTCTGTTTCATAGCGCCTCGTCTCGTCTATGTTTTTCTTTTCTTCTCTTGTCCCCGTGTTAGTTTGAGCTCCCTGCCAATGAAAAAAGATCGTTTAAAGGGGACATGAAGGCAAAATATAACTGTGTTCAGTTTGAAAGAACTGGCCTTTTGTAACTCACTCGGCTCCATTCTAGCCACATAAGGCATTTTTTATAACCGAAAAGAAAAATGCAAGAAATAGTTTTAAAATTTCAAACTTTGCACTACGGTGATGCAATATGGGCAGGAGTGACATAGTAATATGGGCCAGTAGTAAGAACATAGCCATCAGTGTTACGGTGCACTAGAAGAGAAAGGTGTGTCGTTCGGAGCCAATTAGGGGGGCCCTTTTTGCGATGAAAATTCCTGCTGAGGAACCCCTGTTGTAAGCAGCGCCCCTGGTGGCCGCTCCTTACCAGTTGGTTTTAGAAGCTTTGTTTGTTAAATTAATCCTCATCTATCACCCTAAATAGTCTTCTTTCATTTTTTATGATATAAAGCCTTATAAAACCCATTAAATAACTGTTCAATTTGATTTAAAATCTTATAGGTGGCGCTGGCTGCAACAGGAGTTCTCTGGGGAAGTGCTGCGCTCCGTACAATTTTTTTTCATCGCAAAAAGGAACCTCGCTCTCCATTGGTTTTCCCCCGCACAACACACCTTACCTTCTAGTAAACTGTATCAGTGTGTTAGCTGCATGCTAGCATTGAAGAGATACGATAAAACGGAACTGGGGGCTCATCTACAATTGTCCAGCCATGCCTCTTGGCGGTGGCAACTAGATTCTGTGACGACGCAGAGATGTCACCAGAAAGTGGCTGGGGGTCACTACTACTTTATCTGTTCTCCTTAATATCCACGTTACTTGTTTCAAGTTCAAGATAAAATTGGTATCACTGTTATCGGGACAAATCAGTCTTTTTAATGAATCAAGCTTAACGTTTGTTGTTCTGGTCCATTTAAGAGAACAGATGGAACTGCACTGACCTAATGCGAGCTGCGGCAACTTGACACCCAAAGCGAGAATAAAATTTGAATTTTTTACGCAAAGTATGATAGCTCGTACTGCTTGTACTTATAATTATGCTAGCGCTAAAGTGGCTGAATGCCTGGCCCAAACAAGGTCACAAATGTCTTGCCCTGCTGGTGCATTAAAAAATGATCAAAGATATAAAGTTCAGAAATCAAAACGGCAAGCTGAAACGCAATCACTGCCGTGTGGACGAAGATGGGGAGGCCAGTATAGATCACACATGCAGCAAATAGGGATCCTAGTAAGAAAAAGCAACAGATAAGAAGTGTGGTTCTACGGCTTCACAATGTCCAAGTAGTTTTAGTTCCAACAGTATTTGCACGCATGGTTGAGGAGGACACTACCTAGTATCTTTCAAGTAACGCCACTACCCACATGTTTGCACCTATTTTTAAAGCAAAGCTTTACTACTTTCGTCCAGCGGGTTCGCGGAGGATGCGCAAGTTAACCTTTTGATCAGAGACACACCCCCGGCAACACACCCCTCGAAGCACATCACCTAATTCGCCGGGCCCGCTTTCGGCGGTGCGCACAAGGCCTCGTTTTCAGTCGTTCCGGTAGCGGCCGATCAGCTGATCGGACCTGACCACCCCGCAGCCTCCCATGCATGTGCCGCTGGGTCGTCTCGGACTACGTGACTCGCCTCGCGCCCGGCAAAAAGGAACGGCACGTTCGCCATGAATGAACGCCACGTTCACCACATTTGCCCCGGCGAACACTGCCGGGCCTCCTCCTGTTAGCGTTGCACGGGACTGAACGGCTTTGAGGCGTGGTCAGTAATACAGCTACATCAAAGGTTAACCAAGCAAAACCAAGACTCAACCAGACTAAGCCAAGCTTTTGCTTTGCATATCCAAAGTTAGCTGAGCTAAGCCGCAGCCATTTTTTACTCTCATCACACAACTATTTCGATACGGATAAGTCACTCACACAGGTCTTTAGATTAGGCCCGTCACTGTTGCAGGAACATTTTTCGCACGTGATGCTGTATCCCGCGCAGCTGCCTGGCAAGGATATCACGTTGCACGTCGATGGAATGGTCAGAATGACCTCCCTTCTGTGAAATGTGTTTCCATTTGCGTGCTGGCCCACACCTTCCAGCTGCATTCTGTGAGCTTCAAGTACTGCAATAAAAGACGCATATGAACGTACAGTCAATCCATTTAACCAAGGGTAGTCCATACGTAGTCTTTCCGACGGTAACCGAAACTGCGCGTGAAAGCACACCAGAAGCGAAGTTGATTGCTTCCGCAATGTACGCACGCATTGATTATCAAATAACAATTTTCTCGGTTTTGCAAGCGCCAGGAGTATCAACACATTAAAAACACTATTTAAGGTATTGTCTCTTCATAATCGTACCTTTCATCAGCTCTTTGTATTGGTTTTTCCTCCGCTTGCTGACTTTGGTAGCTCTCTTCTTCGGCTTGAGCGACGGTTCCACGCTTGTTGCGAAACACATTGCTTGGCTCCTTCCTTCGTAGGCGGCAGCAAGACGACAAGAACGAAACGATCGCTTTAAAACACACGCTGAGAATTTGTCACCTACACAGGTAGAGAAATCTTACGATCGCGCACTACGAACGAGTCAAACTGCTCGCTCAATGAATGAACGCCCGACGACTCACCAGTTGTGTCTCGATGTAAGAGTCCGCCCGCGGGAGCATCGCAGCGTGTGTTACCTTGAGTATGGCTTCTCGAACGAAGTGTCCACAGAAGTCTTCGCATCGAACGCAGATGATCGCAAGCTTGTGTGCACTGTCTAAAAGCTGAGTTATACATTACAACGGATGTGCGAAGGTTGTTGCTAAGAGCACATTTTTACTTTCCGAAGGGCGCAGCCATTTTGACGCGCTGGCGATGTCGATGGCCCTAATCTGGTAAAATGGGCTCCAGTGCCTCGTGCCAGCACCTGAATCACCAAAAGGCATGCAGTTTGAGGTACTTTCTTGACAATGGTTTTTTTTTTGTGATGAACGGGAAAGCATCATGCCTGTCTGTGACACCGAACGCATAGTTCGCGCATGGAGAGGCCTCAAGAAACGCACCTCGATCGGTGAACCTCACTGCTGCGCGTGCACTTGAGTTATCTTGGAGCTACAAAGAATGGGAACTGCGTTGTCCACCAGCGTTCTAAGGGGTCTTAGCAGAGTTGGGCTCCCCCTGCTCAGCAAAAACTCCCGAAGTGTCGAGCGTGAGCAGCAAATGTTCAGAGGGGTAAAAGAGCCCAGCCCGGTTGGTTTGTTCCAGGCTTTGTAGAATTAGCGTCACAACTCTCGCAATTCATCTGCTCGTGTATGACTCCGGCAACGTAACCACAGACCTACATTGTCGCTGATAGCTGCAGTGAAGGCAGCTGCGACGGCAAAACATCAGCGTTTAGCCTTTGAAGATTGTGCATAGCATATCGTGAAAGTTGAGAGTTTGGCTCAGAATAAGTTGGTGGTGGCGAAGATTCAGAAGGCGGCAACTGAGACATCACTTTCTTGGGTGCAGGGATTTTACACCCCCCCCCCCACCCAGAAGGATTTCAACACCCCCCAAAAAGACTCCACAACCAGGAGCACCCACCTATAGGGATTTTTCTATACACCCCCAGCAGCCCTCCAGTAGCCCCCAGAAGAATTTCAACCCCCCGCCCCCCCAAATCGAAATTCTGGATAAACCCCTGCTTGAGCGTGAGCGATATTCGAAAGGGCATTCGATGCTGCGGTTCCAGTTTTGAGCATTTTCTGAAGTCCCGTTAGTGCAGCACGAACATCCAAAACGTCGTTGGAGCCAGCAGAGCAGAAATGCGCAGCGTTCCAAAAAGCGACTCTATCGGATCGCTGTTGATCAACTTCAAAGTTGCTAGTCAGCACGAACATGAAGTTCTCGGTTTTCAGGAGGTACCTTATGCAGAAAACACTGGAGTAGGTGGTGATTAAAAATGCCTCATATGTCTCCTTCGTGAAGAACTCGCCTGGATTGCCACACTTCTTTTGATGTCTTTCAGGTACATAGGCATGGTAGGCTCGAGCCGCTCAAGCCCGTCACCCGTCATCGTTAGCATCGTCGTAAGGCCGAACATCGGGGAACTTTTGGCGCAGATGCTGGATTGTATTGCTCGTGTCCAGAACTATGAACCAGCGATAAAAGTTCCTTAATTATGTGGTGTGACCTGCAGTTGCAAACGACGTGCTGCATCATGTGTGTCCGGCTTGTTCTCTTAAGAGTTCCAAGGCGGTCACCGCCGGAGACAGAACTTGGATGGCACTTGCCACGGTCATCTTTTCGATATTATTCGGGTAGACGTGCTTTCGGCTGAGATGACGGACCGGTTTCTGCCAGGTTCTTCTGCACGTAATACGTATTCTTGGGTAAGATGACGAAATTTCTCCCTTCGGTCCTATGTCATGAGCTAAAAACTGAGAGCGTACATTCTTCAGCACATGGCTGCGGGGTCAAAACTTAGGAACAGAGGTCTGTTAGTGTCGCACGGGTGTTCTACTTTGAACATTAGAGTGCCCTTGCCCAGCATCTTCATGGCATTTACGTTGACTCGGTGGTTGTTGGTGACAAGTCGTACAATGCGGAAAGCACAAGATTCTTTTTTATCATCCTAGACCAGACAACGCACATACATCCTAGGTAAGTGCTAGGAATGTGCCACCTGGGAGTTTGGGAACTCCCAGGGGCATCCCACTTAAGTTCCAAAAACACTCCAAGTGATACAAAAAAAAAGACCTTTCTGGGATGTCCCAGATTAGGACTTAGCTAGGAGGTCTAACATCCCATGTAGAATAAAGAAAGAAAATTTTTGGGATGCTCCAAAAAGGTGCTTGTAGGTCCATAGAAGACCTCGCAGCTTACATGAACAAAGTGTGGGACAACGGCCGTCTTCCTCCTACGTGGAAAAGCGCTCTTATTATATTTATTCTCAAACCCGGAAAGCAACTGAAGCTTGAGAACCTTAGGCCAATTTCTTTGACCTCGTGTTTGGGAAAACTGCTCGAACACGTAGTGTTGAACCGCCTGCATCGGTACATGGAAGAACACCAACTCTTCCCCCACACAATGGTGGGCTTCCGGCCATCACTATCAACGCAAGACGTCATGCTCCAGTTACAGCATCAAATCATCGATAACTCCGCTGTATCCCCACTAGACACTCGAGCAATCTTGGCCTTATATCTCACCAAAGCTTTTGACTGCGTACAACATAGCACTATTATCCACAACTTGAGCGACCTCCACGTGGGCAAGAAGGCCTATAACTATATCGCGGGTTTCTTAGCGCAACGAACCGCACAACTAACCGTACCAGGCCTCCAGTCGGATCCTATACGCTTGGACAGCCGCGGAACACCACAGGGATCGGTCTTATCGCCCTTTCTTTTCAATGTGGCAATGATTAAGCTACCTGTTTTACTGCGACAAATTCCGGATGTAAGTCACAGCATTTATGCTGATGACATCACGATTTGGACCGTAGGAGGAAGCGATGGGGATATACAAGAACGCCTGCAAGCAGCCGCTGACACGGTTCAAGAATACGGGACCCAAAGAGGCCTCGCACGTTCACCACAAAAATCGGAAGCCCTCTTCTACAATCCAGCTAGGCCCGGCAGGAGACAAAGACATGACCCCAACATAGAAATCCTGCTGCAGGACAGCCCAATACCCAGAACTGAATGTATACGAATTCTAAGGCTTAGAATACATGAGACAGGAACCAACACGGTTACCATACAGGCCCTGCACAACGCAGCTACACAATTAAATTGGCAGACTCATCGCCCGGATAGCCAATAAACACCATGGCCTCAAGGAACATAATCTCCTTCGGTTAGTTCAAGCCTTTAGCATCAGCGAAATAACTTACGTTACTCCGTACCTGAAACTCAAGAAAGCAGAGATAGAGAAAATAGACCGAATTATTCGCAAAGCCACCAAGGCGGCAGTAGGCATTCCAATGGCTGCCTCCACAGAAAAATTACTGGAGATGGGCATTCACAACACGTTGGAGGAACTTATAGAGGCACAACGCATTGCCCAATACAAAAGGCTGGCGGGGACCCCAACTGGGCGGGCCATTCTGGAGTCGCTACACATACCTTTCGCGGACCACAAGTGAACCAAAAAACGTCATTGAAGCAGACCTACGAGACAAAATAAGTGTGGCCCCACTGCCTAGAAACATGCATCTGGAGTACCATCAAGACCGACCGCTTGCCCGTGCGAAGGCGCTCCTCAAGCAGCACAGTTCAAACCGAGCGGTATGCTTCGTCGACACGGCGGACTACCCTGGCCAACGTTCGATAATGGCCGTGCTGGTAGATCAGCAGGAAAATGCAACCTCATCTTGTTCAATCCCTACGTCCAACCCAGAAACGGGTGAAGAGGGGGCCATAGCTCTTGCAATTACGGGCACGCAAGCTACTACCATCATCTCGGATTTCAAGGCCGCCCTGCGCAACTATGCGCGCGGTATGATATCTCCACCACAACCGCCAAAATCCTTACGAACAGCGCGACCCCAGTTTGTTTCAAGGCCCATCCGCCAGCTCACTCGTCTCTTCCGGGGAACGAGATGGCACATGAAGCAGCCCTAGGATACACGAACCAGGCTGACTTCGAATCCGACAACGTGCCCTCTGTGATGGGGGGAGGGACAGACTGGCAACTTACCGAGAGGTTATTCAACACTATAGGCTGAGCCGACTGAAACTTCCTGCTGCCCACACTGCGCTAAACAAATGGCAAACAGTTGCTTGGCGCAGGTTGCAGTCAAATACTTTCCCCCACCCCGCCCTGAGTCACCGCAGCTATCCGGACGCAGCTATCCGGACGCAAGTGGCGCAACATTGCAGCAGCCACACTACAACATACGGTCTGGCAATGCCCAAATAAACCACAGGCATTTGAACAAGTAATACATATAAGAAGTAGTGAGCAGTGGGAGGCCGCATTGCTCAGCTCTCTTCCCGAGATACAAGCTGCTGTCATCCATCCAACTGGCAGAGGACGCCGCCAGGGAGCATGGGTTCCTGACCGCCGTCTGATGGGACGAAGATACCGGACATTTCAATACGGTGCATCCGTCTTAAAAGGGATGACAATAAAGTCTGTTCTCTCTCTCTCTTTGTGAAAAACCCTGCAAAAACATTTTATTTGCCGAATTTCGTACAAAGCAGCCTTCAGTGCAACCCTAAATGTACACAACAGACTTCTAATACCACAAATAAAAGTTCCTCGTAGCTTCATGCAGGACTTATGCTTCTGTATCTGGCAATAAATTCCAATAGCTGAAGCAGAAGTGAACTTTCACATGAAAAAAAAAAAATCAAAAGGTAGCACAAGTTATGTACAGAACGACAAGAATTGTCTCTTTTACACCAGAAATTATTCATGCATCTGAGTAATTAATTTACAAATAGGGGCAGCCTAAGTTCTATGAGAGTTATGGCATGAAGAATGAAATCTGAAAGTGCTGTCCTTTTTGAAATAACAAAAGGTGAAACATATTTCACAACACAGGAAAAGCAGGTTAGTGCATTAAGGTGGCAGTCACACTCCCTCAAAGTGCGCGGCCACTTTTGGATAATGCGGGGCTGCCGTGGGACATTACTTTGCGCCACACACATAGAAACCATTTGAAAGGCCAGCTCATCTAGATCTGAGTGATATAAAATATTTTTTTATATCTATTGCATGAGAAATAAAACTGAAAATAATTAATGTTGTAAACTCAAATTTTGGTTCGCGTGTACCTACATTCCAAAAGAATTATGTAACTATTCAACGTAAAGGAAGGACGTTTGCTGTGTGTATAGAATACATGCCAATTGGCCCCATGATGACAGAATATTATTTCAGCCAAATCGGTTTTCATCTGTTTGCTAAATAAAGGCAAAGAAAAGCTACAACAGAATAAAACTGATTAATAGGTAACACTATACACGGCTTGGAGCAGAAGAATGACAGTTTTCACGTGTTGGATGTACGATTTTTTTTCCTACTTTTAAAAATTTGGGCGCCTTTTGTTACCCTTTTTACGTATTGAGGTCTAAATGTGGAAATATAAATTACTTATGTGTTAGCGTTGAAAATGCGGGACCATGTATGGATATTTAACCTTGGCCTTAAACAATTTCGAGTAAATGCAGCCAAAGTTTAACGCCAAGAAAATAAGCCTATAGCCAACGTGTATAAAAACTACCATTGCTCCGAACTGAGCCATGTAAACATCTGGTAGGGAATTTTCCTTTTTAGACTTTTTTTTTAGTAGAAAGATTAAGAAACTTTGAAACCAATTTATTTCCGTCACGTAGTCAGCAATTGGTATGTCTTATGAATGCAGAGCAAACTCTCCAATTCCTGTTTAATTTTTTTGCTATAACTCTTCTAAAAGGCAGAGGAAAGTGAAGCAAATTAAGATTTTTCGAGTTTGAAATTGGGATTTGTCACTCATGCAATAAGATGAAAAAAAAAAACGGCCGCGTGTCTGCTCCTTTCTTCGTAAATGTCGACAAAAGACGATAGTCTTTGTCGACATTTGCCAAGTAAATGCCTCCCTTCGCTTTCCCGCTCACCTCTCATGCTGTTACTCTCTCGTCTCGTTTTTCCCAAGATAACACGCTAGAGGTTTGCTCAAGTCAATTCAAATTTACCGCGTTCCACTGCTCCAAGTCGGGTGCTTCGATGCCAGCGCTGCCGTACGGCGGAGACACGCGTGAATCGAGGCGCCCTGCTACAACGTTTATAGAACCGCGTTGCCCTACTCCACGAGCGTTCCAAACGGAATGTGGAACCTATCTAGTGGAACATTTTGTTGCTGTTGTCGTTTGATTTTTTAAAAATGCCGCCAGGTAGCGTGGGCAACAGCAGGCAACGGTTTTCTGCAGTTGATGTAGTATTTTATTTGCCATTGCAAAAACCAAGCATCTGTAATTTTTTAAATAAAGGAACACTGCAAATATCACTCGTGTATTGATTTTCTGCCTTATATTTCCGTAATGTCTTGTTCTTGTTCAACAATGTTGGAAAGTATTAACATTAACACCGGAGTTAGACGTTTAGATTTGGTTGTGAGTATATAAAACTATTGTGCAGTTTGTGTTTCACTTTGACCGGGTGGCTGAATCGAGTCACAAACAGACAGACAGACAGACAGACAGACCAAAATTTCTGCGTTTAAGTAGCCCAAGAAAGACTACCGTCCCTAATAAAACTTGCGGTAGAACTCTCACTATACTGCGGCAGCCCATTGCCCTGAGGAGATTCCGGGTTCTGTTATGCAGACATTTGTTGTGTGATAGAAATGTTGCTATTCGGATTTGTGAATAATCACTTCAATTCTACTTCCTCTACATGACCTTTGTATTTCGTGATTGCTCAAAGATTTCACGTGTTTAAATAGAAATGATACAGTAAATAATTTTCAGTCAATAAAATGGAGGTTTCAGATTTTGAAGTAGTTCTTGTATCCGTGCTACACGAACGTTGTGAAGGCCTTTCAGTCTAATGTCATTTGACTCAAGTGACACCTTTGAGCTGCAACACGACGTTTTTCAAATGCCTTTGGTTGAAATGCCATTTGAGACGAAGGAGCACCACCACCGACCATTGAGGTTCTCAAAGGCCTTTGAAACACAAACGTCGTACTCTCGGGCGCAGTTTCTACATGAGTGCACGATCTTTTCTAATTTTCCGCTTGTTATTGTTTCCTATTACTCGCTCTTCGATTACAATAGGGCAACTTGTTGCTCTCAACACCGGCGGTGCGAAAAACGAAGGAAAAAAAGAACTGGCTGTTAGTGCATGTCTTGTGCGCGCTTGTAGATTGTTATGTACCCAATTTCACACCCAGAACGGGGGTGCGAAGATAGAATTGGCCTTCCGAGAACCGCCTGAGGAGGCTTCGGGAGTCCGTATTCACAAAAGTAACTCAGGTGTAACTTTTGCCTCCCGATTTATGCTGAAACAAAATGCTGAAAAAATAAAACAAAATTTATGCTGAAAGGGCGCCTTGTCGCGACGTCATCGGCCCGAAAAGTAGCCTTTAAGGCAGAACAAGGTGACGCACAAAATTGAATTGGTCTTATTTTTGAGTAAAAAACATTTTTTTTTTGCTACTATTGTTACTGCGTGCATGGATATGGAAAAAAATTCGTACAATGGTCTTGCTACTTCGGAAAGACAAGTTGCTTTTTCGGGGTGTGACATTATTTTAAAGCCCGGGTTGGTATTATTTTAGGAAAGAGAAAGCGAATAAATATTTATTTATCAAGCAGAGGCTGAAGTTGGGGGCTTCCCCACATAGAAGGCAGCCCTGGGATTATTTGGCTTCGATTTAAATCTTCTTGCTCCCGTGTTGCAAACAAAAAAAAACAGAAGAAAAACTGTATTACGGCAACCCGTGGCTACAGCTGTCGCGCATATTTCTAAGCAGGGCTGTTTGTTAAAGAAAAGAAAGACAGAAATGCTAAAATAACTGGCATGTGTTGAAAGCTTTAAATAGAAATAGAAGAGACCGAGAGAGAGAGAGAGAGAGAGAGAGAGAGAGAGAGAGAGAGAGAGAGAGAGAGAGAGAGAGAGAGAGAGAGAAAATAACTTTTATTTCTGGCGAGGCTCAGTCCTAGCGAGTGTCCCTTAGGTGGGGAAGGCGCGCCAGGTAATCTTGAGCCCTAGTGGGGTTCAAGAGCTGTAGCTCGGGTGAGGAGCTCCCGGTCACCTCCAGCCAGGTAGTGGGAGGGTTGGGTAAGCGGAGAGGGGGTAAAAAGGGGCATTCCCAAATGGCGTGTGGCATGGTATCTCGAGCGCCACATGCCGGGCAGTTTGGGCGGGGATATAATGTGGGATAGATGTGGTGGAGGACGTGTCTGGTGGGGAGGGAATGGGTTTGTAATTGTCGCCATAATCTGTCTAGGGGTGGAGGGAGAGACGTGGGAGGGGGAGTTAGTTCTAGCCGCTGTAGGCGGTATTGTGTGGTAAGGTCATTAAGGGTAAGCAAGGGTTCACGGGAGTTTCGTGCGCCGTGCTGCGAGACGTCTACTTCTGGGGGATGCCCTTTGAAGTACAGGAGAAAGCCTAATGTTCGTATTACCCGCCGCGGTGGCTCAGCGGCTAAGGCGTTGCGCTGCTGAGCACAAGGTCGCGGGTTCGATTCCCGGCCGCGGCGGCCGCTTTTCTGACGGAGGCGAAAAGCAAAAACGCCCGTGTGTACGAGATTTCGGCGCACGATAAAGATCCCCAGGTGGTCAAAATTAATCCGGAGCCCTCCACTACGGCGCACCTCATCGCCTGCGTTGCGTCGGCGCGTTAAACCCTACAATCAATCTAATGTTCGTATTAGGCTAACTAACCTGATCTACCTTGACAAACTTCACACGGCCTACAACATTACTTGAGGTGGTTGTACTCAAATTGCCAGCACGGTCACTCCATGACAAACGTCCCAGCCGTAACGTCGACCATCACGGATTTCTTCCGTAAAAAAAATTTGACTCATCCTTGCGCGGCCCACAATTCTCCTTCAAAGTATTTTTGTCCAAAAAATTTTTTTTTGTAGCCGCCTTTTTATCTCCGGGTTAAAGCAAAGTTAGGTCTATCAAAAAATAAAAAATCACTTCTTTTTTTAATCGCCACCATTTTTTCGTTGAGGCCCTGGACTGCCCTATGCCGCATTTTAAGATTTTTTTTTTTTGCTGTCGCTACGCCATTCATAAAATACACGCTGATGCGCATTTTCAAACTATTTTAGCGAATACAAGCACACTCTGCCACCCAATAAAGCTTTTTTTTCTTCTAAATTAGACCATTGCGAACAATTTGTAAAAATATATTGACACTGAGAAAGGGAGAGATGTGCGAGCAAACATTTGTCAAATTTGGAAAAATCTCCTTTCCGGCCCATATTCACCCCTAAATTGCGCGATGTTGTGCTCGTTGTAAAAATATCAAATACAAATTATTCCCTACTACAAATATTCGCACTTTATTTCGGCAAAGTTTACTCAGAACAGTTTTTGCTTTAGCAGAGATTTTTTTCTTTTTTGTTTGCTTTTGAGTTTGTACACCGACAATTCGCCACGTTGTTTCGCAGAGCGTCTTCTCTGCACGGCATGCGCCTGGCTTCATCAAAAATGCGCGAGTCAGCGCCTTCGCGCTGCAAGAATACCTTTAATTCCCTGCAATGGTATTTCGTAGCGTCAATGCGGGAATAGGGGATGGGTGGTGGTGAAAACATTTATTGAACTCATTTGTTAGCCGAAGAGCGGCCTCGATGAGTGGGGTCCTCAGTCCAGGACTCTAATGGCGGACGCCATCCGGTGGGCCCGCTCGATCAGCCGTTGCTGGTCTTGCGGGCAGTGCTGGACAGAGCAGCTTCCCAAGAGGAGAGGGTGAGGGTGCGTGTAGGGGTGAGCCCGTCTGGTGGACGCGGACACTCCCATACAGAGTGGTAGAGCGGGGGAGTGGGGCTCTGGCAAGCCGGGCAGTTGCTTGCGTATCGGGTGGAAAAGAAGAGGTGTTTGTGGTGTAAGTTTGGGAACGTGTGTGACTGGAGCTGTCGCCATGACGTGGTGTCGGCGCGGAATAGGGAGTGGTGGGGTGGAAGTAGTGTTTTTTCTTTGTGTGCGGTAGTAGGCCGCGAGTGTGAGTGAATAGTTGAGAGGTTCGTGGGATGGGATGATGGAAGCCGATGTCTTGGAGTCACCCTGGATCTGTCTGTCCACTTCCTCTGACGCCAGGTGGGTCATTTCTCGGGCGCGCACGTGTGCGTGCTCATTTCCAGGAAGGGAGGCATGCCTAGGGGTACAGACGATACGAATGAAGGGAGGCTTGGATGGATTGGAGTGTCGAAGAATGTTGTTTGCTTGGATGGAGAGGATTACAGAAGAGTATGCATGGCAGGTGGCTTGCGAGTCTGTTATAACTGACCAGGTATCGTCGTCGTCAGCTTCCGCGGGTCGGGCGGTGGTGATGTGGGACACAGTATGGCTGCTTCCTCGGCCCCCCTGATGGAATCGGTGCGTATAGAGCAAGTTGTTTATACGTGTTGGTGCGAAAAATTCAAGGAGCTAGTGGAAGTGCGCCCGTTCTACGAGTACGTGTGTACTAACAGATGGCTGGACATCACACCCGCATTCAAAGCATCACATTATGTTATGCGTGGCATCCCTTATGTATGCCGAACATTATAAAGCAAACAGCGGCCGGGTCATCGAGTCGACCGGATTTATTTGCATGCGTTAGCCGGAATCACATGCGTCAGCGGGAAGTGGGCCACTCAGCCATGGCGGCTGGAGTCGCTCCACGCATTACTTCGGGGAAGTACAGCATGCTCCGGGGCATTATAAAGTTTCCCTTTGCAGTCACCCTTCCCATTTTTTTAAAGACAATAGTCTTTCTTGGGCTACTTAAACGCAGAAATTTTGGTCTGTCTGTCTGTCTGAGACTCAATTCAGCCACCCGGCCAAAGTTAAACAGTAGCTGTGAAATAGTCTTATATACCCCACAGCCGAATCTGAACGTGTAAGTCCGATGCAAGTGTTCATACTTGTCAACATTGTTGAACAAGAGCGAGACACTATGCAAATATAAGGCAGAAAATCAATACATAATTGATATTTGCAGTGTTCTTTTATTTAAAAAAATATGGATGCTTGGTTTTTGCGACAGCAAATGAAATACTACATGGACACGCACTACATGGGCAACGGCAAAAACAGTAGGGTGATGATGATGATGATGAGGCCCTCCCTTTGTATCGGGACGTCGATTGTCACCAACCGACTTGCCTGTGTTATTCTACTTGTTTGCCCTACCCTTAACTAACCTAATGGGTTGTCCCCCCTCCCCCGCTTTTAAACCCCCATCGCTCCCCCCCCCCCCCTCCTTCCTGCACTTGCACCCATGTTTAGCCCCCCCCCAACCCCCTTCTGTTATAACTTCTAATTCGCTATATTACTCATCATACGTCCCACTCTCTTCCCTACTTTTCTTCCACCACCACACCAGCCGCCTCTTCGTCACCTCTACGGCCCTGAAGTTGAGGCTCCCCCTTACACCAAATCCCAAAGCTTCCGCAACGTCGCTTCACCATCGCCTTGTCGCGGTCGTATCTCTGTGCAGTCTACACTTGTCGCGGTCGTATCTCTGTGCAGTCTACAGTTTCCCGATCCCTGCCGCAGCATACACAAGTTTCGTCCTGTTGCCTGTAGTTAGCCGTGCATGCTATGCCCGTGTTCTCAGACACCCCACCCGGGCTTTAAAAAGCAATGTATTGCCTCGCGTATTGCCATAGAAACCTTCCTTCCTGATTTATAGTTTCTCTGCTCTGTAAATCTCCAGGGGTTTTTTTCCCTTCCATTCTCTGCACCAAATCCGTCGTCTCTGCTCCTTCTACCTGCTTTTTAACTGTTGTATATACCCCACCTTCCCCTACCGAATTTCCGTACCGCTTGGTCAGCTGTCTGGTCCTCCGTCTCCACCGCGTGTCCATGCTCCTCATATGCAGGTACATAAACACTCTCGCAGCCCATTTTTACTCCTCCATGTCATGCAGTCTCTCCTCAAACTTTATCTTGCTCTGCGCCTCCTTTGTCTCAAAGGAGGATAAGCCCATATCCCCCTGTACCACTTCATTCGTAGTTTTGTTATGGGCCCCTAGGGCCAGCCTACCTACCGCTCTCTGATTTACCTCCAAGCCCGCTTGGATATCTGGTTTCATGCACAGAACCGAATTTCCGAAAGACAATCCTGGTACCTGCTGTTTCCCGCGCTGCCTGGCGGCATTTAAAAAATCAAACGACAACAGCAACGAAAGGTTCCACTTGATAGGTTCCACGTCCCGCTTGGAACGCTCGTGAAAACGGGCAACGTGGTTCTACAAACGTTGACGTAGGGTGCCTCGATTCACGCGTGTCTACGCCGTACGGTAGCGCTGGCATCGAGGCACCCAACTTGGAGCAGCGGAACACCGCAGTGATTTTCAATTGACTTGAGCAAACATCTAGCGTGTTATCTTGGGAGGAGTGAAACGGGAGAGGAACAGCATCAGATGTGAGCGGGAAAGAGAAGGGAGGCGTTTACTTTCTAGGGGCGCCAGTCCACTATCTTCTTTCGTCGACATTTGCAACGAAAGGAGCAGATACGCGGCCATTTTTTCTCTTCCTTTCATCGCGCGCAGGGCCGTCCAGCTATGGTGGCCTTCTAGCCACCATAGTCCAGCTGGCCACACATCTGGTCTGCCGAAGCTGGCAGAAGTAGGGGGAAAGAAAAGTGGGGTAACCTAGAGCCATCGAGCGTTCCCCGGACGCAAGCGTGCGTTGCGTATCACACGAATATTTCGTTGTTAAAATGAACTACACCACTATATAGGCATGCAGAAATTTTTAAAATGATGAATTATCTTTAGGGGGAAAAAATATTGCTGCGTTTTTCGTGGGACTTCGGACTAGGGAAAATTTTGTAATTCCTAAACTGTGCGCACGACTACATTTGTACGCTTTTGCGTCGTCATGTACGTTTTTTTTTTTCTTTTTGGTTTTTGCCGTTCTGTGTTTCCTCGGCACGATTTGCTCAATTTTTTTACTCAACGATATTTAGAGTTTTGTGTCTTGCATTTCGTTGGGTGTCCTTTTTTATTAAATTTTTGTTTTCTCTACCATTGTTGTCTTCCCAATCTCTCACATCCTCCTCACTGCACTGTGATCCTCTTCATGTAGCGCAGCAAGCACTGCCGCTAGCAGAGCTGACCTCTCCAGTCCACATTAAAGGGCTCTCTCTCTCTCTCTCTCTCTCTCTCTCTCTCTCTCTCTCTCTCTCTCTCTCTCTCTCTCTGAACAATTCGGATATTATTGTACATGAGAAAATTGCTTCAGTTGTACCAAACAGTCCTCATGAAAGTGCTTGTTAATTTCTTGATAAATTGTCGTCTATCTTGCGTTCATTTGCCTGTTTTTATTGTGTCATAACTTAATTACACCGGGCAGGCATAAAGCAGCGCTTGTTTAAATCAGCATTCCCAGCACAAGTATTTTAACAGTGAAGCTGTTTAGCAAATCGTAATTTTTCCTGAAAGATACCAAGAAAATGCCGAGCGCGCCCACGTGTGCGCGTGCCTCGCGGCGACCGCCCAGCGTCCTCGGCATACGTTTGTCAAGCCAAGCATACTCCCTTAGGGAGATTGGCCAAGATTTCCCCCCCCCCCCCTTCCCCACCAAAAAGAAAAACTCCAGCGTTCGCCGTAATCGTTGCAACATTTGCTCGGACCGAGAAAAACACGTACATAGCATACCCCCCCCCCCCCCCCCTCTTCCTTCAAGGTGATGCCCAAGGATTATCACTTCCAGAAAAATGAGGGAAGCTCACGCTTATAGCAACAATGATGGATTAAAGGTCGTTGCGGCAGCGAAGAAGAAGCAAATCGGCTGCAATCGTGGACTTGCACCTTCGAGATGGTCGTGAAGGTAGCGTACAGCTTCGCCACCTTCAACTCTTACGCGTTAGTGTGAGCTTCATTTTTTTACTTCCTGTTTTATTATAGCGACGCTGGAGGAAGCGACAGTGGCCATTGAACATGAATGTGAGCAGGGCGCTTGTCGAATTAAGCCAATGGATCGCCATTACACCAGTGGTTTTATGGGACGATTGAACGGCTATGGTAAACTGTTGCTGCGTTTGTGCCATCATAAAAATAACATTTTTAGTTTTCCTGCCTTGGATGCAGGCCTTCCGCATGTCTTCGTTTGAAATTATTTCCATTATGTGAAAATTTATGGTGCCTATATCAACGACATTGGATGCCTAAAACTTTGGTTTTCCTAGTTGCATATTTCTGGCGCCTAAAACCCGATTTTTTAATGCCTGCCAATCCGGCCTCTATACTCATTACAACCTGAAAATACTTTGAGCCGGTGTTAAACACGTAGGCTGGATGATAACCGCTACCACTTTCGGTCGAATCGAACCGAAACTGCATTTTTTTTTTTTTTTTGGTGGCAGGGGGGTGGGGTGTTAGACTGTTGCCGCGTTGCTTAACACCTGAGCAGCAATAGAGATTTTTAGCAGTCCGTCTGTTCCGTCGTGTACGTAGTTGCCGAGTCGGCCGGGACCCGTCTGGGCATCTGTGCATTCGTCGCGGTAGGGGGATTAGTTCCGCGGGATGGCCCTCGCCTGCCCGTGCATTCGCCACGATGGGGGGCGCCTCCTCCCCCTTCCTCCTTGCCCTTCTGCGCGCGCATGTGCAGTAGGGTCCCGGTAATCACGGTAACTACGTACACGACGGAACAGACGGACTGCTAAAGAGAGTTTTAGCAGTCCGTCCGTTCCGTCGCGTACGTAGCTAGCGTGTTGACCGGGACCCATCTGGGCACTTGGGCATTCGTCACGGTAGGGGGATTAGTTCCGCCGGCCTGCCTTCGCCATGTCCGCGCCTCCTCGCCCTTCCTCCTCGTCCTTACGCGCGCGCAGGCGCAGACCGGTCCCGGTAAACCCGGCAACAACATAACGAACGGAACGGACGGACCTACGTAGCCCCGCAATCCACGCAGTGGCAGTCGGTATCGTTCATGCACACGCTCGGGAACATCAATTTAATGTCGAGATTCGAAACTTTTAACTTCCTCGAGGGCTATTCGTCTCGTGCAAAACACAGGAGGAGCTATATATTTAAAAAGATCAGAGCCAATTTGCGGCCTATAAATAGAATCAATTGCAGACCCTAAAAAGTTTTTACGAGTTTGATTCGTTGGGGCTCCGTGATAAGGACTTTTCAAGGAGGTTCCTCCCCACAGCCTCTCCAGCCTTATGGACCATTTCGTGCGCAAACAGCAGCGCGACGTTCATAACGGCTTCGGCGACGTAGCCCAGGTACCCGAGTCCCTCTACGTCCACAGAAACGTGCCCGAGATGCGGAATCTGAAAGTCGCGGAAGAGAGTTTTTCCGGAAGCGGCGTCGACGAGCATCTCCAAGCGGAATTTGACGGCGTTCACCCACACCGAAACGCTCACGGTCTTGGGGACGAGGGGTATCTTCAAGGCGTAGCTGACCTCCACATCTTTGATGCTACCTTTGAGGGCGACACCATTTTGGCCTTGGCATCGTACACAAACGACGCCAGCGCTGAAGACTTCAGGAGTGACTTGAAAAGTTGCGTCGGACAGCCTCAGAGACGCGTTCCATCGCTCCAGTTGCGGTTGCACGGCGTTTGTCAGAGTCACCACGTCCGTTGTCGATGCTGGAAAACGAAGCGTACTGTTCAAGAGGACTGTGATTTGGGCGAGTTGGTGAACGTTCATGATTGAAAATCAGCACGGAAAAAACACAGCACAAAAAAAAATGGAACGAGAAGTAGACAGGACAGCGCTGCCCTGTGATTTTCAATCATGAAGCGTACTGTGTGAAACGCCTAATTAGGAATTGTTGCAGAACTACACGTTTATTAAGATTTTTTCAGGAGAGATGAGGGCGGGGGGGACATGGTAACGAAATCTCCCGGGGATGTTACATTTCTTTTTTCTTTTTTTCGTTCGTCTATAGTCGAGAGGTGGGAAGAAATCCGCTTCCACAATGGTCTGGGTATGTAGAGTCACGGACGAATGAAATGCTAACCCGAAAATATGAATCAGAACAAACAGCGCGATTTCTTTTGATGCAAGTCAAATGAACGCATCGCTTAACAAAGTTGGGAAATGTGTCCTTCCAAATATACCAATTGCGTCATTATGAGACCTCCACGAACAGATTTTTCAGTTATGCGTGTTCTGGTTCCTATTATCATGTTCGCATTTCATTTGCCCATGACTTTACAGGATGTTTGCTTTAATAGGTGACCGGTAAAAGCGCAAGGGCTCATGGGTACGTCGTCTGCTACCGCCACTTTCGGTTAGAGATCTCGCCTGGCCTCCCATGCGCCGGCGGCTTTCACGCACGTGTGTGCGTGTTGTTTATTTGTCACAGAGTGCCTACCTTTCAGAGAATCCCCTAGGATGATTAATCGTTGTTATTCATTGAATGCGCAATGCATGAGCGTTTTTTTTTTTCGGTGGAAACCGATAAAAAACACGCACACACGCGCGTGAAAGCCGGCGGCGTATGGGAGGCTAGGAGAGATCTCGAACCGGAAGTTCCGGGGCTCCCGCGGGAGCAGACAATGTACTGATGAGGCTTTGCGCTTTTTACCGGTCACCTATTTAGACGGAAGAATTTTAGAGGCCATGAAATGAACACGAATAAAAATTTTAGGTGTTTTTTTTTTCAGGCAGGCTGCACCCTCCCCACTGCGCCTTCCCCCCCCCCCCCCCCCCCCTTTTTTTTTTCTCATTGGATACATCCCATTTGTCTCTCATGAAAAAAACAAAACATGGTTTTGGTTGCAGCTGCAAAAAGGAATAGAGCGAACTCGCAACGCTACATCTTTCCCTTTTTAAATCTTGAAGGGACCGCACAACGTTTTAGATGCGAAGCATCTCATGCTCGGGGCTGTGTCCCTCCCTCCCTCGTTGTCGTTGTCCGCCGTCCGCACTCTACTGCGCATGCGCGTCTCTTCAGCCACGTCAGCGTTCGGGCTGACGTCAGCGCAGTCCACTATAAAAAGAAATAGTATAGGCGGCGCCCGGTTTCGATCCCACGACTCTCTCGCCGCAACGGGAGGTACGTGGCGCTCTTCCCCCTGCGCTACAAACCGAGACGGGAGCATGAGCTACGAACGCGCCTTATGTCCTTCACTCCTTCAAACTACGTCAAGAAGCTACTGATACAACGAAGGCACGCGTAGCTGAATGTCTACGGAAATGACGAACTGAAAACTAATAAGAACTTCAGTCGAACCCATGGCTGCTTCGCCTACTACTCAGGATTCCCCTACGGGAAGATGGTGTAATTTTTTTATTTCAGGTGTTACTTCTGTCCTTCGTTGCATACTGGTCTCAAGAGGGGAAAACGGGTGGGGCGTTATAGGAAATTTCGGCAGGCATCCGGCTTCTATAGAGCAAATTGTGGCGCAAGACGGCGTTTTGTGTCGTCTGCATGCTGCTGACAGACGACCGGGAGTTCTTTCCGCTGAACGCCGTACGCGGAGTTGTTTCGCTTACCTGCGACGGCGGAGGCAAGAAGCATGAAGGCCGATAATCTTGACTGCATAATAAACGTGGAGCTCATTTCCTTCGGGAGATAATTTCGTCGCAGACGCGTGCTTCCTCGCGTGCCAACGAGGGTCGCAGAGCGTTCGGAGAATTTAGTTTTCGAACCTGCGAGAAAAAAGACACGTTGTCAGTCAGTAATTATAATAATTTTCCGCATCGTTTCGCCAGCTGAGAGTACCTGCGTGTTCGATAATGTTGTTGTTGTTGTTGTTCCTTTGAATATTGGCGCATACCCAATCAGGGGATCGGCCAAACATCAGTCGTTAATTCGAATGAGATTCAAAGGAAATTAGAAAATTAGAATGATTCAAAGAAAAATATAAAAATTTGGAAGCTTTTCTTGTGTTGGAGGAATTGAGTTTGGAATTTGGTTAATATTGAAACAAAAAAAAAGGAAATAAGTAAATAAATAATTAAATAAAGAAAAATAAGAAGAGGAGGAAGAAGAAGGAGGGAGAGGAGGAGAATTAAAAAAAAAAAAATTAGAAATGGATGCTTGTGGAGGGCTCAGGTGAGGATCCAGAACAAGATACGAATTAGGTTGTAAATCTTTTGGAATTTTCAATGAAGCGCAGAAGAGCAGAACAAACATCCCGGCGGCAATATCCCGTTTCTGAAGCCCCAAATGATAAAAGAGCCGGCACTGATAATACAAACCCCAGGCGATGAAGCGGCACTTCAAGGAGCTGACGTCTGAGGCTTGAAAATCGCCGACATGACAAAAGGAAATGGTCGACAGACTCTTCTTCATTACAGTAACTGCACATGGCAGTCTGCGCCAGACGAGACCTGTGGAGGTATCTGTTCAACTGGGGCACACGACATCGAAGGCTCGTTACAATCGCCTCCAGGTCGCGTGAGGGGCACCAATTCGGATTCCAGGAGAATTTTAGATGAGAAAAATCTCGCATTGACAATAAGACTGATTCGTGCTGCCCTTGAAGCTTCAACAATCTACGGAATCTTACAGCGGCTAATAAAGGCGTTGTCTCAATGACATCGACAACAGGCCCGGAGAGTGCTACCCTTGCCAGTGAATCTGCGGTTTCATTAAAGGTGATTCCCGCATGCCCAGGGACCCAAAGAAGGTCAATTTCAGTAATATGAAGTGGTAGAAGGGATCGAAACGTCCGTAGAAGAGGTGAGTCTTTCGGAGAAGAAAGGGCTAAACCTACAGATAGGGAATCTGTAATTATAAGTGGAGACGACACCGATATGTCAAGCTTTCGTATTGCCAAGACAATTGCCAAGAATTCCGCATAGAATATAGGGATAAAATCCACCAGACGAACCGAAAAGTACCAATTTAAGGAAGGGGAAACTATACCTATTCCGGATTTTTCATCTCGTTGAGAAGCATCTGTATATATGATAGTACCTTGCTGAATTGAGGCCAAATGATCTTCTAGGATACTATTGAGCAGTCTGGCAGGTAGCATTTTAGCATTTTGGGGGAAGATGTTCCGGAAGTTGACCATTATCGTATGACCCCTATCAAGAGATGGAAGTACGTTATTGAGCGCAACCCCTAATGGAGACACCAAGCTTTGTGCTAGAGTAACTTGCGGTCGATAGGACCTGGGCCACTGGGCCGCCAAAAACACAGCTGGTTCATCTACAAAGATAAATTGTGTCCTGTTAACCCCCGCGCCATAGGCTCTCAGGAAAGTATCCACAGTAAGTATTCTAAATCGGTGTATCAGAGGAGGAACTCGGGCTTCCAAATAAAGTAACGCATTAGATGCATTTTTAGGTAGCCCTAAACAGGAGCGAAGAGCCTGGCGTTCCAGGAGAACTAGGCGATGGAGCTTATACGTAGCAGCACCCGAGAATAGAACACACCCGAACTCTAAAATAGGCCGCACGTACATACGGTATATCATCAGAAGAGATTCACGGCGCATTCCCCTTTTTCTATGGCTGAGGCGCCTCAACATGCCAACAGCACGTGCTCCTTTAGTAGCTATACGCTCTATATGTGGACTCCAGTCAAGTTGGCTGGTGTATACTACCCCAAGGTATTTTAAAGAATCAACCTGGGGTATGATGTGCTGACGGTAACAGAGAGTGATATTAAAGGAAAGAGTGGACTGAAAAGCTAGCACAGAGCATTTGCTGGCATTTATTGTGAGAGAGATGCTATCTAACCAGGAACCTAAAGAATTCAGATATGACTGCATTAATACATACAGTTCGTGTATGTCAGAAGCTGACGCGAAAAATGCGATATCGTCGGCATAAACATAAGTCTGGACACCCGAAACGACAGGGACCGAGCTTAACAGGATATTAAAAAGAACCGGCGAAAGGACAGCTCCCTGTGGTACACCTCTTTTCTGTGAGTGCCGAGAGGAACAAATGTTACCCCTCACACACCAGAACTGCCTGTCCTTTAGGAATTCACGCAGCCATGCTATAATGTATCTAGGGAAATTTAATTTCTGCAAGCGAGACATTAACACAGGGTACTCCACGCTGTCGTATGCTTTTGCTATATCCAAGGTCACTAGAGCCGCAACCTGTTTATATCGACGGGCAAGTTTTATACGACTTTCAAGGTCGATGTGGGCACTCCAAATAGAACAACCTGGGCGAAATCCAATTTGACTTGGGCTGAGGATATTATACTCAGACAAAAATTCCATAATTCGGTGAAGTAAAATCCGCTCAATTAGTTTTACTACGTTCGAAGTCAGAGAGATAGGCCTGATATTATCAATAGCGAGGCCCTGACCAACAGTCTTCGGTATAGGAAGTATTTTAGCTATCCGCCACACATCGGGAATCCATGCATTCCTGAGAGAATAATTAATCATACTCAGCATGTCATCCGGTGCATGATCGTATAGTAGTTTTAGCATTTCAGTAGTAATGTGATCCGGACCAGGGGCCGCTGCTGGCATTTTTGACATAGCATCAAAAAGCTCTGCATGCGTAATTTCTGTGAAGTCCTCTACCACTATAGGTGGAGGAGGCGAGGTAGCTAGAGCAGACGAAAAACGAATTTGCAGACCCCTAGCAATCAACTCTAGAGACTCGGAGATTTCATTGGAAGATAACACTATAGAAGAGTCTAAATTATCAGATTGGGGAACCGCTTTCCTAGACCGAAGAAATCGAAAAAGGGCCCGCTTATTAGTGGGTTCAGAAAGAATTGAGCAGCGGTGGCAGTCATAGGCCTGTTTGGCATTAGAAACTGCTCGTTTGAACATCGCGGAATGATACTTATAATTGCTCCAGTTCAGCGGGCAATGGTTATAGCAAAGCTTCTTCCAGGCTGCCTTCCTGCGTCTAAAGTTGCGTGTACATTCTTCATTCCACCAGGGGCTAGGTGACACAGCTCGCTGAGACCGTACTTCAAATAACGAGGACTGCGCCGAAGTGGTTAGGGCAGCACAAAGACCCGTCGCCCGTTCAGTTGTGTCTTCTGCAGGCAGAGAAGATACGGCCTCCTTCAGAGAGATTTGGAATTTCTTATAATCTACAAAAGTGCAACTTCGCCGGACGAGAGAGCGAACAGGGCACTGAATCTCAAACAATATTGGAATGTGGTCACTGCTAGTCCCGCTGTCAACAGTAGACCATGAAGAAACTTTAACACCCCTAGAACAAATAGTTAAATCTAAAACAGATCGAGTTATTCCCTGTATGTAAGTAGGAGAACCTGAATTTATACATGCCAAATTGTTGTCCGTAATCCAATCTAACAAGCGAAGACCGCAGGAATCCGTTCGGTAGCCCCAAGAAATATGATGGGAATTAAAGTCTCCCGCAACAACGACGGGAGGTACAGCCGCAGCAAGAGCGAGATCTAGGGGTTCCGAATCAATAACCCCAAGTGGAAAGTAAACGTTCGCCAAAGAGAAAGGAAGACAGCCAGGGAGTCTGATCTCCAATACCAAAATTTCACAATCTGATCTTCGAAGCTGGAAGGATACTTTGGCCTTATGAGCGAATTTTGTTGAAACTAGAATCAAAAGGCCTCCCCCTCGTGAAAGTCTGTCTAGTCTGAACGTGTTGTAATTAAATAAGCTAAAGCTTTGGTTGCTATTGAGCCAGGTTTCCTGAAGCAAAATTAGATCTGGATTGTACTGGGAGCTCAGACAAAGCAAGTCCGCGAATCCGGCTGTAACAGATCTGCAGTTCCATTGGAGTACTTTAAGGGACCCTATGACTCGGGGAGACCAGCCGCTGCAACTGCAGCGTCTAATATGCTTTCTTTAATCACTGGTCGCGGTTTATTTTTCTTGTTCTTTGGTTTCGGTTGAGTATCTAGGGACCCAGTACCTGGGGAGCCCGATCGTTTACTGGAGTGAGAGATTGAACCCAGAGGCCAACTTTGAAATTCCATGTCCGAATCTGAAGGGGGGGAAGCCGGAGGTAAGCACTCCGAGCCAGTTTTGGGATAAGACGAGGAGCCTGCATCTGAACAAGGAAGCTGCGCGGGTTCATCTCTTGGAGGCGTGACAACCGGTACTTCGTTAGCGGAGCTGGGGGCAGAACACTCTGCTGGCGGTAACGAAATGTCCGCAATAGAGGACACCTGTGGAATGCTATTTGGAGGAGAGTTGTAAGTGGCCGGAGCCAGCGGCAGGAATGGCGCCATCTGAGCCACTACTGTCCGGGACACACACTCCGTGATGCTAGCTGTTAACTGAGACACCACTGAGGACACCACTTTCTCTACAGCCGCTGCTATAAGCGAAGCAAAAGCTGGATCAGCTAGCGAAGGCTGTTGAACCTTGGACACCGCTTTTTCAACTGCCGCACCGATGGCGTTCAACACAGCGGGCTCGGTCAGCGATGAAGTTTGTTTGGCGGCTATTCCAGCGTAGCCATGCGCCCTTTCTTTAAAAATGCCGAACGCTTCCTTCCGTGAGCAGCGGCGCTTTTCTATGATATCAAGCACTTGGGCTTCTTGAGCCCTCACAGGACAATTGGAGTAATCTGCTGGATGACCAGCGCCGCACAAACAGCATTTGACGTTCTCAGAGGAGCACGAGTCGGCAGAATGGCTGTCACCGCACGAACGACAGCGGGTAGACGATTTGCACGCCTTTGCAGTGTGGCCAAAACGCCAGCAACTGAGACACTGAAGAGGCCGAGGAGAGAGGCGCTCGACTCGGTAAACCAGAGGCCAAGCTTTAATCTCAGTGGGGCATGAGGAGCCCACAAATGTGGCGATCACGGACTCTGTTGGGACCCTGTTGCTCTCCACGACGCGGCTGCAACGGTACACTGGTGTCACTCCTGCCACCGCAAACTCTTCGAGAATCTCGTGCGGAGTCATCTGGACATCGACACCGCGAATAATGCCCTTCACGCATGCCAAGTGGGGGGGAACAAATGCACTCACCTGGTGAGAAGCGAATGTTGTGCATTTGAGGAGGTCTGCCACACAGGTCTCATCTGATGACTTACAGAGGATGCCGCCCTTTCCAAACGGCCGAACCTCGGATATTTGTTCAAACCTCTCGGTAACAGCCCGAAGCGCCGCCTGCACGATCCGGGGGTTCTTTAACCGGATGGCTCCGCCGCTCACTGGGACCAGAGCTACCGGGATGCAAGTCACTCCACTGCGCTTTATAGTCTCCACCGGCAAGTCCTGAGGTCGAATGGAGGCCGCCCAGGGGGAACTCCCCCAGCCCGGCGAGTCACGAGACATCCCTGCGCAGCTAAGTGCACCTGGAAGGCAACACAGAGAAGCGACAAACGACCAAAGAAACAAAAACCGCCTGATGGTTGGCCGATCACCTGCAGCGCCAAACCTCTAGGGCGAAACTACGTCCTAGCAAGCAACCACGCTGGCAGACACGTCATTCCTTCTTGCTCTTCTTCTGCTTCGATAATGTCCTTTCACTTCTTCTTCTCCCTCGTAGGGCCACTGCATGCCCGCAGAGAGGGATTGGCTAAAGTTTGAGTTGGGGCTATACGTACCCAGTTGAATAAAAGGAAAGTGAAAAGGAAATGCCGTTATGGCAGGTCCGGTTTAGTTTAGGTTATGTTAGGTTGAGTAGGGCTTGATCGGTTTTGTTAGGTTACGTTAGGTTGCGTTGGGTTGGGTTGGGTTAGAACGGCCTTTTCCAGCGACTTGTACGGAATCACCCTTAATATAACAAAAAGCAAATTTAAAAGAAAGGAGAAATGAGCGTGTGCAAACAAAAACAATAAAAAATGAAGGAAGCTAGCACACGCTACCGCGTTAGACTTTGAAGGTAGCGAAGCTGTTCGCAACCTTCACGACCATCACGAAGGTTTAAGTTCACGATTGCAGCCGATTTGCTTCTTCTTTGCTGCCGCAACGGCCTTTAAACCATCAATAGAGAGTTTTAGCTAACCGTTTTCGACGGTCCGCTCCGGTATCGGCGGCATGCTCAGCGCAACCGGAGCCAATGCCGTTCGCGGCCGAGCGCGCCACACATGCGCAATGGCGCTCCCGCTCGCTATCGGAGCGGAGCGGACAGTGAAAGACGGTCAGCTAAAACTCTCTATTGTCGCTGCAAGTGTGAGCTTTCATTTTTGGGGGGAGTGATAATTATTGGACATCACCTTGGAGGGGCGTATAATATGACGTGTCTTTCTCGTTCCGAGCAAGTGTTGCTACGATTACGGCGAACGCTGCATTTTTTTTGTCAATATTGGCCACTCTCCCTATAAGTGGGTATGCCTGGCTTGGCAAACGTGCGTCGTGGACGCTGGGCGGTCGCCATGAGGCCCGCACACACGAGCGCTTGGCATTTTCTTGGTTTCGCTAACTGCCGGGTGGTCACCGCGAGGCTCGCGCTCACGTGCGCACGGTCACGTGCACGCGCTCGGCAATTTCTTGGTATTTATTACTGCGGACACGAAGAATTACCGATTTGCTAAACAGCTTTGCTGTTAAGCAGAACCCTGGACCCAGATTCACAAAACTTTTCGCACGTAATATTTATCATAAGAGTGCACTCCAGAGGAGGCATGCAAACTCCCAGAGTTGTGACAGCGCAGGCTCTGGGTGCCTCCACTTCCCCGTAACATGGAAAATCACTCTCACGAAGGCGGGAGGGAAGCACGCGTTAGTACCCTGGGAAGGAAATACGGAAATAGGCGAGGGGTGTTCTACGTTGATGTGGCAGGACCGTCGCCCCAAGAGTTCTTCACTGCCGCTGTCGATGGGCTCTCCTACCGGCCTCCTAACTCCACGCGAGCCGAGACGATCGCCATATCGCTCGCCGCCCCGGACCCGAAGTCCAGGACTATAATCACGGACTCTCGCCGAGCCTGTGAAAGCTATTTAGCGGGCAAGGTACCACCCTTGGTCTACGGTATTTTAAAACGAGTTGCCGGTTCGCAGACCTCGCACTTAAAGAAATTGTGTGGTCTCTGGGGCATCAGGGCCTAAGAGGTAACGAGGCCGCGCACGCGGCTGCCCGAGCGCTTACCCACTGGGCGCCTCACCCATGCACTCCCGGCTCGGAGGTTAGCAAACCACTTCTGCGGTTTAGGGAAATTGTAAAACATTACTGCGATAACCGCCGGCTTTACCCAGTACCTGCAAAGGGTCTGAGCAAGGTCGATGAGCGTAAACTGCGGCGCCTGCAGACGAACACATTTATGTGCCCTGCAGTAGCAAAGCATTTCGACCCTAAAACAAATGGGCGGCCCTCTGCACTGTCACGGCCGCTCGATCGCAACAACGAAACAACCTTGTTTCCATCGAGCGTCCGTGGCACTGTGCGGAGGTGTCTGATACCTTCCACATGGAGTGGGCATGCCAGAGCAACTCTGCGTCATCCCCAAACGCTTCCGCTACCCGGTGGAGGCAGCCCTGCCCGATTGCTCGGGGCTGGAGTCTCAAAGGGCTGTAGTTCATCGGGCGAGAGCGGAGGCCTTAACCTATGGGGTCCCGGAATAGGAACTGCACCTGTGCGGCCCTAACCCTCTTTTATTCTTCTCGTAAAATAAAGTTTCACTCCACCTCCTCAACAATCTGGTCGTTGAGCGCCGTATCTGAAAAATGTGGCGACGCCGTCCGCTCAAGGAAACTACCCAAAGCCAGACCCACTGGTGCCCGAGGACATCCCGCGAGGCCTCCAGGTTCTTATATACAAGGCCCAGTCCGGCACAGCGGTCCCTCCTGACATCCGCGACCAGTGGACCTGGTGCCGGCGTTTCGGCAGAAAGAGACCAGACGGCTCCACGCCTGTTCGCCCTCTTACCCTCCCCTGCCACATGTGCAGTGGCCACCGACCCACCACACACCAACATCTCTGGGACTGTGCGGGACTCTCCGAGGAACGCCGTAGGTGTCTACCCTCTAACGTCACGTCCTTTGAAGATTGAATAACACCTTCGAGCGCTGTGAAGGAAACATTAATGAACCTGCGGAAATTCGCTGGACGTGGAGGTCTAGTGGAAATGACCTGAATCAAGTCGTCCGTGTGCGGGGCGGACACGCGTTGTTATTGAACCCCATCCGCCCGCTGGTTTATTTCCCCTCCTCTTCCTCCCCTTCCCCCGCACTAGGCGTTCTACCTCTCCCTTCTGAATAAATTCATTCATTCATTCATTCATTCATTCATTCATTCATTCATTCGTTCATTCATTCATGAGCATGCGAAACGTAGTCTAAGAATACTGTGAAAATTGAGGAAACAATAGCAAACTACTATTAGAGAGAGAGAGAGAAAGATAAAACTCAAAAAGCGTGTGCAGAAATAGTATTGTGAGCATTCGCGGCGTTACATTAATGGGATACGCGGCGCAAGCGATACCGCCACTATCATGGCCAGTGTGACCACTGAGGGATACGCTTCCCAATCTCTTGAACTGACGCCCCATCGCCATTACCATCTGTAAATAATCATCAGCATCATCGTCGGTCTCGCGCTTCCCGGTACGTTCGCTCCGAGGAAGACAATAAACGTCGTCTCCGAGACCTCGTCCCTCACTCTCTCAGTATAAGTAAAGAGGCGGATACACAACAAGAACAATAACAAACAAGGTTTGCTTACGTAGCGGCAACGGGACTTGCCTTCATCAGAGTACAGTTACATGATTTTGCTGTCAAAATCATGTCAAAATCATGTAACAGCAATATGCAACTGTACTCTGATGAAGGCAAGTCCCGTTGCCGCTACGTAAGTAAACCTTGTTTGTTATTGTTCTTGCTGTGTATCCGACTCTTTACTTATATATATATCGAAAGGGCATTTCCTGAGCAGACGTAGTCGCTTCACCGTAACTTCAGATCCGAAAACTCCTTTCAGTGTTTTCCTAGGAGCTTGGGGCGGTTTGTGCTGGATAGGGGTTGCCCATCAAGCGACAATACACACTGTAAGGACGCCTTTTGTTTACTTTGCCGGGTATCTATCTCCGTTATCCTTATTCACGGTCGCACCTTGTCTCTGACACCAACCTCGAGATAACAGCACAGACAAGTCAGCGTGCTACTTATAGCTTCACGGTCGAGATATAAGGCCGCGTACTCAACGGCTTCATGGAATGGACGCCCTTTCCTTGAAGAGCGATTGATTGATTGATTGATTGATTGATTGATTGATTGATTGATTGATTGATTGATTGATTGATTGATTGATTGATTGATTGACACAAATCTCCTTTCGAGACAAGAACACGTCACGTGGCCTCCTGTATGATATTAGCTCTCGCGTCGGCACGTATGCCAGCGGTGAGCACATTTGGTCAGATGAATTGCGTAAAAGTATTTTGGCACACCGCTCTCGGATATAATGCTTCGTGTGCGGTGACGACGGCTACCGTCTCCATTCAAAAGCTTTATCGCGCAGGGTGATTGTTCAAGCGCTATAGAAGTATTTAAAAAATTCCTTGGCCGGTACCCTATCAAAGACTTCTAGCGTGCGCGTGCATTTCCGTCTATTTCCCCAGTGTTAACGCGTTAACGCGGAAGAGAGAGAGAGAGAGAGAGAGAGAGAGAGAGAGAGAGAGAGAGAGAGAGAGAGAGAGAGAGAGAGAGAGAGAGAGAGAGAGAGAGAGAGAGAGAGAGAGAGAGAGAGAGAGAGAGAAAGAGAGAGGGGGGGGGTACCGGGGACAGAAAGAGAAAGGAATGAATAATGAATATGGAAGGTATGAGAAGTGACAATGAAATCGACAAATGAACTATATGTACACGCAGTAAGACCAATAAACGGCTCACATGCAACGGGGCGCTGAATCAGATTATTACAGTCCACTTTTAAGCACATGATTATCGTCCATATAAAAAAAGTGGAGACGTTATTCTATAGTCTGTTAATATGAAGGTATGAGAAGTGACAATGAAATCGACAAATGAACTATATGTACACGCAGTAAGACCAATAAACGGCTCACATACAACGGGGCGCTGAATCAGATTATTACAGTCCACTTTTAAGCACATGATTATCGTCCATATAAAAAAGTGGAGACGTTATTCCATAGTCTGTTAAATTTTGTCGCAAACTTGATGCGAGAATCCTGAGAGGAGCCACAAAGAAATATAAGCGGAGCTTTAACGGCTAGGCTTTCTTTCCTATTGTCAGCCCACGTACCCAAAATATTTTGTTAAGACAGAGGAAGAGTGTTCAAGTGTAGTAATCCTGCCTCAAGGTTCTTTCGCGCACAAGAAAACTCCAGACAAGCGCTAAGCAAAACGTTCTATAGTCTCAGGACAACCGCACAGAAGGCAGCCCGGGCTGTCCTCGCGTCCGATTGTGTGGAAATACTTTCGGGTCAATGCTACACCAAGACGCAGCCTGTGTATCAAGGTCTCTTGACTTCTGCGAAGTCTAAGTGAGCCAGAACTTATCCTCTAGATCGAACCTGTGGAGCCGTTCATGTCCATTCTGCGGGTCAGACGAATGCGAGGCTGCAGCTTGTTTACGTGCTCGGTTGAGTATCGCGTCTTGCCTTGTGATGGGTATAGATAGCCAAGAGAGTTCCATTTTGGTGTGCCTGCTGTGCTTCTGTGTCTGTCACCTCATTTCCAGTGATGCCCAGTGACTTGGTATCCTCGAGGCACCACCGTGTGCCCCTTTTCACTCGACTCTTTTAACAGGATAGCGAGATCAGCGGACAGCTGATCATATG